>NC_057802.1:416214129-416574469 GCF_018294505.1 Triticum aestivum | reverse complement strand
CCTGGCCTCCTTCTTTCTTGACGTCCACTCCAAGTCCTCTGGATCACGTTTTTTCTAAAAGTCACGCTCCCGAAGGTTTCATTCTGTTTGAACTCCGTTTGATATTCCTTTTCTGCGAAACACTAAAATAGGCAAAAAAACAGCAATTTGCAATGGGCCTTGGGTTAATAGGTTAGTCCCGAAAATAATATAGAAGTGTATAATAAAGCCCATTAAACATCCAAAACAGAATATATAATAGCATGAAACAATCAAAAATTATAGATACGTTGGAGACATATCAGCCACCCACGCCTAGCTCGTGGCGGCCTTTTCCAAAGAGATGGTGGACGCGGATGGCGAGATGCTTGCCGAGTATGGTGCGATGGATGCCATGGAGCCCCTTCCCCAGGAGACCGTCGGGCGCGAGCTGGACATGGAGGCGGCAGCGGAGATCGACGAGCACCAGCCGTAGTACTAGTACTCTTTGTTTTGTTTAATTAAGAGCGCCGGTCTTTAATTTGTTAAAGTAATGTTTAGGTCAGCTAGCTTTGTTTAATTGCTGAACTTGCTTGATTAAGAAGTGTGGGTGTGCTGTAGTCTCCTTTGTGTACCCAAATTATGCAATGACGTGGATGACCACTATAACCATGGAAATTTGAAGCAAAATTTTTGAGTTCAAACTAATCACACACGGGTTAAGCTATCTGAATCGTTTGTGATGTTCACATATCGTACACAGTTCTGAATAAGGGACCGTGTCTGGTGACACTTTGCGCACCAGTTTTTTGGCTGAAGCGATTCGAAATTTTTGGCTTCTGCGGAAATATCTACCTCCCCACCCCCTCCCCCTTACCAAAAGCCACATTCCTTTGTTTTCGCCTTCCTTTCCAAGTTGAAACCTTCACTCCTTGCTTGCAGCGCTGCCTCCTCGCCGGCGACCCTCCTTCACGCTACTCGGCCTCATCTATCCAGGCAGGTAATCCACACCCGACCCCCATCCTCCTCCTCCTTCCACATCCCACATGCCCCGATCGCCGGCACCAGCGCGACACCTTCCACCCAAATCACCGACCCCTCCACCAAATAAGCGCCACCCTAAGCCTTGGTGCACGCAGTTTAGCCAGGATCTCAAGGAGCATTTGGTAGCGGAGAAGCAAATTGCGGCCGCACGCACGGATTAGGTCGCGATGGCTGCCATTCGTGCCGACCCCCAGATCTTGGAGGAGCACCTTGCCATTTGCTAGCTACACCGGTTAAGCATGCTCGATTTACCCATTGCGTGTGCTGCTCCTGGCTTTCCTTCACAAATTCTAGTGAATTGTGCTATCTAATTTTACCATGCAATATGTTGCTCTAGTGTATATGTTCTATATGTCGTGCAGTGTGGTGCTCACTTATTAATTGTTTTGTTAATTAGTTGTCGTCTTCAGTTAACTGTTTGGTTCAATTATGCAGATGTGATGTTCAATTCTTCAGGCTGCAATTTTGTATTGTGTTCCAAGTGAGAAATAAATTGTATTTATCTTTACAAAATACATGAGAAACGAATACAATTACTATATTTCCAAGTTGTCAAGCATGCTTGGTTTGATTATACATTGTGCTGTGTGGTGCTCAGTTAATGTTTGGTTCATTTGTGTTGTGGTGTTTAGTTAACTGTTTGGTTCAATTCTGCAATGCGATGTTCAATAGTTGTTGGTGCATTCTGTTATTGTATACCATGTGAGGAATATATTGAATTTGGCTGTAGTAAATACATGAGAAACAAATACAATTGCTATATTTCTAAGTTGTTAAGCATGCTTGGTTTGGTTAACTGTCTGATCTTCTATTAGGAGTATGTTATATTGTGCAATGTGGTGCTCAGTTAATGTTTGGTTCATTTGTTGTGGTGTTTAGTTAACTGCTTGGTTCAATTCTGCAATGCGATGTCCAATTGTCGTGGGTAGAATTTTTTATTATTGTGCATGTGAGGAATAAATCGAATTTGGCTGCACTTAATACATGAGAAACATATACAAGTGCTATATTTCCTAGTTCTTAATCATGCTTGGTTTGGATAAATGGGTTTTCCATGTGGCTTCAATTAATCTGATGAATCTGCAATGTGCTTGTTTTTCATCAACATATTTTACTGATAGCATGCGAACCCTTACTTAACCTGATGACTAACTACCTTATATGTGTTGCAGGGAAACAATGGGAAGTACTGAGGTTTACAATCGAGGTTAGCACGTGCATGGTCCATTGTCTAATAGCACAATATTGTGCAATTGCAGGAACCATTCTAATATTTAGGTTTTTAACAATTTGGTCTTGCACATGTAGGTCCTGCTGTCAAAGGTTTTGACCCACTGTTTGACCCTTTTTGCATATGGGGAAATGAGTTGTCCATGAATATCAATCAAATCAAGAAACTTAGAAATATTGTTAGGATAAAGAAATTAGCGACAAAAAACAAAATCTTTGTCTGCACAATGAAGAAGACATCAGTTCACTACAAGATGGTACTAACTATTATACCTTGCCTTTTTTTATTCCTTTGCCCCATTTCCAATATAGAGAAGATATTTATGCACATCCTTGTTTTCAGGCCTTTCCAAAGCAGTTCACTGATGATTACCTCTCAAACCACCTCTATGGTCAGGAGGCGAGGAAGGTTTTCATACAACACCCACGGTTCAATATTGAAGTGTTCCTGAAGAGGACGAAGGACAGATGGTTAATCATCCACAGGCGCTGGCCTAAAGTTGCAAAGACCTTCAACATGAATGAAGGCTCAATATCCGCCTTCCGCTTCACCAGTTTTCTAGATGAGATGCATCTGTCTATATACCGTCTACGGTGCTAATTTCGAAAGGTTCTACATGTTGCATGTGAAACTTGGTGCTGGTGCAGTTGTGTAATGGGGTAGCTGAGTGCTGAAGCTATATCATGTTGTACTCTGATGTATTTCAATTATGCTTCCTTAATATGGAAATGGAATATATTATGTTCTTAATATGAATGTCAACTAGATTAATAAATGGATTATTAATAATAGGGCAATTAGCCTGCTAATGGCGAATTAGCCTGCCATTTGGGTTTTTCTATAGCAAACGGTTATTGAAAAAATACCGTGGGTGATGACCTCAGGCAACGCACACAGTTTCTAGGAATAAACCGTGTTGGATCAATGAACAATCACACACGACTTTCTCTTGAAAACTGTTTGCGTTAGGCCACCTTGCGGAAACGTTTACCACATAAAAACTATGTGTGATGGACAACCTTTGCCACACAGTTTCTTCTACAGACCGTGTGTGATGCATTCAATAACGCAAACGATTTAACGGAAAAAATTGTGTGTGATGTACCTGTGAACGGTAACATTTTCCTTAGAGCGACTGTGTGGGATGTACATACGAACGGAAACGTTTAGCGGGGACTTATTGTGTGGGATGTACTTGCGACCGAAAAAAATTTCACCTGTATAATTGTATTTTTTAGCTCTACTGTACGTATTTCCGTATTTGAGCGCTCGCCGGTCTTACACGACCTCATTTTGCCGAGTGTGTGTGCCAGGAGGGCATATCCCCAACGGTTTCTGGGTCGTGTGGGAAGGACCCCCCTATAGCCCACACTCACTAGGCGACGGTTCCAAATGCCGTCGCGGAAAGGGGTTAAAAACCGTTTGTATAGCACCGACGTGTACTAGTGCCGAACGACCTCCTAAGCCAACTCCGAAGAAAAGAGGTATTCTATTTCTCAGTCCTGAAGATATGCAAGAGGCAAAGAAATCTATGAAAGGAAAAGGTATTAAAGCTGAAGATGTTAAGAATTTACCACTTATTGAAGAAATACATGGTCTTGATAACCCGATACTGGTAATAGAGGTAAATTCTCTCTATAGATTTGATGAAGGTGATATTCCTCATAATAAGTCTACTAGTCAATCCTTGGATGAATTTGATAACTTCGTTGTTATACAAGAAAATTTCAATCCATATGTTAGTAGACAATTGAAACGTAATGCTTATATGCTCGACTGCTTTGGTGACTACATGTGTAGAACTGTTAATGATCTCAAAATTATTAGTAAACACGCTTCTATGGTAAAAACCCAAGTAGAACAAGTTCTCAAGGCACATAATGATTTGCTTAATGAGATGAATAATAAGAACAATTATCATGCTGTTAGAGTTATGACTAGAGGTGGTAAAATGACCCAGGAACCTTTGTATCCTGAGGGCCATCCTAAGAGAATTGAACAAGACTCTCAGAGAATTAATATTGATGCACCTAGTCCTAGTAATAAAAAGAAAAAGAAAACTGATAGGACTTTGCATGCTTCTAGTGTACCTGTTGTAGACACACCTGATAATCCAAATGATATTTCTATTTCTGATGCTGAGACACAATCTGGTGATGAACATGAACCTAGTGATAATGTTAATGATGATGTTCATGTTGATGCTCAACCTAGCAATGATAATGATGTGGAGATAGAACCTGCTATTCATCTTGATAACCCACAAACTAAGAATAAAAGATATGATAAGAGAGACTTCATTGCTAGGGAACATGGTAAAGAAAGAGAACCATGGGTTCAGAAACCCATGCCCTTTCCTCCTAAACTATCCAAGAAAAAGGATGATGAGGATTTTGAGCACTTTGTTGAAATGCTTAGACCTGTCTTTTTGCGTATGCGTTTGACTGATATTCTGAAAATGTCTCCTTATACTAAGTATATGAAAGATATTGTTACAAATAAAAGAAAGATACTGGAAGCTGAAATTTCCACTATGCTTGATAATTACACATTTATAGGTGGAATACGAAAGAAACTAGGAGATCCAGGAGTACCAACTATACCATGCTCCATTAAATGAAATTATGTTAAAACTGCTTTATGTGATTTGGGAGCCGGTGTTAGTGTTATGCCTTTCTGTTTATATCGTAGACTTGTTTTGAATAAGTTGACACCAACTAAAAGCTCCTTGCAAATGGCTGATAAATCAACTGCTATACCCATCGGTATTTGTGAGGATGTGCCTATCGTAGTTTCAAATGTTACTATTTTAACGGACTTTGTTATTCTTGATATACCCGAGGATGATAGTATGTTGATCATCCTTGGTAGACCCTTTTTGAATACTGCAGGGGCTGTTATTGATTGCAATAAGGGCAATGCCACTTTTCATGTTAATGGTAATGAACATACGGTACACTTTCTGAAGAAACAACCTCAAGTAAATAACATCAATTCTATTGGAAAAATTTCAACTATTGCTATTGGAGATTTTGAATTCCCTATTCCTACTATCAAAAAGAAATATGACATTCTTATTGTTGGGGACATGCATATCCCCGTTGAGGTAACCTAGTGTTATAGGAAGATTCTCCGGTTTCATGTCATTCGGAAGAAGTTTGTTAATAAGACTTGATCAACCTGGTAATGGATTCCTTTTGACAGGCATGCGATGGATGAATTTAGTAAACACAACTTTCTGTACCCACTTTTTACTTTCTGTTATTTAGAATAAATAAAGAAAAAATACTATTATTTGTCTGTTTTCTGAATTATCCGTGTAATAAAAAATGTCCCAAAAATAAAGGTTCTCCAAATGCCCTGAAAATTTAGTATGATTTTTTATGGAATATTTTAGAATTTTTGGCACTGAAAACACACCAGGGGGCAGCACCAGTGGGCCACAAGCCCACAGGGCGCGCCCACCCCTTGGGCATGCCTAGGTGGCTTGTGGGCCCCACGTGGGCCCCCTCACTTATTCCAGCACCCATCCACTTCGTCCTCCTCTAGAAAAATCCCACCATTGCTCAAACCCCTGTTCTAGCTAGCTCATTTTGCTGCCATTTTTGATCTCCTTGCTCAAAGCTCCATTCGCAAAACTGTTTTGGGGGATTGTTCTTCGGTATGTGACTTCTCCAATGGTGCAAATATATTGTTTTAGCGCTTTATATATTGCAATTTTTTGCTGCTGTGGTGACCTTGTTCTTGAGCTTGCATGTCAAATTTATATGGTCCAAAGAAGTTTTGTTGCATGATATAGCCTCTAGACACTTGTGGGAGTAGTTGCTATCAATTTTGTTGAGTTTTGTTCACTTTTATTTTGAGCCACTAAAAATTTCAGAAATTTTTCATAGGAATAAAAATGTTTAGGTGGATATATCAAGGGGGTTCCTCGATGAAGAAGGCCCCAATACTTGCAATATGTGAGCCAGACCTTGAACCACCGAGGGAAGCTCCAATGTAGCCTTGTGAATGGCCGTCGGATAGTTTCATGGTTCATGCTGGTTTTAAGGAGGAATTTGATGCATACGTACAAAATGCTGGCCTTGAAGACTTCGTGTCAGATAAGTGTCGGCAATACTATCACCTCACTAATTCATTTGTGCGAAGATTTAAGTTTACATCCCAACGCAATACTCATTCTATTTTATTTGATCTTTATGATAAATCATATACCATGGACCTTGAAGATTTTAATGATGCATGCAAAATTCCACAATGGGGCATTCATAGCGAGCCTCGTAAAATTGATTGTTCTGAGTTCCTTGCTAGCATCACCAGGGGAGAAACTAGAAATGTAACACAAGCTACTATAGGGAGCATTCACTTTCCTGCTATACATTATTTTCCTCTCTTTATAGGTAGATGCATTAATGGTAAACATGATCATAGCCACCTTTGTGCATCAGATCTTAGTGTTCTCAAGTGCGCGGTAATGGGTGATAAACGATTTAATTTGGGGGCCACTGTTACAAGGCGGTTACATAATAATGGTAAAGATGGAGATTTCTTTGGTGTGATTTATGCCACCCGGTTAGCTAATTATCTCAGGGTACCCCTAAGAGAAAATGATGTTGAGTTACCACCCGCTTACCTTGATAATGATGCTATGGTTCATTAACAGTTTCTTGAGAGGAGCGAACAGACCCTCTTGTACCGACTAATCTTTGACAGGGAGTGCGTCTTCTATATTATGCTTCCCGCTCCTGCCTTCTTTAACTTTCAGGTAAAACGGAGATACTTCATAACCAGAGAGGAGGCACACGAGTATGAGAGAGAGGAGGAGGCCGCTCGCCTCCACGCTGCAGCCCTTCAGGTAGTGGTGGCCGCAGCTCAGTACAACACCAACTACGATTTTGGATACTATCCAGGCCACCTGTGGCCCTAGACCAACTTAGGCCAAAAGCCTAAGCTTGGGGGAGTACGTATATTTCTCACCGACATTACATTCATGTTCACACACTCATTTTAGTTGTCGGTGTTTATACTTTTTCATTGTATTATTCATGCGAGTTTATTTCTTTCTCGCTTTCTTCTTGTGTGTTTGAAAAACTTTCAGAAAATCCAAAAAAATTAGTTCTCGTTTCTTTTTAGATTTTCTTTCTAGTGTAATTTAGTTGTAGTATTAAAAGAAAACCCAAAAAGATTTCTCGTTCTTCTTTTACTTGTTGGGAGCTTTCCCGTGTAAATAGTTTTTCTCGTTCTTGTTTTACTTTCTTCAGAAAAACAAAAACTCCGAAAATATTTCAGTGTGTTTCTTTGAAATTCGTTTCTTTTTCCTTGGGTCGTAAGGAGAAGACCACGATGAAAACGTTGAGTGGCTCTCATATGCATTATTGTTGATCTAACAAAGAGCCCATACTACCTTGTCTTCTCCTTTGAATAAATGTTTGCAGATTCCAGCTTAATCCAATGCACGTGCACTCTTATTATTATTCACACCGTTCGGTGGTGCAAGTGAAATGCAATATTGACGATACATGATGAAATGACTGAGATGGAGAAAAGCTGGTACGAACTCGGCCTATTTTGTTTTTGTAAATATGAGTAGCTCATCATTCTTGATTCAGCCCATTATGAATGAAACATGGTTGCAATGACAATTAGAGATTATAGTTACTCATGCCATGCTTAATTAGCTAGGAGTGTATAAAGCTTTGTCTTGTGTGCCAACATGAAAATTAAAATGGTTATGATGTAGTATGATAGGATGATATCCTCCTTTGAATGATTCGAGTGGCTTGACTTGCACATGTTTACCCTCGATATTTATGTTCATGGTGATTTACATCCTACTCATGCTTGCACTCAATGTTGGTTAGTCTCAATGCATATTTATGACCGTTGTCGCTCTCTAGTTGGTCGCTCCTTAATCTTTTGCTAGCCTTCATTTGTACTAAGCGGGATTACTGCTTGTGCATCCACTTCCTTAAACCCAAAGTTGTTCCATATGAGTCACCATACCTACCTATATGCGGTATTTACCCGCTGTTCCAAGTAAATTTGCATGTGCCAAACTCTAAACCTTCAAATGATAATCTGTTTTGTATGCCCGAATCACTCATGTAGTGATTGGGGGCTGTCAGTATCTTCCATGCTAGGTGGGTTATTCTCACGATGAGTGTTTATTCACTTGTCATTCACGAGAAAGTGGCTGGTATTCGGGATGCCTAGTTCCATGCTCGAAATCAAATCAAAATATAAATATCAAACAAAACACCCCCAGGACTGTTGTTGGTATGGACGGTACCCGTGGAGTGTGATTGTTGGTGGAGGGGGAGTAAAAACTTTACCATTCTATTTGGGAACCGCCTATAATGTATCTAGCATGGAAGATACCGAGATCTCTTGGTTGTTATGTTGACAATGAAAGCATACCGCTCAAAATTATATTCATCTCTGTTTTAAAAGCTCGACCTCTGGCACCTCTGCAAATCCCTGCTTCCCTCTACGAAGGGCCTATCTATTTACTTTTATTGCCGAGTCATCATCCTCTTATAAAAGCACCAGTTATGTCGGTGTTCTGGGAATCGGGGTACCTAGACTTGCCTGCCTGCGGCCCACGGCATGGCTCCATCGACGACCTGGTAAAACCCATCTTCAATATCAACAACACAAGACCCTCACGAGGGGCCAAGCCTCGCGAGGTGGAAGACGCCAAGACCTCCAGAGGGAGCGGCCTCCCTAGGCCGGCTCCCGAGGAGCGGAGATTTCGATGCAAGCCCTCACATCGTGAGGTTCAAATGACGCAAGCCATGATGACCAATGCCAGGCGGGCACGAGCGGGCGCAATACAACAGGTTTCCTCTTCGGTGCTAAAGAAGCAAGCACAGGCGTGGAGTCCCGAGGAATTAGCCAAAGGTTTCCATTCCGTGCTACAAGACCAAGACTGTCAGGATGGTAGGACGGAGGTCATCACCGCGCCCACCACGGCGTCATGGCTAGAAGCTTTGCAGGCGAAGACCACCTTTCGTCAGGATAGGATGTACTATTTGTCTCCCTTCAAATTTGGCCATTGTGGTATCCCTTCCCGCCTTCGTTTTGGGGGAAGAGAACCGAGGCCACTATAAATATAGCTTAGCCACCACCATAGAGGGGGGATCAATCAGACCATCCGAACCCTCACCAACTCACTCCCACACAAGAACACACCTCCTGAGGTTGTTCTTTTGCTGTACTAGTTCATCCCCAGCCCACCTCGATGCCAATCCACCACAAAGCAGGAGTATGGTATTACACCGAAAGGTGGCCCAAACCTGGTTAAACTGCCTTGTCCCATTCCTTTCCCGTTCATCGAGCTAGGTCGTGAGATCGACGAGTTGGCAGATAGGGGAGATTGAGTTCTTCGCACGCACCCCAGAGTTTGAATCTTTTTTGGCTCTGTGGAGCCCCGAGTCTAACATTTGGGGCGCCGGGTAGGGGTGCGTCGGAGCCTCTCTTGCTCTGGTCGATTCGCCACCGTTCCGCCGTTCTCATGGCTGACGCTCGTCGAGTTCGTGTTGAGAGCCAGGCCGCCCTTCCCGCCGCATCGCCCAGACAGCGCCTGCGGGCGACGGCGCTCCCCGCTGTTCCCCATCGCCTGTGGCGAGTGCCGCCATCGGCCCCGCGGACCATAAGCAGCAAGCTTCATCGCTGCAGCCTTCTGTGCGGCGTGATGGACGCACCGCCACTCCATCACTGACTCCGGCAGCTGCTTCGTCTTCCCATGCTTGTCGCAGCCAGCGAACGCGCAGGCTGCGTTGCTCATGGCACACGAGCTCCTGCGCTATCGCCCAACCAATGACCTCTACAAGGACTGGCTGGACCGCATCGCCGAGCTCGTCAGCGCCGCTAGAGAGGCCCCTGCACCGCCCCGCTCGCTGCCTCCCCCGCTGCCTCTCGCGGGTGACATGGCCCACGGTGCACCTACTCCACCTCCCAGGCAAGACGCCCTCCTCGAGCCAAGGCGTGAGGCTCCACGGCACGACCACCGTGCAGGGCGCCAGCGCACGATGAAGAGAGCTGCCTAGTGGTGCAGCAGCCCCAGGGAGAGGCGCGTGTGCTCCCAGCACCGCCACGTCAAGACCGCGTGCCGCCCGAGGCGGTGGTGCGCGAGCGCCAAGACCTCCTCCTCCACGGCGGGCTTCGGTGAGCGCGGCGGGCTGCCGTGCGTTCACCCCGGATCTGCGCCACATCGTCTGGCCTGGGAAGTTCAAGCCAGACCCACCTCCATGAAATGATGGCACCCCCGACCCTGCTGAGTTCCTACAGCTCTACGAGCTGAGCATCGAGGTGGCCAACGGCGACGAGAAGGTCATGACGAACTGGTTTCCCATGGCCCTCAAGAATGGTGCACGCTCGTGGCTCCTGGACCTCCCAGCGGGATCGATCTCCTCCTAGGACGATATGCGGGAGCGCTTCGTCGCCAACTTCCAGGGCACTCGCGACCGCACCCCTGCCATGGGTGACCTACGGCACATCAAGCATCAGCCAGGGGAGACCTTGCACAAATACATCCAGCGCTTCACCAACGTTCGTTTCATGATCCCCAAGGTGTCGGACGAGGCCATCATTTCAGCGTTCACTGATGGCGTCCGGGATGTCAAGATGAAGGAAGAGCTCGCCATACACGAGGACCTGTGCTCGGCTCTGGAGATGTCCAACATGGCAACCAGATACACAAGAGCTGAGGAAGGACGCCTCTCCTTCCTCGAGCTCCCAGAGGCGGACCCAGAAGATAAGAAGGCCTAGGCCAAGGACGTGAAGTGCAAGGGCCCAGCTGCGCTCGCGACCGAGCCTGAGATGAAGCGCGGCTGCGAGCACCCAGAGTCGTCCAAGGGTAGCCACCTGTCGTGGAATTGTCATGGCAGATGTCCTCGAGCTAGGACTTAGTCGTGGAGCCATCGCAGCTATGAAGCTTGAAGGGGTTATGCGGGACAAGGGACGCGAGGGTTTATACTGGTTCGGCCCCTTACGGTGAAGGTAAAAGCCTACGTCCAGTTTGAGGTGGTATTGATTAGGGTTACGATCACCAGGGAGCTAAACAGCTATTCCCGGCTCTCGATGAGATTGTTGTCCTTAAACCGCTGCCGGGTCGTCCCTTTTATATAGGGAGGCTGACGCCCAGCAGCCCTTAGAGTCCCGGCCGGCTCATAAGAGTGTCCGGCTCGGACTCTCAACTATACTTGCCTTACACTACAAGTTCTACAATAATAAAGATTGTAACTACAGGCCTTTAGCCATATCCGGGTCTCAGCCCATCTCTGGCCCATCATCTTGAAACTTAGCTCTGGGCTTCTGGCAACGACCGTACGAGTAACCCGGCCCCTCCTGGCGGGTGACTCTAAGATCTACATCCTCAACATTAGGCCCCAGATTGATTTGAGCCGGCTCATGTCAATCTTCAACTCTTCTGATAGGAAAAATCTCCGGCTTACCATTCATGTAAAGGCCATAACCCGGAGTGACGTCATCCTCTGGACTCCGGATAATCCGCCATGACGTCATCCTCCATTAAGGCCGTTTTTTACTCCGCCAGATCCGCAACGGATCTTTGCTTTGCTGTCATTCCGAAAATTGAGGCGTCGTGGGGGGTAGATAATCACGCCGTGGTCTCCTTGAATCTCGCGCCCACTTATGACCTCGCCTTATAAATAGGCCGGCCCAACGGGCTCTTCTCACGCTCTCTTCTTCCTCCTCGCGCCGTCGCTCCTCTGCCCGAGCTCTGCCACTACCGTCGCCGTCGCGCCCCTGATCTTCATCAACCCGGCCGCTGCATCACCCTGACTCGGACCAGATAAACGGCGGCTACTTCCGCTCTTCTCCAACTCCGGTGAGTCTCTTCTGCCTTGTTAGAACAGATCTGTGGTAGAGTTCAAACAGTTCATCCGCGTTCTTCGCCATTGTCCGCAGGCTTCAGTAGTTCTCGTACTTGCCACCCTTGTTTGATCTTTAGATATGTATAGACTTGTTGCAGTAGTTGTTTGTTACTCATTTCACCTGCAAAACACACTTCTTTCCACTGCATAAGATCTCCTTCGAGCTCAAGAACTCCCCTGCATCCGCATTTTAGGTCTAGAAAATTTTCTTTGCTCCGACCACTTTGATCCAAAAAAGTTACGGTAGTATGCGAAACCTGTTTTACCACACTTAGTAAAAACTGCAACCATAGAATCTTGGCGGCTTACATTTCCGGCTTAAAGAAAACACGTGCCATAGAACTTTCCGGTTTAAAGAGAACCATGCTCTGTAGAATCCTCCGGCTTAACTATGATAAAGCCGTAAACAATCAATCTTATCTTGAATGCCCCTGCGGCTTAAATAATCCACTGTACCTGAGTATATATCATTAGTCCCCTTCATAAGCCGCCATCTTAGCTTGAACGATAGATCTCCGGCTTATATTAACCCGGACACTTTTTCTCTTTATCATAGACCACCAACTTTCACCATGTCTCCCAAGGCTCCCATCACTTGCAACTGGATGAGGTCCAACGTCACCGACGAGACCCTGGCCAATTTCGTTAAGTCCGGAAATTTGCCTAAGAAGGAAATCATGTCCTACCGTGCCCCTGACCCGTCGGAAGAGAGACCACAGCCACGGGACGGGGAGGTAGTGATCTTTGCAGACCATATGAGCCGGGGCTTCGCACCGCCCGGCTCAAAGTTTTTCAGGGACGTGCTCAACTTCTTTGACCTACGGCCTCAGGATATAGGACCCAACTCCGTATCCAACATCTGCAACTTCCAAGTCTTTTGCGAAGTGTACCTTGGAGAAGAGCCTAGTCTGCTGCTTTTCAGAGAGCTGTTTTACTTAAACCGCCAAAATGAGTGTGCCAATGGGCCAAGTCTGGAGTTAGGTGGCATCTCCATCCAGCGGCGTAGGGACTGTCTTTTCCCATACGCAGAGCCGCCGAGCCACCCCAAGGACTGGAATATGACTTGGTTCTACTGCCAAGATACGTCCCCGGCTGACGAGAACCCGCTGCCCGGCTTTCGCCCAACACGTCTAGAGCCGACTCATCCGCTGTCGGACAAACTTACTGCAGCGGAACGCCAGCCTCTGCTTCCAACTATCAATAAGATCAAGGCCCTGCTAGGCAACGGTCTGAACGGAATTGACCTGGTCCGGGTCTGGATCTCATGGCGGGTGATCCCATTGAGCCGCCGCCCCGGCTTAATGTGTGAGTACACCGGGCGAAAGGATGACCCGCAGAGGCACAGTCGCAATGATCTTCCAGAAGACGTTGCAGAGGAAGAGACCAAGGCTCTTCTAAACGAGAGTCTGGCAGACTGTGGAAGGACCGGGTTAGCCCCCTTCTGCAAGACCAATCCAGCCCCAGCGGTGAGCCGCTGACTTTAACCTTTCAACTTCTTCTGCATGTAACCTTGACCTGAACTGTTTTAAGAATTCATTACCGTATTCTTCAGGCTGATGATAAATTCTGGCGGGTCAAATATGACCATGAGGCGGCCAAGAAGGCCAGGAAGGCAAAGAAAGCTGCCAAGAAAGCCGCCCCTCGCAAAAAGGGAAGCCGACCCACCGCTTCGGAGCTAATGCAATTAAGCGACAGCTCTGAGTCAGAGGTAACCCTTAAACCTTTAAATTCTTGCTATATTTGTTGTTTGTTGCTGTCCGCCTTATCAATACTTGCTCATTGACAGGATGACACCGGCACCAGTAACCCGGTGGTAGAAGAGGTAATGTCACTTTCCTCTGACTCGGAGCCCTTGCCAGAGCTGAAAGTCCGAAGGGTAACCCGGAAAGTAAGCTTTTCACATCCTTTAGCTCATCAAGACCCTCAATTTCTTTTGAAGCGACAGGTTCACGAAAGCCGGCGTCACACCCGGACCAACAAGGACACCGATCTCTCCGCCGGGTTACCCGACGCAACAAGGAAGCGTCGCACTGAGGTTTTTTCTCACTTGTACCCTTTTCATCCCTTGGCGGGTGTTATCCGTCAGCCACTCAACTCTTCTGACTCCAATTATCAGGAGACCTCCCCCTCTTCGGGTGACTCCATGCAGTCAAATCTGCCGGCCTTCAAGACTGCGCCCGGGTAACAACAATCATCTTACATTATCTTTGTCTGTACTTACTCTTTGTGTGCCTAACACTTCTGTCTTTTCAGTGCCCAGGCAAAGCTCACCAAAAGAGCGAAGAAAACCAGG
The DNA here is from genome assembly GCF_018294505.1 of Triticum aestivum. NCBI lineage: Eukaryota > Viridiplantae > Streptophyta > Magnoliopsida > Poales > Poaceae > Triticum > Triticum aestivum. Next base: position 416,560,047 of record NC_057802.1, on the reverse strand, counting down.
TCAGCCGGGGTGCCGAACTTACCTAAAGCGGAAGTGACGGCTCAAGAGCCGCCAGCTGCCTCCGCCCCCGAAGCCACCACGCCAATGGACACGGCACCTGAGGCCTCTGCCTCGACTACCAAGACAACGACCGAAGCTGCGATTAACCCGGAGGCCTCTGGCTCAGCTCCACCAGCAGACGACCCGGACGTGGTAATCACCCGGACGGAGTTCGTTGAGCCGGGGAGACCGACCGTTTTGGCCAAATGCTCCGCGAAGGGGGAGTTGCTGCAGCCCCACCGGGTGAACCTGGACCTCTCCGGCTACACCGACTTGAGTATTGGAGAGCTCGTCTCTGGCTACATCAGCCAAGTACACAAGAGCCGGGACGCCGAGGTCGCCATGGTCAACCAGATCCAACAAAAATCTGAGGTATCCTTCTGCTGTCTTCTTACTTACTGCATAGTTACCTTTGCCATGCTAGCCCCCAAGTCAACGACTTATGCTTGAATATGTGGTAGACTTAGGTTCTGGCTTACTCAACTGAGCCGGCAATATGTAGATAGATACGTTCAATATGCATTAGCCCCCAAGTGCCAAGTGTCTTGCTTGGAAAACGCTTGGGACTTATATAATGACTGTTAATAACCCGGAAACATATGCAGGCTGTTGGCAAGAAACTAGAGGCAGACCTTGCGGATCTCAAGAGCCAGCTGAAGATGCAGGAGATGGAGACCCGGAAGGCAAACGCCAAGTTTGTATCCAGCATCGCCACCCAAGAAAAATTGAAGACCGAGTTTGATGCTGAGAGAAAGGCCTGGGTCGAAGAGAAGGCCGCACTGGTGACCCGGGCGGAACAGGCGGAGAAGGCTCTCGCTGAGAAGACCGCCGAGCTCTCCGGCCTAAAGCGCCAGGTTTCCCAAATGGTGGCCGCTATCTTTGGTAAGTCACCTCACCGGCTTTCATCAAGTTTGTATATGTCCTGATTCATCCTTGTCACCGGCTTATCTGATTCTGTTAAACAGGTCCCAGGAGTGCCAACCTCTACCAGAGCGTGGTAACCAAGTTAAAGGCCGTGTACACCCTGGTGGAACAACTCTACACCGGGTCACAGCGTGCCTTAGCTGTGGTGGCCCTATCCAACGAGGTGCCAACTCATCTGGCCGAAGTCCTGCGCCGGCTCGCTGTTCTGCTGCAGCGGATCCAGGAGCTACGACGGGCCTCCGCGAGAGGCAGAGCAAGCGCCGCGCTGAGCCGGGCCAAAGCATTCCTGCCGGAGCTAGACCCGGCAGACATCGCCCTGGGTTACCCAAGCCTGAAGGAAGACGGCTCAGCCTTCGACCAGAAGGACTTCGCGGCGTGTGTGAAGGCTGTACGCCCGGTGGCCACCCTCATCGGGAACGACACCGACATAACCAAGTACCTGCCGGGTTATGATGCGGAGAATCAGAGGATTCCAACCCCTCGCTATGAAGCCCTCAATCTGATCCCTCCGGCTCGTCAGCACACCTTCGCCCCGGAGATTGACCCGGTCGGGTTAATTGACGAAGAAGCCCAGTTCGAAGCTCTCAGCGGCATCGACTGGAAATCATCAACCTTTGAGGTCTTGGGATCAGCCGGAGGAGAAGACAGGAATGAGCCGGGGACTTCAACTCAGCGGGCATCATAATTTAGCTGGCGGCTTATCAAACATTGTTCCATCTTTTAAACTTGGAGAATTATTGTAATAGAGTAGGTGCAACAGTTTATCTCTGCCGTGCCATCGTGCACGTTTTGAATGCGAAAGCCCTTTGAAGTTTCTTCTTTGATGTTTCTCCGGGTCATAATCATCCCTTTGTTTTTCTCAACCTCAAAAGGTGCCTTTAAGTATCTACACATAAGAGGCAAATCACAAGTCTCGAGGCGGCTTACCGCCCTGAGAATCAGGTGTTTGAGATAAATAACCCGGAATATGAATTAAAAAAGACTGGTCCTTAATTATACTCTGAACATAGCCAAAATAACACACTTAACAGCCTGTAAGCATCTTCCGGCTTAAATAACCCGGGTAGCAAGGTTGACACCTTAACTCCGATTTACTTGCCTTGATGACACCCATGACGTGCAACTAACACTGCAAACCAAAGTTAAGCCGGCAAGTGAGACCCGGCCATGCACCCCTCAGAGTAAACTTTTGAAAAAGCAGAAGAACTTAGGGGCTTCCGGTTCGAACACGACCAGAGACCCGGCCCAAAGGGGTTAAGCCAAGATTCGGATACGATCATATAGCCCCTAGTGGGTGCGGCGATGCCAATCAAGAGGGTACCGACAGCTATGTTCTCTTTGGTTCGAATACGACCCATGTTTGAACAGGAAGCCCCCAAGTGATTCTTAAAATTGTTTAACGACGCTGATTCGAATACGATCCACGTCGGTTCTCAGAGGGGTTAAACTATGATTCAAATATGACCAAAGGCAACCTCCCAATGAGCTCGGCACTTGGCCAATCAAATGGGTATCGACAGCTATGTTCTCTTTGGTTCGAATACGACCCATGTTTGAACAGGAAGCCCCCAAGTGACTTTACTGCTTACGGCTAGATTCGAATACGATCATAAGCCGGATCCTCATTTAGGTCAGCATGTAATCTTGTAATAAAAACAACACACACATATTTGGAGGAGAGAAAAGGACAGAGGTCCTGCTTTATTGCTTATCATAATAGATACATGGCTGAGATAAATATGTACACCACGAGAGCCGGTAGCTCAAGTGTAGTAAGGCCGAAGCCGAGCTATGTTCCACGGCCGACGGGTCTCTTCCTCAGATTTACGTGAATCTTTGTGCTCCCGAATATCAATGAGGTAATATGACCTGTTGTGCAAGTTCTTGCTGACCACAAAGGGCCCTTCCCAAGGCGGGGATAACTTGTGTACATCTGTTTGATCCTGGATGAGCCGGAGCACAAGGTCGCCTTCCTGGAAGACCCGGGATTTGACCCGGCGGCTATGATAACGGCGCAGGTCTTGTTGGTAAATCGCTGAACGGGCTGCTGCCACATCACGCTGTTCGTCCAACAAGTCCAGAGCATCTTGGCGCGCCTGTTCATTATCCGTCTCAACATAAGCCGCCACGCGAGGTGAATCGTGACGGATGTCGCTGGGGAGGACTGCTTCTGCTCCATAAACCATGAAGATAGGCGTGAAGCCTGTAGACCCGTTAGGAGTAGTGTTGATGCTCCATAAGACGGAGGGCAACTCCTCCACCCAACAACCCGGCGTCCGTTGCAAAGGGACCAAAAGCCGGGGCTTGATACCCTTCAGAATTTCCTGGTTAGCTCTCTCAGCTTGACCATTGGATTGAGGATGAGCCACTGAAGAAACATCAAGTCGGATATGCTCTCGTTGACTTAACTCTTCCATGGCACCTTTGGAGAGATTGGTGCCATTGTCAGTTATAATGCTGTGCGGAAAACCAAAGCGGAAAATCACCTTTTTCATAAATTGAACCGCCGTGGCTGCATCACACTTGCTAACTGGCTCAGCTTCCACCCACTTTGTGAATTTGTCAACTGCCACCAAGAGGTGGGTCTTCTTACCTTTGGATCTTTTAAAAGGCCCAACCATGTCAAGCCCCCAGACCGCAAAGGGCCAAGTGATTGGGATCATCCTCAACTCCTGAGCTGGCACGTGAGCCCGTCGTGAGAACCTTTGGCAACCATCACATTTACTGACCAAGTCCTCTACATCAGCATGAGCCGTTAGCCAATAAAAACCATGACGGAAAGCCTTGGCCACAAGGGATTTTGAGCCGGCATGATGGCCACAATCTCCTTCATGGATCTCACGCAAGATCTCTTGACCTTCCTCAGGGGAGATACAACGTTGAAATGCCCCGGAAACACTGCGATGATGCAACTCGCCATCGATAACGATCATTGACTTAGCCCGCCGGGTTACTTGCCTGGCCAAAGTTTCATCCTCAGGCAACTCTCCCCGGGTTATATAAGCCAGATATGGCATTGTCCAGTCTGGTATGACATGAAGAGCCGCCACCAGTCGTGCCTCCGGATCCGGGATAGCCAAGTCTTCCTCCGTAGGCAACTTAACCGAAGGGTTATACAGGACGTCCAGGAAAGTGTTAGGTGGCACCGGCTTTCGCTGAGAGCCTAGCCGGCTTAGAGCATCAGCTGCCTCGTTCTTCCTACGATCAATGTGCTCCACTTGGTAGCCCTGAAAGTGCCCAGCAATGGCATCAACCTCGCGGCGATAAGCCGCCATGAGAGGATCCTTAGAATCCCACGTGCCTGATACTTGTTGAGCCACCAAGTCTGAGTCACCAAAGCACCTTAGCCGGCTTAAGCTCATCTCCTTAGCCACCCGAAGACCGTGGAGCAAAGCCTCGTATTCAGCCACATTGTTAGTGCAAGGAAACATCAACTGTAGCACATAATGGAACTTGTCACCTTTAGGGGAAGCCAATACAACGCCAGCCCCCGAGCCCTCCAGCTGCCTGGACCCATCAAAGTGAATAGTCCAATAAGTGTTATCCGGCTTTTGCTCGGGCACTTGTGACTCTGTCCAATCATTGATGAAATCCACCAAAGCCTGAGATTTAACAACAGTGCGTGGCACATATTTGAGGCCATGAGGTCCAAGTTCTATAGCCCACTTAGCAATTCTCCCTGTGGCTTCTCTGTTTTGAATAATATCACCAAGAGGGGCAGAACTGACCACAGTGATGGGATGACCCTGAAAATAATGCTTAAGCTTCCGGCTCGCCATGAACACACCATACACAAGCTTCTGCCAATGCGGGTACCGCTGCTTGGACTCAATGAGCACTTCGCTGACATAATAAACCGGCCGCTGAACCGGATGCTCCTTACCCGCCTCCTTGCGCTCCACCACAATAGCCACGCTGACGGCTCATGCGTTTGCCGCCACATACAGTAGCAAGGGCTCCTTATCAACCGGAGCAGCAAGGACTGGGGGCTCTGCCAGCTGCTTTTTCAAATCCTCAAAAGCGGTATTAGCTGCATCATTCCAGACAAAGTTATCAGTCTTCTTCATCAACTGATATAAGGGCATGGCCTTCTCACCCAAACGGCTTATAAACCGGCTTAAAGCAGCAATGCGACCCGCCAAGCGCTGGACGTCATTTATACACGCCGGCTTAGCTAGGGAGGTGATGGCCTTGATCTTCTCTGGGTTAGCCTCAATACCTCTGTCAGAAACCAAGAAGCCCAATAGTTTGCCTGCAGGAACACCAAAAACACACTTGGCCGGGTTAAGCATCATCTTATAGACCCGGAGATTATCAAAGGTTCCCTTAAATCATCTATCAGGGTTTCCTCTTTGATGGATTTGACCACAATATCATCCACGTAAGCATGAACATTGCGCCCGATCTGTTTATGAAGACAGTTCTATACACAACGCTGGTAAGTCGCTTGTGCACACTTGAGTCCAAAGGGCATAGACACATAGCAGAAGGCTCCAAAAGGAGTGATGAACACCATCTTCTCCTGGTCCTTAACTGCCATCTTAATCTGATGATACCCGGAATAAGCATCCAAGAAACTTAAGCGTGCACAACCTGCCGTAGCATCAATGATTTGATCAATACGGGGGAGGGCAAAAGGATCAGCCGGACACGCCTTATTCAAGTCCGTGTAGTCCACACACATCCGCCAGGTGCCATTCTTCTTGAGCACGAGCACCGGGTTAGCCAACCACTCTGGGTGAAAGACTTCAACGATGAACCCGGCTGCCAAGAGCCGGGCCACTTCTTCACCAATAGCTTTCCGCCTCTCTTCATTAAACCGCCGGAGAAACTGTCTGACCGGCTTAACTTTCGGATCAACACTGAGAGTATGCTCAGCGAGTTCTCTAGGTACACCTGGCATGTCAGAAGGTTTCCATGTGAAGATGTCCCTATTCTCACGGATGAACTCGATGAGCGCGCTTTCCTATTTTGGATCCAGATTGGCACTGATGCTAAACTGCTGAGATGAATCTCCTGGAACAAAATCAACAAGCTTAGTTTCATCAGCCGACTTAAATTTCATCGCCGGCTCAGTCTCCGTAGTCGGCTTTTTCAGAGAGGTCATATCTGTTGGGTCGACATTGTCTTTGTAAAACTTCAACTCCTCTGTAGCACAAACAGACTCTGCATAAGCCGCGTCGCCTTCCTCACACTCTAGAGCCACTTTTCGGCTGCCGTGAACCGTAATAGTCCCGTTGTGACTCGGCATTTTGAGCTATAAGTACACATAACACGGCCGTGCCATGAACTTGGCGTAAGCCAGCCGTCCAAATATAGCATGGTATGGACTTCGTATCTTGACCACCTCAAAGGTCAACTTTTCCACCCTGTAGTTGTTCTCATCACCAAAAGCCACTTCCAATTCGATCTTGCCGACTGGATAAGCTGACTTACCAGGTACCACACCATGAAAGATAGTGTTGGACTGGCTGAGATTCTTATCAACCAACCCCATACGACGGAAAGTCTCATAATAGAGGATGTTGATGCTGCTGCCTCCATCCATGAGCACCTTTGTGAACTTGTATCCTCCCACTTGAGGAGCCACCACTAAGGCCAAGTGGCCTCGGTTATCCATCCGAGGAGGGTGATCCTCCCTACTCCACACTATGGGCTGCTCAGACCATCGTAAGTAACGTGGGACTGCCGGCTCAACAGCATTCACCGCCCTCTTGTGAAGTTTCTGATCTCGCTTGCACAGACTAGTGGTAAACACATGATACTGTCCACCGCTTAGCTGCTTTGGATTGGTCTAATAACCCCCCTGTTGCTGTTGATGACCCTGGCCAGCCTGTTGATGAAAGCCCCCTTGACCATTCTGAGGACCGGAATTTGAGCCGCCGCCCGGGCCATGAAAGCCGCCAGCACCTGAGCCGCCGCCCGGGCCATTGTAACTCTTAAAGGCCTTCATGATCGCGCAATCCTTCCACAGATGAGTCGATGGCTTCTCTCTAGAGCCATGCCTTGGACAAGGTTCATTCAACAGCTGCTCCAGCGTTGGACCTGACCCGCCGCCTCGGGGAGGGGGCCTCCCCTTGCGTCGCTGGTTATTACCTTGGGAGTTGGCATTGGCTACAAACTCTAGGCTGCCATCGGCCTTACGCTTGCCTCCTCCTTGGTTCCCCGGGTTAAACTAAGGACCCTTGCCATTGCCGTTCTTCTTTCCCTTCCCTGTCCTTTCATCATCTGGGGGATCCTTGGTACCATCGGAATCGGCGTACTTGACAAGAGCCGCCATTAGTGTACCCATATTGGTGCAGTCGCGTTTAAGCCGCCTGAGTTTCATCTTAAGGGGCACAAAGCGACAGTTCTATTCTAGCATTAAGACTGCAGAGCCGGCATCCATCTTATCTGATGAATGTATGATCTCCTTGACCCGGCGAACCCAATGGGTCGTGGATTCACCCTCCTGTTGCTTACAGTTAGTCAAATCCACAATTGACATAGACTGCCTACAGGTATCTTTGAAGTTTTGGATGAACCGGGCTTTCAGCTCAGCCCAAGACCCAATGGAATTCGGTGGTAGCCCTTTCAACCACGTGCGGGCAGTTCCATCTAACATCATGGTGAAGTACTTGGCCATGGCCGCCTCACTGACCTCCAGCAGTTCCATAGCCATCTCATAACTCTCAATCCAGGCCGCGGGTTGTAAGTCAGCTATATAGTTAGGCACCTTCCTAGGGCCCTTGAAGTCCTTAGGTAGACGTTCATTACGGATAGCTGGCACCAAGCAAGGGACACCCCCGGTCCTGGTAGGGATACCTATATCAACGGAAGTCGTCGGATAAGCCGGGGGGGTCTGGTAAGCCGTTAATTGAGGCACTTGCTCCGCCTCTTGGCGCGCTCGGTCCTGGTCTGCTGCGTAAAGGGCTCCATTATGAGTCGGGCCATGGCCAGGGGGCGGGTCATGGCGTCGGACATTGCTTGAGCCGGTTGCTGAGGCCACGTGCCGGCTGTAACTCGGGCTCTGACCCGGACGAGGGGTCGAGTGGATCCTGTCCCGGCTGTAGGAGTACGCCTCTTGCTGCGCCAGTGCTGTTTGAAGGAGTTCCCTGACCCGGCGGGTCTCGATAGCCGTCGGAGAGTCACCGTCAACTGGTAGGGCCGCCAGCCGTGCTGCCGCAGCGACCATGTTCTCCAGCGGGTTATTATAATGACCCGGGGGTATTGGCACATACTGAGGCGGGGCAGGGGGCGCCTGGGGAGGCCCCATCACTCGCGGCTGAATAAGGGGTCCAGACCCGGGTGCTGTGACCCCTGGCGGGTTACTAGACCCTGCACCTGGCGTGTTGAAGAGGTTGCGTGGATCGTAAACCGGCGGGAGTCGGGACTGGGCCTTTGGATGCCTCCTTCTCATGACCTCATTGGCCGCGTTTTGATCCATCGTGAGTTGGAAGGACTGCGCCTGAATCAGCTTAGTCTGGGCATCGAGAGCCGCCCGCTCCGCAGCCAGCCTGATTCCTTCTGCTGCAAGATCCTCCTTAGCTTTTATCAGATCCAATTTCAACTGTGCCACCTCCGCATCATGCTGGGCTTGATCCGCCGGGTCAACCGTGGCGGTTAACAGGGCCGTCATCTTGTCCGTGAGATCCATCAGCACCTGAGCCGGAGAGGGCACCGGGTTTCCCGATCCAGCAGCGGGGTTCTGAACAGGCTGTGCACCAGCCATAAAGACTCCAACCTGGATAGGCGGCTCAAAAAGGTCCGGAATACTGTCGCCATCGGAACAACCCATGAGCCTGCCATCCTGAAGTTGGTACAACGAGTTTGACTCATCAGTGGCCGACTCGCCGTCAGAGCCGGCGGCCGCCTCATCCCCGGACCCAGATGGGTCAGTGGGCCCTCCATGGATGCACCCCACAAAAGCGTGCTTTAAGGCAGGCCGGGCCCGGGCGGGTCGTGCGCGCTGAGCCGTTTCGATGAGATCGGCGCAGAGATCCGGCTCAGGGCCCGGCTCACCAATCTTGCCAATGAAGACATGAATTCCGCCGAAGGGGACCCGGTACCCGTACTCAATTGAGCCGGCGTCGGGGCCCCAGTCTGCATCGTCGATGTAGAGCTTGCCGCGACGACTCTTGGTCATCTGGCCCACAGCGTATCCCTTGAGCCCTTCGAAGCTGCCCTTCGAGAACTCAAATCCACCGTGCGCTAGCCCCACGGTGGGCGCCAACTGTCGTGGAATTGTCACGGCAGATGTCCTCGAGCTAGGACTTAGTCGTGGAGCCATCGCAGCTAGGAAGCTTGAAGGGGTTATGCGGGACAAGGGACGCGAGGGTTTATACTGGTTCGGCCCCTTACGGTGAAGGTAAAAGCCTACGTCCAATTTGAGGTTGTATTGATTAGGGTTACGATCACCAGGGAGCTAAACAGCTATGCCCGGCTCTCGATGAGATTGTTGTCCTTAAACCGCTGCCGGGTCATCCCTTTTATATAGGGAGGCTGACGCCCAGCAGCCCTTAGAGTCCCGGCCGGCTCATAAGAGTGTCCGGCTCGGACTCTCAACTATACTTGCCTTACACTACAAGTTCTACAATAATAAAGATTGTAACTACAGGCCTTTAGCCATATCCGGGTCTCAGCCCATCTCTGGCCCATCATCTTGAAACTTAGCTCCGGGCTTCTGGCAACGACCGTACGAGTAACCCGGCCCCTCCTGGCGGGTGACTCTAAGATCTACATCCTCAACACCACCCGTTCTGCGTCTTCCACAACATGCACAACCACAACACCAACGACTGGCAGGAGCTCAGGGCCATCCGTGACGGGCGCCTCGGTCACCGCCCCGAGCGCAACGACTGAGGCTACGGCCGTGGAGGAGGCTGAGGTGGGGGACGCTGGGACAACCGTGACCCCCGCCAGGACTGTCACGATCAGCCTCGTGAGGATCGCTGGCAGGGCCAGCCTCGCGAGGGCCCCTGGAGGGATTAGCGTCGTCAGGACCATCCTTAGGGCAATGTTAGCCTTCCCCCACTGCCGCCACCACCAAGGAGGAATGACGACCACCACCAAGATGATGGGGCTGGATGCTTCAAAGAGCCTTGTGCCATTGCCTGCATCCTAGGTGGCGCTCAGGCTCCCGCCTCCCATCGCATCTTCAAGAAATTCGCTCGCGAGGTGAAGGCGGCCCTCCCCAAGCTCGAGGCAACGCGACCGCTCTGGTGGTCCAAGTACGCCATCACCTTCGACTCTACTGACCAGCTCAAGTGTGCGGCCACTACCGGTGCGCTGTCGATGCTCTGCTCGCCCACCATCAGCAATGTCCTCGTCACCAAGACACTCATCGATGGCGGCGTGGGGCTCAATGTCCTGTCCGTCGAGACGTTCGACATGCTCCAGGTGTCGTACGACCAGCTTCAGCCCACCAAGCCCTTCTCGGGGGTGACCGACGGCTCCACTACCCCCATAGGGCAAATCCGCTTTCCTGTCACCTTCGGCAAGCGCGACTACTACCGCACTGAGGTCATCGACTTAGACATCGCCCACATTCGCCTCCCGTACAATGCCATCCTTGGGTATCCGGCCCTGGCCAAGTTCATGGTTGCGACTCACCATGGCTACAATGTCGTCAAGATGCCAGGGAGCGGTGGCATCATCACGGTCGCCTGCGATGAAAAGGATGCGGTGTGCTCCCTCGAGCACGCCTACTAGGCTGTGACGGTCGAGAACCCAGGCGACGAGGGCACCGTCTACCCTCCTGAGGTCATCCCCAAGAAAAAGAAGCAGTTGCTCCGCCTAGGACCTCAGGAATATGGGGCGTCTGACGATCACGCCTTAGGACCTGCGCCCACTGATGGGGCTTCTTCCCCTCTCGCATAGGAAGGCGCGCCCGGCGCCCCTCTCAGGTTGGGCTCGAGGGTAATCCTATGGAGGGCCTCAGACCTGGCCAACGTCACGAGGAAGCGTTCGAGCACCATGTGGAGGCGTGCTTCAACACGCGCTTCCGCGAGAAGAGCGCAGGGCGCGAGGCGCCAGGTGCTCAGGAGTTCATCACGAAGGCAATCAAAGGAGCTTCAGGAGGCAAGGGCCATGCGAGGCGAGCATCGTCATGCACCACCCAGCGCATCTCCTGCCCCTGACGAGGGCAGCGAGCTGCGCGTCTGCGTCAACATCCCAGGGCTCAACATAGCCGTGTCTCAGGAGCTCTTCTGGCCGTCCCACGTTGGCTGGTGTGAGGGCCCCCCTCATAGCTACGTTCGCATGCCTTTCGGTCTGCTGAACGGGGCTGCCACGCATCACTGCTACATGTGGGGCATCCTGGCGGCTCACGAGGCTAGGCACCAGGCGATCCTATCAGAGGTGGCGCTGGACCCTCACGAGCCCCCCGGCCCCCCGGAGCCTCACGAGGCTCAGGACCTGGACGACTCATGAGGAGCGACTTCTGCGGCATGCGTCGTCAGCTACTCCAACACTTCTTCAGCAATGGTGCCAGCTGAAACGTTTTGGTTTGTTCAATTGAGAGCGCCCCTCGGGCTGCATTATCCTCGAGCTGCTAGGGCCAGTCCGGCGGCCGCACCATTTTATGTTATGTACTCTGGACTAGTATGCCTACCCCTATTATCATGATTATTGGCTTTACTCTGCTATCTCGTTATCCATGGAACCGCCCTTCGCGGCTTCCGCATGTTGCTAACCCGCCTCTTGCTCATCCCGCAATGGGGGCTGCTGGCATGGTGCCTGTGCTCGAGTCCGTCCCTACAACGCTGATAAATCTGAGAGATCGAGCTCTGACTCACGGCCTGCCCTGCGCATATCACCTCACCAAGTCCTCAGTGCCTTCATCTTCTTGCAGAAAGATCAACGGCGGGACAGCAAGCGCGGCTATGTACTATGTTCTCTTCCCCCAACTAACTCGCAGGGACCTCCAGAGTCGGGACTACGGGCGGCCCTGCCAGCCACTCCTTTTCATGCAATTCGCTTGCACATCAAAGGGGGGGATCCCTGAGCATCAGGCCTAAGGGACTCCTACTGGCTCTCGAGCCCTCACCCCCTGGCCTTGACCACGACATCACGACCTGGCATACTAGCGGCGGCGGAGCCTCGCTCGGGGGCCGGGACCCAAGGACGTAGAGCATTTAGGTGGGCAAGAAAAAGGGGATCGGCGTGAGCCCTGCCTTGAGGCATCACCACCGGGACATGGTTGGGCGTTGCGCAAGGGAACCACCGCGGGCTCGCCAAGATAAGTCACCCCATACCTGTCGGCGTAAACCTCATAATTCAGTATTTCGACTCTCGCGATCTCGCTCAGGCAAGGCCATCTCCCCTTTCGGCCTTCAGGGAGCTGCTTGCGCACTAAAGGGGACCTCCTGAGCATCGCGCCTCAGGGGCTCTTACCGGACCTCAGGCCACTCACCTCCTGGCCTTGACCTGGCATAGTAGCGACGGCTGAAGCCTGCTTGGGGACTGAGTCCTATCAGCATAGAGCAGTAAGCTGCCACAAGAATGAAAAGGAGCACCGTGCCAAAGTGAGATACGCAATCACAACACTGAACCAGGAATAATAGCATTAAGGAAAAAGCATTACAATTTCTTACACACCCCCACGGCGCTCGTCATGGTTTCGCGCAGGAAAAGCAAAAGAAGGGACCTTGAAGAACCCCGGCCTCAGGATGTCACCGACGACGTCGAATCGACACCGCTCCCGTGCTCCGGGCGCGGCAAGAGCTCGGCGGCTCATAGCTGCCATCGTCACTGGACTCTAGAGAATCGCTGGACTCCGGAGAGTCAGTGCTGCTACCGGAGGAGCTGCTGGCAAGGCCAAAGGCAAGTTCAACGCCCATGGCCGCACCGCATGGATCGCCTCTTCTGGAGCAGCATTCCAGGCGCCGACTGTCCTCGCCAAACACCTTAAAGAAAAAGCGTTGAGGCTCCGTCGTATTCGAAGTGGATGGCGAGAGCCCCCTCTGGGCAGCAGGTGCGGGTGATCTTGCCCCATCCTCGAGTCATGAAGACGTCACCTGGGGGGACGACCTCGACCTCCGCTGCAGTAGCTTGGCTGCAGTACCCGGCGTGTTGCAGCCACAGCTTGATGGGCCCCCTCGGCGGTATCTCGTCTGCAAAGAACCGCGGGAGCCAGGTCCACGTGTGCGGCGGCATTGCCGCCCACACCACAAAGTCGCGTGCCGTGCCTTCGTCATGGGTTCACGAGCCGGGTGGCCGTGCAGCCACCGCTTGTCCTCTGCGGCCCTGGCCCTTGCGATGCTGGGCGCTGCCCCTGTGCGCAGGGCTCTGCGCATGGGCATACATGGGGATCGGGAATCCCAGCGGAGACCGCTCGTGGCAAGGCCGCATCACCTCAGGCCCCTCAACGGCGTCGCGGGATCGACCCAGCCTCTTCTTCGACGGGAGCTGCTCGAGTTCTTCCCGAGGGGTTTTCCCCTTCTCCGCCATGGAAAACCTCCTTATCAGCGCCATGGGTGCTTCGACAAGACGGCGAGATGAGAAGGAAGAAGAAGGAGCGAGCAGCGAGAAGATGGAGATGAGCAGGGGGTCCGCCCCCCATTTATAGCCAGAGGGAGGCCAACCACCGGTCTCCATGATCCCCGGTAATGATGATATTTTTCATGCAGCAGACTGTTGTCAAGTCGAACGGTTGCCAAGGCAGCGCGGGGAAGCGGAGACGCCCACATCCCATCAAGCGCCATGCGTCGACCGTGTCCGCAGGCAGTTGGGGCCCGCGGCACTTATCCCTTGCCCTTTGGCTTCGCCTCAAAGCCAAGTCAAAGCGCGCCTTGGGGCCAGGGGCTACTGTCGGTGTTCTGGGAACCAGGGTACCCAGACTTTCCTGCCTTCGGCCCACAGCGTGGCTCCATCGACGGCCTGGTACGGCCCATCTTCAGCATCAACAACACAAGACCCTCGCGAGGGGCCAAGCCTCGCGAGGCGGATGACGCCAAGACCTCCAGAGGGAGCGGCCTTCCTAGGCCGGCTCCCGAGGAGCGGATATTTCTATGCAAGCCCTTACCTCGTGAGGTTTAGATGACGCGAGCCATGACAACCAATGCCAGGCGGGCGCCAGCAGGCGCAGTACAACAAGTTTCCTCTTCGGTGCTAAAGAAGCAAGCGCAGGCGTGGAGTCCCGAGGAGTCAGCCAAAGGTTTCCATTTCCATGCTGCAAGACCAAGACCGCCAGGACGGAGGTCATCGCCGAGCCCACCACGGCGTCACGCCCAGAAGCTTTGCAGGTGAAGACCACCTTTCGTCAGGATAGGATGTACTATTTGTCTCCCTTCAAATTTGGCCGTTGTGGGTTCCTTCCCGCCTTCATTTAGGGGGAAGAGGACCAAGGCCACTATAAATATAGCTTAGCCACCACCATAGATGAGGGATCAATCAGACCATCCGAAATCTCACCAGCTCACTCCCACACAAGAATACACCTCCTGAGGCTGTTCTTCCTCTGTACTAGTTCATCCTCAGCCCACCTCGAGGCTAATCCACCACAAAGCAGGAGTAGGGTATTACACCGCAAGGTGGTCCGAACCAGGGTAAACTACCTTGTCCCATTCCTTTCCCGTTCATCGAGCTAGGCCATGAGATCGACGAGTTGGCAGACTGGGGAGATTGAGTTATTCGCATGCACCCCAGAGTTCGAATCTTTCTTGGGTCAGCGGAGCCCCGAATCCAACAAGTTAGAGAGCACCACTGTCATTTGTATGTGTTGTTATTAATTGCTATTGAGTATGAGTGTGACTGAATTTCTTTTTCCATGAATTATAATGTCTAGTCAGTCCTTGATCTTTAGGGGTGCTCTATGTTTATGTTTTGCGGTTTCAGAAAGGGCTAGCAAGATACCATTTTGTCATATCATATCATGATTGTTTTGAAAAAGTGTTGTCATCCGAGATTTATTATTATTGCTTGCTAGTTGATTATGCCATTGATATGAGTAAATGTGAGACCTAAATGTTATTGTGAATATGGTTAGTTCATAATCTTTGCTGAAACCCTGAATGCTGGTGATAACCCACAAATATAGGGTATCGCAACAGTTTTCGAGGGTAGAGTATTCAACCCAAATTTATTGATTCGACACAAGGGGAGCCAAAGAATATTATCAAGTATTAGCAGCTGAGTTGTCAATTCAACCACACCTGAAAGACTTCATATCTGCAACAGAGTGTTTAGTAGCAAAGTAGTATGGAAGTAATGATAACAGTGGCAAAAGTAAAAATAGCAGTTTTGTACTAATTGTAACAGTGACAATGGAAAAGTAACTTAGCAAAGATCAATATGAAACGAGCTCGTAGGCAATGGGTCAATGATGGATAATTATGTCGGATGGCATTCATCATGCAACAGTTATAACATAGGGTGACACAGAACTAGCTCCATGTCGGGTGGTAGGTGCGACATGTGCCAACGGGTGGCTTATCATGGTGGGTGCCAGTAAGACGTCGTCGGTGCCTGGAAACGGGATGAGGCGAAGACATGCACGCCGGCGAATCTTACCCAGGTTCGGGGCTCTCCGTGGAGATAACACCCCTAGTCCTGCTCTGCGGGGTCTCCGCATGATCACTAGATCAGAAAGAGTAGCTACAAATGCTCCGTGAGCTGTCGGGTTCAAGGGAGAAGAAGGGCAAGGCTAGCTCTTGCTTCCCTCTCTCTATGGTGTGTGTGTAACTCTAAGAAGCCAACCCTTTGCATGGGTGCCCCGGGGGGTTTATATAGGCGTACCCCCGGGGGTACAATTGTAATCCGGCTGGGCGCGGGTCCCAGTCGTCAGTGTCTACGCTCGCTGGCTTCTCCGCCGGCCATTGGGGCCCGCCGACTGGTGGGTCCCGCCGGCTGCCGGCCTCTTGGTCGATAGGCTGGCCCCACTGCCTAGGGGTCTTGTCGGCGGCTGCTTACTATAGCCTCGTCCCTTATGACGAGGGCTTCGTCGAGGTAAGCGTGGCTACAGTGTGCCGCCTCTAGGGCTCTCACTGTGGCCTTACCTCGTCTTGTCTCCTTAATGTGGCACATGCTTCGAGGGAGGGGATAGCCGGCTTCTGGGGGCCGGCTACGCCCTTGGCCGACTGGGGGAGGCCGGGCCGCCTTCGCGCCTCTCTCTGGCTGAAGGGGCCCGCCGCCCGTGGGGCGTACCGGCGTCTGTCGTGGATGACGTCGAGGCCAGCATGGCTACAGTGCCGAGCCGGACGAGAGATGGCTGACCCGTACGGCATCCTGTGGCCATGCCTGCCTCAGGCTTTAGGGGTAGTGGGCCGCACTGTGGCCACACCCCGTCTTGTCACCGTTATGTGGGTGTAGTTTTGGTGGGTGCGGTCTTGGCCGGCTTTGTGGAGTCGGCGTGCTTCATGGCTGGCTCTTGGAAGTCGGCCCTCTTGGCGCCGGCTTCCTGGAGTCGGCCATCTCGCAACTGTCTTGGGGGAGGTTACCGGGGCCGGGTCGCCTTTGGAGAGCCGGCCCCTGCGGTAGTCGGCCCGGGGAAGTCGGCCCAATGCTTCGAATGCTTGAAGGCTCAATCGACCTGATAATTTTTGAAGAACCATGGGTAGTCGGTTAGGCTACCCGTGGCTATTTACTCCGACAGTAGTCCCCGAAGCTGGTTGGGCTTCGAGGTTGGGTAGGAGTCGAGAAGCTCGATCGGCTTCCTATCTTGACAAGCCGGTAGTTGGGAGCCGACTTTGGTTGGGGGCACCGTCTCGGTGAAATTTTTTTGGGAGTCGGAGGGCGGGAGCTGGCCAGCGCTTGCTTCGGGCCGCGGGCTGGCCACTTGCCACCTGCGAACCATGTGGCAAAAAAGCCTGCCAGCCCACGCGCGCGACGGGACGTCACCACAGGTTAGGGGCCCGCCACGCCCACGCCCGGGCCCAGGCGTGGATTCTCTGCGGCCCGAAGCCGCCCGCACGTCTTCCTGCGGCGGTTTCGGCACGCTTTTAGGGCGTAATAATCGCAAGGCGTGGGGGGAGTGGGTGCAGTTAACCCCACGTCTCACCCCACGCCCTGCCTCCCCGGCTTCACCTTACGAAGCTATAAGTAGGGGGAGGGGGAGAGCGGCAGGCTCTCGCACGCTCCCCCTCTTTCCACCATCTTCTTCTTCCTGCCCTTTCTTGCAACAACGCCTCGCCGCCGCGCTTTTCCACCACTAACTCCTCCGCCGCCGCGCTCGTTCTCGCCAGCCCCACGCCACGATGCAGTACGGCGGGGATTGGGACGGCTCCAACATCCACGAGGATCACATCGAATTCCTCCGCAAGACGCGGCGGCTGCCCGGCGCGGACAAGGTGGAGGTCCGTCTCTCGCCGGCGAAGGAGATTACGCCGGAGCCGCAGGAAGGCGAGCGGGTAGTCTTCCGCTCACATTTCTTGCGCGGCATCGGCCTGCCCGTGAGCGCCTTCTTCTGCTCTTGGCTCGAGTTCTACCAACTCCAGCCGCACCACCTCCCCCCGAACACGGTGGTGCTGCTGTCCGCCTTCGTCACCTTGTGCGAAGGCTACCTCGGCGTCCTCCCTACCCTCGAGCTCTGGGGGGAGTTCTTCCAGTCCAAGCTAGGCACGCGCATGCAAGGCGTGCCGGCTCAGAGTGGCGCCTTCATCGCGATGCGGAGGGTAGCTGCCGACAACCCCTTCCCCGTCATCACACTGATCCAGTCGGTGAAGCTATGGCAAAAATCATACTTCTACGTGAAGAACGTCGCCCCGCAGGGCGACTACGTCAATCTGCTGGCCTACGTAGCCGGCCCACCGGCGGGCAGGCGGCCCCAGTGGTCCTACCGGGCCGTGACGCTGACGCCGGCTGGAACCGCAGCCGTCGCCCGAGTGCGAGCGATGATCCAGTCAGAGGGCTTGTCGGGGCCCGACCTGCTGGCCGCCTTCGTCACGCGCCGGGTACTCCCGCTCCAGAGCCGCCCTCATCTAATCTGTCAGATGAGCGGCCACCTCGATCCGAGCTGGATGTGTACCAAAGACATGCCGCACGACGAGGTGGCCTATATGGTGAACTACCTTGCGAACTGCAAACTCTCCACAGAGTGGCAGTTCGGCAAGGAGCCATATTGCCGAGCCAATCCGCCGCCCACGGTATGTTCTCCTTGTCTCTTCTTCTTCTCTCAGTTTTGTCGCTGAGTTCCTTTTGGCCGACTCTGACTAGTCGGCTTGCCTCGACAGAGCCCTCTTCTTCGGCCTGCAGGCGGGTCGGACGCGGAGCGCCGATTCGTCCCCGACCGGACGGAGCACGATCTGGAGGACCCTGACTTGGGGGCGGCCGCTATGTACGACAACACCGAGGGGCCGGTGGCCAAGCCGGCGGCGAAGTAGGCGGCTCCGGGCTTGGAGTCAGCTTCGACGACTGGCCGGACAACGACGAGGCTGAAGCCGTCCCACGCCGTCAGCCGGTGTCTGGCCACGGCGCGGGTTCCTCCGCTGCGCCGCCTGCTCGGGGCGGTGGGCAAAAGCGTCGTGCCGCGCCGGGCTTATTCGGCAGTCGGCCGAAGAAGCCCAGAGGCGGGGCAGTGGTGACCAGGCGGGAGGAGGCGGCTGCGAAGGCGGCTCGCTTCCGCAAGGCGGTGAAGCAGCCGGAGACGGTGTCGGCGTGAGTATACTCTCCTTCGTGCATTCTCTTTTCTTTTCTCTGGTAACTGCTGAATTCTTGTCCTTCTCTCCAAACAATCAGAGCTCCATTGTCGCTCGAGCGGGCTGCTGCCGTCTCCGTTGACGGGTCGCCGGGAGGATCTGGGAGCACCACTCGCCGCGTGGACCCTCGTGCCGATCTTCTGGCGGCGACGGAGTGGAATGCGCGGGAGGCGCGGGAGGCGCGGGAGGAGCGGGAGGCGCGGGAGGCGGAGGCTTTGAGGGCGGCTGCCGCCAAGGCGGCGCAGGAGGAGGAGGCGGCGAAGGCGCGCGCTGATGCCGCGGCCAAGGCCCAAGCAGAGGCTGCGGCTGCGGCGATGGCGGAGGGGGCCTTGGTGGTCACCACACTGCGTGTCGCGGCGCCTGGGGCCCCGGAGCCCCCGCCAGAAGAAGCCGGTGGTGACCAGCCGGGGCTGGAGAGGGATGACGACGTCGTCATCCTGGAGAGGGCGGCGGTGCCGACCCCGCCGACTGGGGCGGCTCAAGGCGGCCGGCCTGATCTGCCGCCTGCGCAGTCGGCGGGGGGGCGAGGCGGCCGCGAGGACTGAGCTGGCGGTCCGGACGCCGCCGAGCCGTCGCGCGGGGAAGGCTGCGTCGGAGCTGCAGCCGGCCGCGGGCTCCAGCTCGTCGATCCAGGATGTGGAGGTGGCCAGCGCCACCTCGGGGTGGACGCCGGGCGGAGGGACGGCCGTGATGAACGTGGCCGCGCAGGACGTCCGGACCCGGCTCCAGGCCCAGGCTATGGCGCTGAGGCGATACACCGACGAATTCCTTGCGACGCGGGCAGCCATCCGGGTTAGTCTTCTTATCTTGCTTCTTCTTGATCTTGGTTTCTTCCATGGGGGCGCGTCAGCGCACCCACTGGGTGTAGTCCCCGAGTTCCGAGTCGGCTGCTGAGCAGGCGGCTTGGAACTTCTTAGTGGATTTAGTTTTGCTATTCTTGTTCTTACTTCGATCTTCTGCCTGTCTTGCAGGACTACCACAATCTTCGCGCGGCTGCCTTCAACTCCTAGGCTCGGGAGCTGACCCAGAAAACCGCCGACCTAACTGAGAGCCGGGGTAAGTGCTTTGTCCTTTATCTCACGTGGGGGCGCGTCAGCGCACCCACTGGGTGTAGTCCCCGAGATTCGGGCCGACTGTTGAGCAGTCGGGTCGGATCTTCCTTGACGACTTCCTCTTATTGCTTCTTCTTTTTCTGCTGTCCTTACAGCGGCCAACGCCAGTCTGAGGGCACAGCTGGAAGGGTCTCAGGCTGCCCTTCATGCCAAGGAGGCCGAATTCGCCGCCTTGGTGCAGGAACGTGACCGCCTGGCCAAGAGGTTGGTCGACCAGGAGGAGGGCCACAAGGCGGCTCTGAAGGCGGTGCAAGATAGCGAGGCCGCCCTCCAGGCCGAGTACGAGACAGAGGCGGCTGGCTGGGCCGAAGAAAAGCAGACTCTGATCAATGGTTATGGCCAGATCGAAGATTTGGTTGACGGTAAGCCGCCTGCTTCTTCGTCCTTTCTTGCCGCCTGCCGCTTTTGGCTTGTTTCTGACTTGGTGTTTTCTCTTCTTTCTCTTTCTTTCTTGCACAGAGTACTTCCCTGGCTACTCTACCGCCGCCAACCAGATCATCGAGGCCCGACGCCAAGCACGAAGGTAGGCTGGCGCCGAGATTGCACCAAACGCTGGCCGTTCGCTGAAGGAGCAGCTCTTGGCGATCCAGGCCCGTCTCCAGCCGGCCCACCGACTGCTCCGCCGGCTTCAGCGTGCCGGGGCGCAAGTATTGGCCGCCCTCTGGCCCGGCGAAGTGGTTCCCCGCACCCCCAGTTGGACTGCCGACTGGCTGGAGGTGGCAGTCGGCCGCTTTGAAGCCTGGAAGGCTTCGGCGGCTCGGTCCGGCGCCAGGCGGGCGCTGGAGTTCGTCAAGGCCTGGTATCCCGGCTTGAGTCTAGATCAGCTAGCTACCTGGCGGCAGCAGGCCGACACAGAGCTGGAGCCGGCGCGGCCGGCTATCATCCGGCGGGCTTCGGCGATCGCCGACTACACCGACACCAGCGCCTTCGCCCCTGAGGTAGATGACAACGGTGTTGCCCAGCCGGAGGAGTGGTTCGGGCTGAACCCAGCAGACGGTGAAGACTCGGCGGAGGAGATCGACTCCAGCGACGAGGGCGAGGAGGAGGAGGAGGAGGGTGAAGACGCCGGGCCGGATGGTGGAGCGGCCGGCCATCCTCAGCCTGACCGCGCCTCTAGCACCACGTCACGCGCGGGTGCGTCGCCTGCCACCGGTGGTGACCAGGCCGAGACCCGCCAGCCGGCCACTCCTTCAGCCGGTGACGCCGTCTCCACCGACCAACCCGGCTCCCGCACCGCGCCTTTAGTCTAGTCTGCTATCTTTTGTTTTCCTGTCTTGTCACTTTTGGAACAATATTCTGTTAAGTTTACACAATTCCACCCACTTGGGGTGTATTCGAACTATGTCGATTGCCGGCCTGTTGGGGCTTTATATGTATATATGACTATGCATGCGTTTGGCTTTTCCTTGTTCTTTGCTTTTCATCCTTCTGCTGTTTCCTTTGCCGCCCTCCCTTGGTTGCCGCCTCCCCAGTCAGACAGTTGCTCTGCAATCTATGGCTGGAGAAGTGCTTGGCCAATTGGGAGGGCAAGTACTCTAGCTTTGTTGGATTATAGCGAAGTGTTTGGGAAGCCGGCTAGCGGGCTGTTCTGACAGCCGGCAAGCGTGGTTGGAGGCCGTCTTTTTGCTATATAAGTTCGTTAGTCCTTAGCCGTTTTTCGTGTGGTCATGCTTTCTGCCTTGGCTCTTGCTAGTCGGACAGTCGGTTCTTCGAGCTGCGACTTTCAACAAGAGAGGACTCGGGAGCCGGCACACTACTTGTCTGACTTCAGGTAGAACTTTTAATATAGCTCAAGGCGGCCAGTCCCCGGGCCGACTAGTCGAACCCGGTGCCAGACAAGAAATCAAATGTAATAATACATTCATGGATATGACACTCGTCACTCATAGATAAATAAAGGCAGTCCCCGAGTGCTCCTCGGGGAGCCTGTTGTTTCATACTTAATACAAAAGGGTAGCATGATACATACTGCTTTCAACTGTAAAATCTTCTCAGGAGGTTCGCGTTCCATGGTCGCTCCGACTCCTTGCCGGAATCATCTCTCTTGCGTGCTCTTGGTTTTTGCGCGTCGATCAAGTAGGAGGAGTCGTTGCCTAGTGCCTTGCTGATGACGAAGGGGCCTTCCCAAGGGGCCGAGAGCTTGTGCTGGCCGGCTGTTCGCTGGATCAGCCGAAGCACAAGGTCGCCCTCTTGGAAGGATCTTGGCTTGACCTTGCGGTTGTGGTAGCGGCGCAACCCTTGCTGGTAGATGGCGGACCGGCTGAGTGCTAACAGCCGGCCTTCTTCTAGTAGGTCGACGCCGTCTTCTCTTGCTTCCTTGGCCTCCGCCTCCATGTACATGGTGACCCGAGGCGAGTCGAACTCGATGTCGGTTGGGATGACAGCCTCGACACCATATACAAGGAAGAACGGAGTAAAGCCGGTTGACTTGTTGGGGGTAGTGTGCAGACTCCAGAGGACAGCCGGCAGCTCATCGAGCCAGCAGCCGGCCGAGCGCTCCAGTGGCACAACCAGTCGGGGCTTGATGCCGGAGAGGATGAGTCCATTTGCTCGCTCGACCTGGCCGTTTGACTGCGGGTGGGCAACGGACGCTAAGTCCAGTCGGATGCCCTGCGTCGCGCAGAAACGTGCCAGTGCTCCTTTGGCAAAGTTCGTGCCGTTGTCGGTGATGATGCTGTGCGGCACGCCGTACCGAGTAGTGATGTCGATGATGAATGTCACGGAAGTCGGCCCGTTCAGCTTCTTGATCGGCTTCGCTTCGATCCACTTTGTGAACTTGTCCACGGCGACAAGCAGATGTGTCAAGCCACCATGGGCTGTCTTAAAAGGGCCCACCATGTCCAGTCCCCAGACGGCAAAGGGCCAGGTGAGGGGAATGGTCTTGAGTGCAGAAGCTGGCAAGTGTTGCTTGGAACTGAAGACTTGGCATCCTCTACAACTCTTGACTATCTCTTTCGCATCTTCCAAAGCAGTCGGCCAAAAGAAGCCATGGCAGAAAGCCTTGGCCACAAGTGATCTTGAGGCTGCGTGGTGGCCGCATTCGCCTTGATGGATATCCTTGAGGATTGCCACTCCTTTTTCTGGCTCGACACAACGCTGGAAGACTCCAGTGACGCTGCGCTTGACAAGCTCTCTGTTGATTATTGCATATGCTCCGGCTCGTCGTTGCACTAGTCTTGCTGAGATCTCATCAGCCGGCAGCTCTCTGCTGACTAGGAATCTGAGGATGGGCTGGGCCCAAGATGGAGCTGTGACTTCTTCTTCTATTAGTGTAGCCACCATGACTCGGGTGGGTGGGTCGGGTGGCGTGGGATTGGAGTCGGCCACCGCTTCTTGTGTTGCTGCAGTCCCCGGGCCGACTGCTGCAGTCCCCGGGCCGGGTTCTGAAGTCCCCGGGCCGGGTGCGACTACGGTAGTCCCCGGGCCAGTTGTCGAAGTCCCCGTGCCGCCTGCGGGGTTCCTCCAGTCGGATCCGGCTGCATCTGGCGCAGGCGGTACGAAGATAGAGTCCGACTCTGGAGACGGCTTGATGGACGGCTTGAGGAGGCGCTGGAGGGAGACGCCAGTCGGTATGGCCTGTCGGGTGGAGCCGATCCGTGCTAGGGCATCTGCTTGGTCGTTGTCGGCCCTTGGCACGTGAAGGAACTCGCACCCTTCGAAGTACCCGCTGATCTGCTGGACGAGGAATCGATAGCTCGCCATGTTCGCGTCCTTGGCGTCCCAGTCGCCAGACGACTGCTGGACCACCAAGTCTGAGTCGCCGTAACACAGGATCCGGCGTATGCCGAGCTCTTTGGCTAGCCGGAGCCCATGTACGAGCGCCTCGTACTCGGCCACGTTGTTGGAGGCGGCGAAGTGGATCTGCAACGTGTATCTGAGTTTGTCGCCTTTGGGAGAGGTGAGGACGATGCCGGCTCCCAAGCCGGTGCGCATTTTGGACCCGTCGAAGTGCATCCGCCAATGGGTAGAGTCGGGAGCCGGCGGTAGGTACTGGGTCTCGGCCCAGTCGACGAGGAAGTCAGCCAATGCTTGGGACTTGATGGCGGTGCGGGGTTGGTAGAAGATCGTGTATGGTGCCAGTGCAATGGCCCATTTAGCCACCCGGCCGGATGCATCCCGGCTGCCTATGATCTCGGCGAGCGGGGCGGTGCACATGACCATGATGGGATGCTCTTGGAAGTAGGGCTTCAACTTCTTGGCGGCGAAGTACACCCCATAGCACATCTTCTGGTAATGCGGGTAGTTTTGCTTTGAGCTGGATAGTACTTCGCTTAGGTAATACACCGGCCTTTGAACTAGCTGGGCTCGGCCTTCTTCTGGGCGCTGGACCACGACAACTGTACTGACCACTCGGCTAGTCGCGGCAATGTAGAGGAGCATGGGCTCCTTCTCAGTCGGTGCCGCCAGGACAGGTGGGGTGGTCAGCATCTTCTTCAGCTCATGGAAGGCTTGGTCGGCTTGGTCATTCCACTCGAAGTGAGTGGACTTCTTCATGAGTTGGTACAGGGGGAGAGCCTTCTCTCCTAGTCGGCTGATAAAGCGATTTAGGGAGGCCAGGCACCCGGTGAACTTCTGCACATCTCGCAATTTGGTGGGAATCTCCATCCTCTCGATGGCCTTGATCTTCACAGGGTTGCACTCGATGCCGCGTTCGGAGACTAGGAAGCCTAGCAGCTGGCCGGCTGGTAGTCCGAACATGCATTTCTCGGGGTTGAACTTGATTTGGAATCGGCGCAAGTTGGCGAATGTTTCTTTGAGGTCCTCCAGCAGGGTGCCACGCTTCTCTGTCTTCAGCACAATGTCGTCTATGTAGACGTGGGAATTTCTGCCGAGTTGCTTGAGGAGGCATTTCTGCATGCAACGCTGAAAAGTGGCACCGGCGTTCCTTAAGCCGAATGTCATAGTCAGGTAACAGAAAGCTCCAAATGGTGTGATGAAGGCAGTCTTCAGGCGGTCTGCTAGGTCCAACTTGATCTGATGGTACCCTGAGTAGGCATCCAAAAAACTCAACAGCTCGCATCCGGCTGTGGAGTCTATCACTTGGTCAATCCGTGGCAAAGCAAACGGATCCTTGGGGCAGGCCTTGTTCAGGCTGGTGTAGTCTATACACATGCGCCACTTGTTGTTCTTCTTCAATACCAGAACTGGGTTGGCAAGCCACTCTGGAAAAAATACTTCCATAATGAAGCCAGCGGCGAGGAGCCGGGCTATCTCTTCTCCTACGATTCTTCGCTTCTCTTCTGACAGTCGACGAAGGGGCTGCTTGACCGGCTTCGCGTCGGCTCGGACGTGCAATTTGTGCTCGGCGAAATCCTTCGGGACGCCCGGCATGTCCTTTGGGGATCATGCGAAGACATCTCGATTCTCACGGAGGAAGTCGACGAGCTCGCCTTCCTATTTACTGTCCAGGTTTGCCCCAATGACAGCAAACCTTTTCGGGTTCTCCGGGTCCAGGAGTATCTTCTTCGTCTCTTTGGCCGGCTGGAAGGAGCCCTGTGCATCACAATCTTTGGGGTTGGGGGACAGGGTCGGCTGCTTGCCGGCCATGGCCACAACCCGCTCCAGCATCTTCTTCTCTTCTGCCACTATGAGGGACTCGGCCAGCCGGCTACTGGCCATGGCGCACTCAATGGACTTCCTGTAGTCGCCGGCTACAGTGATGATCCCCTTCGAGCTCGGTATCTTCATCTTCAGGTAGGCATAGTGGGGCATAGCCATGAACTTGGCCAGAGTAGGTCGGCCAAGCAAGGCATGGTAGGGGCTCTCCAGATCCACTACCTCAAACCAGATCGCTTCTCGGCAAAAATGATCCTTGTCTCCGAAGAGAACATCCATCTTGATCTTGCCGATTGGGGAACAAGACAAGCCGGGGACGATGCCATGGAACACGGTCCGGCTTGGCGTAAGCTGCTTTGCCTTGATGTTCAGCTTCTCCATGGTATCGCGGTACAGTATATTGATACTGCTTCCGCCATCTATCAGGACGCGGGAGAATCGGGCAACTCGCCTCTCCGTCACGAGGGTGACATCCAAGACCAGTGCATAGGAGCCAGGGGATGGCATCACCTCTGGGTGGTCGGCCTGGCTCCAGTTGCGGGACTTCTCGGACCAGTGCATGAACTCGGGGGCGCTAGAGGCGACCGCGTTGACCTCTTGATGCTGACGGCGCCGACTGCGCTTGTCTTCGGCTTGGCTTGTGAAGACGACGTAGGCGGCGTGCTCTTCAGGGAATTCATCTTGGATGGCTCCGACTGCCGGCCAAGCTGCCGGCTGCTGGGGGGCTGGAGTCGGCGGGCCAGGAGGCGGAGGCGGCACCAGCCCTTCGCCCTTGGAGATTCGCGTGAGCCAGTGGCATTTTCGGGTCATGTGGTTGGACGGCTTCGCGCCGCTATGGAACTTGCAGGGGGCGTCGAGAGTATGCTCGTAAGAGGAAGCCGGCTGCCAAGCCGGCCTGCCACCCTTCTTCTTGGGAGCGGGCCGCTCTTCGGGCAACTCATCTTCAACTGTGGCCACCTGCCGACTGGTGGAAGTCGGCATGGGGGCCTTGCACTTGTGATCGTTCTGGTAGGGGCCCCGATTGGAGTCGCCAGCCAGCGTCTTTGGAGCCGGAGCAAGCACCTTCCCAGAGGCGTCCAGTCGGAGCTCGGTCTTCATCGAGGAGTCGGCCGTGGCGTACTTGTTCGCGATGATCAGCAGTTCGTCGAGGGTAGCCGGCTCGTCGCAGAGGAGTCGGTGCTTGAGGAGGGTGCCCTCTCGGCACCCGGCGGTGAAGTACTCGATGGCCTGAACCTCGTGCACCCCCTCGCAGGAGTTGCGGAGCTCGGCCCACTGCGTGAGGTAGTCGCGGGTCGACTCGTTGGGCCCTTGGACGCATAGGGAGAGCTGGCGAGGCTTGGGAGGTCGCTTGTACATGCTGGTGAAGTTGCGGACGAATACTTCCGTGAAGTCCAGCCAGCTGTTGATGCTGTAGGGCTTGAGGCTGTTGAGCCAGGTGCGCGCCGTGCCTTGAGGGGGACGTACTTCACGGCCACGCGTCGATTGCCGTTGGCTATGCTGACAGCTGTGGAGTAGTCGATGAGCCAATCTTCCGGCTTCACAGAGCCGTTGTACTTGGGCGTGTCTCTAGGGAGCGAGAACCCTTTGGGGAAGGGCTCGTCGCGGATGCGGGGGCCAAAGCATGGCGGGCCGACATCGTCTTCTTCTTCTAGCGCCAGGGATCGAGCAAGGCGGTCGATCCGGTGGCTGGCGTCGTTCTTGCCGACTCCTTCTCGGTGGCCTAGTCGGTCACCAAGAGTCGGGTGCGTGACGGGCGGCGGGGTGAGACGTCTCTCCCTTTGAGGCGGGGGAGGAGGCGGATTTCCTTGGCGCTCCACCGCTCGAGGGCGGCCTTCCGCGTCGCGCTCGATGGTGATGCGAGTCCGGCTGCGGCTAGCAGCCGGCTCCTTGTCTTTCCTCTGGCGGGCGCCGCTCGCAGTCGGCGAGCGGGACGTCGCGGCGTGCTCTCGGCGCGGGGGATGACTATCGGCGCGGGCGCCGGCTTCATGCCGTTCTGCAGCCGTGTCGATCAGCTGCTGGATCCGTCTTGTCATGTAGGGGAGCTCGTCGGCCCCAGCCCATTTAGCTCTTCAGCGGCCGCTTGAGCGGCTCGCAGATTCTCGAGCGGGGTGGCGTAGACGGGGCGATCTGCCGCCAGCATGCTGGCGATAGCCGCGCCACGCTTCTGGACGAAGCCGGCTCGGCTCGGCCCGCTAGGCGGCGGCGTACCGAAGGCGGCGCGGTCAACTTCGCGTTGGTGGGCCTCGGTGAGGCGTCTCATGGAGGCTATCTTCTGGCCTTCCGCGACGAGGGCGAGGCGGCGTGCCTCCAGGGTCTCGGCGTCGGCGTCGGCCGGGATGGGGACGGATAGGTCGTGCATCGCCGCTTGCAGGTTGTCGTGGGCGTTCTCGCCCGAGTTGGCGACGTGGCTGATGACCAACACTTCGGTGACAGCGCTGCTGCCACTGTCAGCTCGAGGGAGAGGATCATCGAAGACCATCACGTCGGAGGGGTAGGCGTCGAGCGATGCCGTGTCGGAGTCGACGAGCATCGGGTCGGTGGAGCCGACCGACTCCACGTCCACAGCAGGCTCGCTAGAGACGTGAAGCTGGTCGAGGAGGCTGACGAGGCGGCTCTCGGGGTAGTCCGTGCCCGCGTCGGACGCGGGCTCGTCAGAGATGCGAGTCTCGCCGAGTAGATCGGCGAGGCAGCTCGCCGCGCAGGCGTCGTCGACGCCTTGCAGCGCGTCGAGGCAAACGCCATCGGGTGCAGCAGGCTGGCTGCGCTCGCGGGGGAGGAAGAGGTTCCCGTCCAGAACAGGTCTCCGGATGACGGTGCACCTGGCCCCACGGTGGGCGCCAAATGTCGGGTGGTAGGTGCGACATGTGCCAACGGGTGGCTTATCATGGTGGGTGCCAGTAAGGTGTCGCCGGTGCCTGGAAACGGGATGAGGCGAAGACATGCACGCCGGCGAATCTTACCCAGGTTCGGGGCTCTCCGTGGAGATAACACCCCTAGTTCTGCTCTGCGGGGTCTCCACATGATCACTAGATCAGAAAGAGTAGCTACAAATGCTCCTTGAGCTGTCGGGTTCAAGGGAGAAGAAGGGCAAGGCTAGCTCTTGCTTCCCTCTCTCTATGGTGTGTGTGTAACTCTAAGAAGCCAACCCTTTGCATGGGTGCCCCGGGGGGTTTATATAGGCCTACCCCCGGGGGTACAATTGTAATCCGGCTGGGCGCGGGTCCCAGTCGTCAGTGTCTGCGCTCGCCAGCTTCTCCGCCGGCCATTGGAGCCCGCCGACTGGTGGGTCCCGCCGGCTGCCGGCCTCTTGGTCGACAGGCCGGCCCCACTGCCTAGGGGTCTTGTCGGCGGCTGCTTACTGTAGCCTCGTCCCTGATGACGAGGGCTTCGTCGAGGTAAGAATGGCTACAGTGTGCCGCCTCGAGGGCTCTCACTGTGGCCTTACCTCGTCTAGTCTCCTTAATGTGGCACATGCTTCGAGGGAGGGGGTAGCCGGCTTCTGGAGGCCGGCTACGCCCTTGGCCGACTGGGGGAGGCCGGGCCGCCTTCGCGCCTCTCTCTGGCTGAAGGGGCCCGCCGCCTGTGGGCCGTACTGGCGTCTGTCGTGGATGACGTCGAGGCCAGCATGGCTACAGTGCCGAGCCGGACGGGAGATGGCTGACCCGTACGGCGTCCTGTGGCCATGCCTGCCTCGGGCTTCGGGGGTAGTGGGCCGCACTGTGGCCACACCCCGTCTTGTCACCGTTATGTGGGTGTAGTTTTGGTGGGTGCGGTCTTGGCCGGCTTTGTGGAGTCGGCGTGCTTCATGGCTGGCTCTTGGAAGTCGGCCCTCATGGCGCCGGCTTCCCGGAGTCAGCCATCTCGCAACTGTCTTGGGGGAGGTTACCGGGGCCGGGTCGCCTTTGGAGAGCCAGCCCCTGCGGTAGTCGGCCAGGGGAAGTCGGCCCAATGCTTCGAACGCTTGAAGGCTCAATCGGCCTGATATTTTTTGAAGAACCATGGGTAGTCGGTTAGGCTACCCGTGGCTATTTACTCCGACACTCCAATTCATCAATATAATGTAGGCATGCATTCCGAATATAGTCATACGTGCTTATGGAAAAGAACTTGCATGACATCTTTTGTCCTACCCTCCTGTGGCAGCGGGGTCCTATTGGAAACTAAGGGATATTAAGGCCTCCTTTTAATAGAGAACCGGACCAAAGCATTAGCACTTAGTGAATACACGAACTCCTCAAACTACGGTCATCACCGGGAAGTGTCCCGACTATTGTCACCCCGGGGTTGCTGGATCATAACACATAGTAGGTGACTATAACTTCCAAGATAGGATCAAGAACACAATATATTCATGAAAACATAATAGGTTCAGATCTGAAATCACGGCACTCGGGCCCTAGTGACAAACATTAGGCATAGCAAAGTCATAGCAACATCAGTCTTAGAGCATAATGGATACTAGGGATCAAACCCTAACAAAACTAACTCGATTACATGGTAAATCTCATCCAACCCATCACCGTCCAGCAAGCCTACGATGGGATTACTCACGCACGTCGGTGAGCATCATGAAATTGGTGAAGGAGGATGGTTGATGATGACGATGGCGACGATTCCCCTCTTCGGAGCCCAAAACCGACTCCAGATCTGCCCTCCCGAGGAAGAATAGGAGGTGGCGGTGGCTCCGTATCGTAAAACGTGATGAATCCTTCTCTTTGATTTTTTTCTCCCCGAACATGAATATATGGAGTTGGAGTTGAGGTTGGTGGAGCCTCGTGGGACCCACAAGACCAGAGGGCGCGCCCAGGGGGTGGGCGCCCCCTCCACCCTTGTGGACAGGGTGTGGGTCCCCTCTGGTTGATTCTTTCGCCAATATTTTTTATTTATTCCAAAATAATCTCCATGAAGTTTCAGGTCATTCCGAGAACTTTTATTTCTGCACAAAAATAACACCATGGCAATTCTGCTGAAAACAGCGTCAGTCCGGTTTAGTTCCATTCAAATCATGCAAATTAGAGTCCAAAACAAGGGCGAAAGAGTTTGTAAAAGTAGATACGATTGAGACGTATCAACTCCCCCAAGCTTAAGCCATTGCTTGTCCTCGAGCAATTCAGTTGATAAACTGAAAGTGATAAAGACAAACTTTTACAAACTCTGTTTGATCTTGTTGTTGCAAATATGTAAAGTCAACATTCAAGTTTTCAGCAAAGATTATGAAGTAACCATATTCTCTATAACATTTAGATTTCATATTTACTCATATCAATGGCATAATCAACTAGCGAGCAATAATAATAAATCTCGGATGACAACAGTTTTTCAAAACAATCATGATATGATATAAAGAAATGATATCTAGCTAGCCCTTTTTGAGGCCGCAAAACATAAATGCAGAGCACCCCTAAAGATCAAGGACTGACTAGACATTGTAATGCATGGTAAAAGAGATCCAGTCACAGTCTTACTCAATATAAATTAATAGCAATGCATACAAATGACAGTGGTGCTCTCTAAGTGGTGCTTTTTATAAGATGATGATGACTCAGCAATAAAAGTAAATAGATAGGCCCTCCGCAGAGGGAAGCAGTGATTTGCAGAGGTGCCAGAGCTCAAGTTTTTGAAATAGAGATAAATAATATTTTAAGCAGCATGCTTTCATTGTCAACATAACAACCAAGAGATCTTGGTATCTTCCATACTAGATACATTATAGGCGGTTCCCAAACAGAATGGTAAAGTTTCTACTCCCCCACCACCAACAAGCACATTCCACGGCTGGTCTGAAACAACGGGTACCGTCCAACTAACAACAGTCCTGGGGGAGTTTTGTTTGCAATTATATTTTGATTTGATTTGAGCATGGGACCGGGCATCCTGGTTACCAGCCATTTTCTCATGAATGATGAGCGGAGTCCACTCATCGTGAGAATAACCCACCTAGCATGGAAGATATTGACAACCCTAGTTGCTACATGAGTGATTCGAGCATACAAAACATATTATCATTTGATGGTTTAGAGTTTGGCACATGCAAATTTACTTGGAACGGTAGGTAAATACTGCATATAGGTAGGTATGGTGGACTCATATGGAACAACTTTGGGTTTATGGAAGTGGATGCACAAGCAGTATTCCCGCTTAGTACAAGTGAAGGATAGAAAAAGACTGGGGATCGACCAACTAGAGAGCGACAAAAGTCATAAACATGCATTGAGATTAACCAACATTGAGTGCAAGTATGAGTAGGATATAAATCACCATGAACATAAATATCGTGGAGGCTATGTTGACTTTGTTTCAACTACATGTGTGAACATGTGCCAAGTCAAGCCACTCGAATCATTCAAAGGAGGATACCATCCTATCATACTACATCACAACCATTTTAAAAGCATGTTGGCACGCAAGGTAAACCATTATAAACTCCTAGCTATATAAGCATGGCATGAATAACTATAATGTCTAGTTGTCATTGCAAATTGATACGTCTCCAACCTATCTATAATTTTTGATTGTTCCATGCTATATTATATTCTGTTTTGGACATTATTGGGCTTTATTATACACTTTTATATTATTTTGGGACTAACCTATTAACCGGAGGCCCAACCCAGAATTGCTATTTTTTGCCTATTTCAGAGTTTCACAGAAAAAGAATATCAAACGGAGTCCAAACGGAATGAAACCTTCGGGAACGTGATTTTCGGAACGAACGTGATCCAGAGGACTTGGACCCTACGTCAAGACATCAACCAGGAGGGCACGAGTTAGGGGGGCGCGCGTACCCCCCAGGTGCGCCCTCACCCTCGTGGGCCCCACGTTGCTCCACCGACGTACTCCTTCCTCCATATACCTACGTACCCCCAAACTACCAGATACGGAGCCAAAAACCTAATTCCACCGCCGCAACCTTCTGTACCCGTGACATCCCATCTTGGGGCCTTTTCCGGAGCTCCGTCGGAGGGGCATCGATCACGGAGGGCTTCTACATCAACACCATAGCCTCTCCGATGATGTGTGAGTAGTTTACCTCAGACCTTCGGGTCCATAGTTATTAGCTAGATGGCTTCTTCTCTCTTTTTGGATCTCAATACAATGTTCTCCCCCTCTCTCGTGGAGATCAATTCGATGTAATCTTCTTTTGCGGTGTGTTTGTTGAGACCGATGAATTGTGGGTTTATGATCAAGTTTATCTATGAACAATATTTGAATCTTCTCTGAATTCTTTTATGTATGATTGGTTATCTTTGCAAGTCTCTTCGAACTATTAGCTTGGTTTGGCCTACTAGATTGATCTTTCTTGCAATGGGAGAAGTGCTTAGCTTTGGGTTCAATCTTGCGGTGTCCTTTCCCAGTGATAGTAGGGGCAGCAAGGCACGTATTGTATTGTTGCCATCGAGGATAACAAGATTGGGTTTATATCATATTGCATGAGTTTATCCCTCTACATCATGTCATCTTGCTTAAAGCGTTACTCTGTTCCTATGAACTTAATACTCTAGATGCATGCTGGATAGCGGCCGATGTGTGGAGTAATAGTAGTAGATGCAGGCAGGAGTCGGTCTACTTGTCGCGGACGTGATGCCTATATACATGATCATACCTAGATATTCTCATAACTATGCTCAATTCTATCAATTGCTCAACAATAATTTGTTCACCCACCGTAATACTTACGCTCTTGAGAGAAGCCACTAGTGAAACCTATGGCCCCCGGGTCTATTTTCCATCATATTAATCTTCCAACACTTAGTTATTTTTATTGCCTTCTATTTTACTTTGCATCTTTATCATAAAAATACCAAAAATATTATCTTATCATATCTATAAGATCTCACTCTCGTAAGTGACCATGTAGGGATTGACAACCCCTTATCGCGTTGGTTGCAAGGATTTATTTGTTTGTGTAGGTGCGAGGGAGTCGTGCGTGGCCTCCTACTGGATTGATACCTTTGTTCTCAAAAACCGAGGGAAATACTTACGCTGCTTTACTGCATCACCCTTTCCTCTTCAAGGGAAAACCAATGCAGTGCTCAAGAGGTAGCAAGAAGGATTTCTGGCGCCGTTGTCGGGGAGTCTACGCAAAAGTCAACACACCAATTACCCATCACAAACCCATATCTCCCGCATTACATTATTTGCCATTTGCCTCTCGTTTTCCTCTCCCCCACTTCACCCTTGCCATTTTATTCGCCCTCTCTTTTCCGTTCGCCTTTTTTCGCTTGCTTGTTGTTATGGCTAGTCCCCTATCTTCTCCGTTGTCTCCCGAGAATGAAGTTCTTAATTTTAAACAAAGGGAAGGAGAAAATTTAAAAGACGCTTGGCATAGGATTTGCAATGCTCAAAATAGATCTACCAGGAAGCAATCCACTTCCGTTCTTCTCCGCAATTTTTAGGTAGGCACTACTCCTTGGTACAGATATATCCTTGATACTATTACCGGAGGGAATTTCTTAGGTAGCCATACTTTTGATTCTTATAATGCTATGATAGATTTGTTTGGCTCACCCGCTCTTATGATTAATGGAACTATGTTAACTTTGGAGCATGTAATGCAAAGAATTGAAATAATTGAAAATAAAGTTGCTACCGTAGAGCTAATTGAAAATTTGGATAAAAAGATCCACAACCGAATCACTCAATATGGATCTAAAGTAGGAGTCACTTTGAAAAATATTAAGGAGAAGGAACCCATAGTTAATGAGAAAATAAATCAGGATTCCACTAGAATCGATAAACTTGAGAATATCATTACCAACTTGGGAGCCGCTTTTTCTTCCGTAAAGAATACTACAAGTCCTCCAACTAAAATTGCCAAGCTTATGTATGTTCCTAAAAATAAGGGTGAATCCTCTAGTAAGGAAACTCCGGATCTCACATCTATAAGTATTCACCCCAATCTTTTTGCTATCATTAAGGAACCATTTGCTAAAAATGAATTTTTCAATCTTGTGCCTAAAAGTTTGATAATTAATAAAAAGAAAGAAACTCCTAAGGATGATATATGCCTCATTGAAGAATTGCCTGCCAAAGATGGCAATACCTAGATCTATCCTTGCTATTATGCCTAGCTAGGGGCGTTAAACGATAGCGCTTGTTGGGAGGCAACCGAATTTTATTTTTAGTTTTTTACTTTTTGCTTATTTTTAGGAAAAAATCTTTGATCTAGCCTCTGGTTAGATGTCTTTTTATGTTTTAATTAGTGTTTGTGCCAAGTTTAACCTATAGGATCTTCTTGGATGATAGTTATTTGATCTTGCTGAAAATTCCAGAAACTTTCTGTTCACGAAAATAATTGTTAAAAATCACCAGAACGTGCTAAAGTATTGATTCTAATTTCTGCTGATAAATAAACAAATTTTCTAGGTCGTCCTATTTTGGTAGATTTTTTGGAGTTCCAGAAGTTTGCGTTAGTTACAGATTACTACAGACTGTTCTATTTTTGACAGATTCTGTTTTTCGTGTGTTGTTTGTTTATTTTGATGAATCTATGGCTAGTAAAAGAGTTTATAAACCATAGAGAAGTTGGAATACATTAGGTTTAACACCAATATAAATAAATAATGAGTTCATTACAGTACCTTGAAGTGGTCTTTTGTTTTCTTTCGCTAACGGAGCTCACGAGATTTTCTGCTGAGTTTTGTGTTGTGAAGTTTTCAAGTTTTGGGTGAAAGATTTGATGGATTATGGAACAAGGAGTGGCAAGAGCCTAAGATTGGGGATGCCCATGGAAGCCCAAGATAATCTAAGGACACCTAAAAGCCAAAGCTTGGGGATGCCCCAGAAGGCATCCCCTCTTTCGTCTACTTCCATCGGTAACTTTACATGGAGCTATATTTTTATTCACCACATGATATGTGTTTTGCTTGGAGCGTCTTGTATGATTTGAGTCTTTGCTTTTTAGTTTACCACAATCATCTTTGCTGTACACACCTTTTGAGAGAGACACACATGATTCAGAAATTATTAGAATACTCTATGTGCTTCACTTATATCTTTTGAGTTATATAGTTTCTGCTCTAGTACTTCACTTATATCTTTTAGAGCAGGGTGGTGGTTTTGTTTTAAAGAAACTATTATTCTCTCATGATTCACTTAGATTATTTTGAGTGTCTTAAACAGCATGGTAATTTGCTTAAATAATCCTAATATGCTAGGTATTCAATACTAGTAAAAACTTTCTTATGAGTGTGTTGAATACTAAGAGATGTTTGATGCTTGATGATTGTTTTGAGACATGGAGGTAGTGATTTCAAAGTTGTGCTAGTTGAGTAGTTGTGAATTTGAGGAATACTTGCGTTGAAGTTTGCAAGTCCCGTAGCATGCACGTATGGTAAACGTTATGTAACAAATTTGAAACATGAGGTGTTCTTTGATTGTCCTCCTTATGAGTGGCGGTCGGGGACGAGCGATGGTCTTTTCCTACCAATCTATACCCCTAGGAGCATGCGCGTAGTGCTTGGTTTTTGATGACTTGTAGATTTTTGCAATAAGTATGTGAGTTCTTTATGACTAATTTTGAGTCCATGGATTATACGCACTCTCACCTTTCCATCATTGCTAGCCTCTTCGGTACCGTGCATTGCCCTTTCTCACATTGAGAGTTGGTGCAAACTTCGCCCGTGCATCCAAACCCCGTGGTATGATACGCTCTTTCACACATAAACCTCCTTATATCTTCCTCAAAACAGCCACCATACCTACCTATTATGGCATTTCCATAACCATTCCGAGATATATTGCCATGCAACTTTCCACCGTTCCGTTTATCATGACACGTTCATCATTGTCATATTGCTTTGCATGATCATGTAGTTGACATAGTATTTGTGGCAAAGCCACCATTCATAATTCTTTCGTACATGTCACTCTTGGTTCATTGCATATCCCGGTACACCGTCGGAGGCATTCATATAGAGTCATACTTTGTTCTAGTATCGAGTTGTAAATAAATAGAAGTGTGATGATCATCATTTTCTAGAGCATTGTCCCAAGTGAGGAAAAATAAAAAAATAAAAAAATAAAGGCCATAAAAAAGAAGAAGGCCCAAAAAAATGAGAGAAAAAGAGAGAAGGGACAATCTTACTATCCTTTTTACCACACTTGTGCTTCAAAGTAGCACCATAATCTTCATGATAGAGAGTCTCTTGTTTTGTCACTTTCATATACTAGTGGGAATTTTTCATTATAGAACTTGGCTTGTATATTCCAACAATGGGCTTCCTCAAATGCCCTAGGTCTTCGTGAGCAAGCAAGTTGGATGCACACCCACTTAGTTTCATTTGTTGAGCTTTCATATATTTATAGCTCTAGTGCATCCGTTGCATGGCAATCCCTACTCCTTGCATTAACATCAATCGATGGGCATCTGCATAGCTCATTGATGAGCCTCGTTGATGTGAGACTTTCTCCCTTTTTGTCTTCTCCACATAACCCCCATCATTATATTCTATTCCACCCATAGTGCTATATCCATGGCTCATGCTCATGTATTGCGTGAAAGTTGAAAAGGTTTGAGATTACTAAAGTATGAAACAATTACTTGGCTTGTCATCGGGGTTGTGCATGATGAGAGCATTCTTGTGTGACGAAAATGGAGCATGACTAAACTATGTGATTTTGTAGGGATGAACTTTCTTTGGCCATGTTATTTTGAGAGGACATAATTGCTTAGTTAGTATGCTTGAAGTATTATTATTTTTATGTCAATATTTAACTTTTATCTTGAATCTTTCGGATCTGAATATTCATACCACAATTAAGAAGAATTACATTGAAATTATGCCAAGTAGCATTCCACATCAAAAATTCTGTTTTTATCATTTACCTACTCGAGGACGAGCAGGAATTAAGCTTGGGGATGCTTGATACGTCTCCAACGTATCTATAATTTTTGATTGTTCCATGCTATATTATATTCTGTTTTGGACATTATTGGGCTTTATTATACACTTTTATATTATTTTGGGACTAACCTATTAACCGGAGGCCCAGCCCAGAATTGCTGTTTTTTGCCTATTTCAGAGTTCCGCAGAAAAAAAATATCAAACGGAGTCCAAACGGAATGAAACCTTCGGGAACGTGATTTTCGGAACGAACATGATCCAGAGGACTTGGACCCTACGTCAAGACATCAACCAGGAGGGCACAAGGTAGGGGGGCGCACCTACCCCCCAGGCGCGCCCTCCACCCTCGTGGGCCCCATGTTGCTCCACCGACGTACTCCTTCCTCCATATACCTACGTACCCCCAAAGTACCAGATACGGAGCCAGAAACCTAATTCCACCGCCGCAACCTTCTGTACCCGTGAGGTCCCATCTTGGGGCCTTTTCTGGAGCTCCGCCGGAGGGGCATCGATCACGGAGGGCTTCGACATCAACACCATAGCCTCTCCGATGATGTGTGAGTAGTTTACCTCAGACCTTTGGGTCCATAGTTATTAGCTAGATGGCTTCTTCTCTCTTTTTGGCTCTCAATACAATGTTCTCCCCCTCTCTCGTGGAGATCTATTCGATGTAATCTTCTTTTGCGGTGTGTTTGTTGAGACCGATGAATTGTGGGTTTATGATCAAGTTTATCTATGAACAATATTTGAATCTTCTCTGAATTCTTTTATGTATGATTGGTTATCTTTGCAAGTATCTTCTAATTATTAGTTTGGTTTGGCCTACTAGATTGATCTTTCTTGCAATGGGAGAAGTGCTTAGCTTTGGGTTCAATCTTGCGGTGTCCTGTCCCAGTGACAGTAGGGGCAGCAAGGCATGTATTGTATTGTTGCCATCGAGGATAACAAGATGGGGTTTATATCATATTGCATGAGTTTATCCCTCTACATCATGTCATCTTGCTTAAAGAGTTACTCTGTTCTTATGAACTTAATACTCTAGATGCATCCTGGATAGCGGTCGATGTGTGGAGTAATAGTAGTAGATGTAGGCAGGAGTCGGTCTACTTGTCGCGGACGTGATGCCTATATACATGATCATACCTAGATATTCTCATAAATATGCTCAATTCTACCAATTGCTCAACAGTAATTTGTTCACCCACCGTAATACTTATGCTCTTGAGAGAAGCCACTAGTGAAACCTATGGCCCCCGGGTCTATTTTCCATCATATTAATCTTCCAACACTTAGTTATTTTTATTGCCTTCTATTTTACTTTGCATCTTTATCATAAAAATACCAAAAATATTATCTTATCATATCTATCAGATCTCACTCTCGTAAGTGACCGTGTAGGGGTTGACAACCCCTTATCGCGTTGGTTGCGAGGATTTATTTGTTTGTGTAGGTGCGAGGGACTCGTTCGTGGCCTCCTACTGGATTGGTACCTTGGTTCTCAAAAACTGAGGGAAATACTTACGCCGCTTTACTGCATCACCCTTTCCTCTTCAAGGGAAAGCCAACGCAGTGCTCAAGAGGTAGCACAAATATGTTTCATTCATAATAGGCTGAATCAGGAACGATGAACTAATCATATTTACGAAAACAAGATAGGTCGAGTTCATACCAGCTTTTCCTCATCTCAATCATTTCATCATATATTGTCATTATTGCCTTTCACTTGCACGACCGAACGGTGTGAATAATAATAATAGTGCACGTGCATTGGACTAAGCTGGAATCTACAAACATTTATTCAAAGGAGAAGACAAGGTAATATGGACTCTTTGTTAGATCAACAATAATGCATATGAGAGTCACTCAACATTTCCATCGTTGTCTTCTCCTCTTGACCCCCAAAGAAAAGAAAATAATTTCAAAGAAACACACTGAAATGTTTTTGGAGTTTTTGTTTTTCTGAAGGAAGTAAAACAATAACGAGAAAAACTATTTACATGGGAAAGCTCCCAACAAGCAAAAGAAGAACGAGAAATCTTTTTGGGTTTTCTTTAATACTATTACTAAGCATGGAAAGAAATAAGCTACAACTAATTTTTTTGTTTTTTCTTAAGGTATTTCAAACACACAAGAAGAAAGTGAGAAAAATAGATAAACTAACATGGATAATACAATGAAAGAGTATGAACACCGACAACTGGAATGAGTGTGTGAACATGAATGTAATGTCGGTGAGAAATACGTACTCCCCCAAGCTTAGGCTTTTGGCCTAAGTTGGTCTACGCCCATGGATCAAAATAGCCCTCTCCGGTGTACTGAGGAGAATCCTGGGGGTTCCACTAGTTAGCGAGCTCTTGTGGCTCCCACTGATAAATAGACTCCTGATATGGGTCAGGTGATGGCTCTGGCTCAAGAACTGGGGATCGCATCCCCTCCCAGTATGCATGAATGTCCGCGGGCAAAATGAAGTACCTGCCTGAATGAATATCGAACAAAGTAGGTGCAGGCAAGGTAATAATCTGAAAAGTATCCTCGCTAAATATCAAGTTATAAATGAATCTCTTTTCCTTATCACAGCGAATAAAATTCTGTGCTACCATGCTGTCATAACCTAAGTGTATAGTGGGTAGCAGTTTCTCCTCTTTCTCATTGTGCCTAATAGGTATCTCAAAGCGTCTAGCAAGGCGGGAAGCATAAATACCTCCAAAGATAGGACCCTTAGTACGGTTGAGACTCAACCGTTTAGCAACCATAGCGCCTAAACTAAAAGTTTTATCACGAAGTAAAGCGTGGCGCAAAATGACATGGTCAGGAGCACTAAGGCCTCCACTATCCCCTCGACCAATCAAACATCTCCCTGCAAATAATGAGCAATAGCGCAAAACAGGAAAATGTAAACTAGACACTCTCGCTTCCGACACCTTTGTCCTTTCCCCTACAGTAACTTCATCAATAAAATCTTCCACATCTCTAGGACGTGGTTCCTCGACGCTACCCTCATAAGGTAATTTACAAACCTCACAAAATTCATAAAGCGTCATCTCCTTATGCTCATCATATCAGTGAAACTCTACCGTGGGTGGTGATCTCCTAGCATGAAAATGAAAATTTTGCACAAAAGTATTAGTGAGTAGGAGATACTGATCACACTGGTCATGGAGGAAGTCGGTGATACCTGCATTCTCAGCCAAATAATAGAAATCCTCATAAATTTCGGGCGCTTCCAAGAATGCATCACATGGCCATTCACACGGCCGAATCTCCGCGGCACGAGGAAGATTGTACTTGGGATTTTCCTTCTCTTCATTCTCTTTTTCCTTCGAACACCGGCTCGAGGTG
The DNA here is from genome assembly GCF_018294505.1 of Triticum aestivum. NCBI lineage: Eukaryota > Viridiplantae > Streptophyta > Magnoliopsida > Poales > Poaceae > Triticum > Triticum aestivum. The sequence continues at coordinate 416,519,619 of NC_057802.1, read as the reverse complement.
TTGGGGAACATAGTAATTCAAAAATTTCCTATGATCATGCAAGATCTATCTAGGAGAAACATAGCAACGAGCGGAGTGTGTCGAGGAAGTAGATGAGTTTCGTCAGCACGACGGCGTGGCGACGGTGATGATCAAGTTATCCGCGCAGGGCTTCGCCTAAGCACTACGAGAATATGACCGGAGGCGTAAACTGTGGAGGGGTGCACCGCACACGGCTAAGAGACAATGTTGTGTGTTCTAGTGGTGCCCCCCCACATATATATAGTTGGGATGGGGAGGGAGCAGCAAGAGGCGCTCCCCAAGTAGGAGGAATCCTACTTGGGGCCTAATCCTATTCGGCCTCCCCCCTTTCCATGTTTTCCGAAGGAAGAAGGAAAGAGGAGGGGGGAGAGAAGGAAAGGGGAGGCCGAATTGCCCCCCTTCCTTTCTCTCCTCTCCCTTTCCTTTCCCCCGCCCTATTCGGCCATATATGGGGCGCACCAGCCCACTAGGGGCTGGTCTGTCCCGCTCTAGGCCCAATAAGGCCCATATCTTTGCCGGGGGTGCCTGGAACCCCCTTTCCGGTGACCCGATACGTACCCGGTACCCCCGGAACACTTCCGGTGTCCAAATACTATCGTCCTATATATGAATCTTTACCTCTCGACCATTTCGGGACTCCTCGTCATGTCCGTGATCTCATCCGGGACTTCGAAAAACATTCGGTCATCAAATCACATAACTCATACAATAGAAAATCGTCATCGAACGTTAAGCGTGCGGACCCTACGGGTTCGAGAACTATTTAGACATGACTAAGACACATCTCCGATCAATAACCAACAACGGAACCTGGATGCTCATATTGGTTCCTACATATTATACGGAGATCTTTATCGGTCAAACCGCATAATAACATACGTCATTCCCTTTGTCATCGGTTTATTACTTGCCCGAGATTCCATCGTCGGTATCTTCATAACTCGTTCAAACTCGTTACCGGCAAGTCTCTTTACTCATTCCATGTATTATCCCGCAACTAACTCATTAGTCACATTGCTTGCAAGGCTTATAGTGATGTGCATTACCGAGAGGGCCCAGAGATACCTCTCCGATACTCAGAGTGACAAATCCTAATCTCGATCTATGCCAACCCAACAAACACCTAGAGCATGTTTATAATCACCTAGTTACGTTGTGACGTTTGATAGCACACAAGGTGTTCCTCCAGTATTCGGGAGTTGCATAATCTCATAGTCAAAGGAATATGTATAGGTCATGAAGAAAGCAATAGCAATAGAACTTAACGATCATTATGCTAAGCTAAAGGATGGGTCTTGTCCATCACATCATTCTCCTAATGATGTGATCTCGTTCATAAAATGACAACACATGTCTATGGTTAGGAAACTTAACCATCTTTGATTAACGAGCTAGTCAAGTAGAGGCATACTAGGGACACTTTGTTTTGTCTATGTATTCACACATGTATCAAGTTTCCGGTTAATACAATTCTAGCACGAATAATAAACATTTATCATGATATAAGGAAATATAAAATAACAACTTTATTATTGCCTCTAGGGCATATTTCCTTCAGTCTCCCACTTGCACTAGAGTCAATAATCTAGTTCATATTGCCATGTGATTTAACACCAATAGTTCACATCACCATGTGATTAACACCCATAGTTCACATTGCTATGTGACCAACACCCAAAGGGTTTACTAGAGTCAGTAATCTAGTTCACATCGCCATGTGATTAACACCCAAAGATTACTAAGGTGTGATCATGTTTTGCTTGTGAGAGAGCTTTAGTCAATGGGTCTGCCACATTCAGATCCGTATGTATTTTGCAAATTTCTATGTCTACAATGCTCTGCATGGAGCTACTGTACATAAATGCTCCCACTTTCAATATGTGTCCAGATCGAGACTCAGAGTCATCCAGATCGGTGTCAAAGCTAGCATCGACGTAACTCTTTACGACGAACCCTTTATCACCTCCATAACCAAGAAAAATCTCCTTAGTTCTCTAAGGATAATTTTGACCGCTGTCCAGTGATCTACTCCTAGATCACTATTGTACTCCCTTGCCAAACTCAGGGCAGGGTATACAACAGGTCTGGTACACAACATGGCATACTTTATAGAACCTATGGCTGAGGCATAGGGAATGACTTTCATTCTCTCTCTATCTTCTGCCATGGTCGGGCTTTGAGTCTTACTCAACTTCACACCTTGCAACACAGGCAAGAACTCCTTCTTTGACTGTTCCATTTTGAACTACTTCAAAAACTTGTCAAGGTATGTACTCATTGAAAAAACTTATCAAGCGTCTTGATCTATCTCTATAGATCTAGATGCTCAATATGTAAGCAGCTTCACCGAGTTCTTTCTTTGAAAAACTCCTTTAAAACACTCCTTTATGCTTTGCAGAAAATTCTACATCATTTCCGATCAACAATATGTCATTCACATATACTTATCAGAAAGGCTGTAGTGCTCCCACTCACTTTCTTGTAAATACAGGCTTCACCGCAAGTCTGTATAAAACTATATGCTTTGATCAACTCATCAAAGCGTATATGCCAACTCTGAGATGCTTGCACCAGTCCATAGATGGATCGCTGGAGCTTTGCACACTTTGTTAGCACCTTTAGGATCGAAAAAACCTTTTGGTAGCATCATATACAACTCTTTTTTAAGAAATCCATTAAGGAATGCAGGTTTGACATCCATTTGCCAAATTTCATAAAATGCGGCAATTGCTAACATGATACAGACAAACTTTTAAGCATCGATATAAGTGAGAAAATCCTAGTCAACACCTTGAACTTGTCGATATCATTTTTGCAACAATTCGAGCTTTGTAGATAGAATACTACCATCATCGTCCGTCTTCCTCTTGAAGACCCATTTATTCTCAATGGCTTGCCGATCATCGGGCAAGTCAACCAAAGTCCATACTTTGTTCTCATACATGGATCCTATCTCAGATTTTATGGCCTTAAGCCATTTCGCGGAATCTGGGCTCATCATCGCTTCCTCATAGTTCATAGGTTCATCATGGTCTAGTAACATGATTTCCAGAACAGGATTATTGTACCACTCTGGTGCGGAACGTACTTTGGTTGACCTACGAGGTTCGGTAGTAACTTGATCTGAAATTTCATGATCATCATCATTAACTTCCTCACTAATTGGTGTAGGAATCACTGGAACTGATTTCTGTGATGAACTACTTTCCAATTCGGGAGAAGGTACAATTACCTCATCAAGTTCTACTTTCCTCCCACTCACTTCTTTCGAGAGAAACTCCTTCTCTAGAAAGGATCCATTCTTAGCAACAAAGATCTTGCCTTCGAATCTGTGATAGAAGGTGTACCCAACATTTTCTTTTGGGTATCCTATGAAGACGCACTTCTCCGATTTGGGTTTGATCTTATCAGGTTGAAACTTCTTCACATAAGCATCGCAACCCCAAACTTTAAGAAACGACAGCTTAGGTTTCTTACCAAACCATAGTTCATACGGTGGCGTCTCAACGGGACAGTGCCCTATTTAACGTGAATGTAGTTGTCTCTAATGCGTAACCTATCGTGGTTTTGTCACGGCAGATGTCCTTAGTGTCAGGACTTAGACAGCTTCGGGCCCCGGGAAACATCATCCGGTAACAACCCTACATGCTGTTTGTGGCTAGGTCTCATTATCATCATGAGGGAGTCGCCGGTAAACCGGCTCTTTGTGTCTAGCCCTAGAGATTGTTGCTTCTTGCTTGTCCCTCTTTGGGGTGCCCTACCCCTCCTTATATATATTGAAGGGGCGGTTTACATGACTAGTCCTAGTTAGGATTACTCTATTACAAGTGGTGTCCTAGTCTTGCTTCCTTTGTAGGAGAATATTCCTTATATCTTCCTCTTAAACCGGCCCACCATAACATGAGCCGGCCTTTCATGAACTGCCTGTTGGGCCACCGGGTCTTGTCGCTCCTCTGACCCGCCTGCCGGATTACCAATGAATCGTAAACAGCCAGGTCCAAGCGGGTCGCCAGTGAATCACCAAACTCCAGCCGGGTCATACATCCGGCGGTTTATACCGCGGGGTATATCCCCGACATAACCCCAAAACGATAGTGGTAAATCGGTAAGAGACATCATAGATTGCACTATATCCAATAAAGTATGGTTATGACGTTCGGACACACCATTATGCTGTGGTGTTCCAGGTGGCATGAGTTTGTGAAACTATTCCACATTGTTTTAATTGAAGGCCAAACTCATAACTCATATATTCGCCTCTGCGATCAAATCGTAGAAACTTTATTTTCTTGTTACGATGATTCTCTACTTCACTCTGAAATTCTTTGAACTTTTCAAATGTTTTAGACTTGTGTTTCATCAAGTAGATATACCCATATCTGCTCAAATCATCTGTTAAAGTCAGAAAACAATGATACCCGCCGTGAGCCTCAACACTCATCGGACCGCATACATTGGTATGTATTATTTCCAATAAGCCAGTGGCTCGCTCCATTGTTCCGGAGAACGGAGTCTTAGTCATCTTGCCCATGAGGCATGGTTTGCAAGCATCAAATGATTCATAATCAAGTGATTCCAAAAGTCCATACACATGGAATTTCTTCATGCGCTTTACACCAATATGACCTAAACGGCAGTGCCACAAGTATGTTGCACTATCATTATAAACTTTGCATCTTTTGGCATCAATATTATGAATGTGTGTATCACTATGATCGAGATTCAATAAACTGTTTATATTAAGAGTATGACCATAGAAGGTTTTATTCATGTAAACAGAACAACAATTATTCTTTGACTTAAATGAATAACCGTATTGCAATAAACATGATCCAATCATATTCATGCTCAATGCAAAGACCAAATAACATTTATTTTAGGTTCAACACTAATCCCGAAGGTAAAAGGAGTGTGAGATGGTGATCTTATCAACCTAGGAATCATTTCCAACACACATCATCACCTTGCCCTTAACTAGTCTCTGTTCATTTTGCAACTCCTGTTTCATGTTACTAATCTTAGCAACTGAGCCGGTATCAAATATCCTGGGGTTACTTATGAACACTAGTAAAGTACACATCAATAACATGTATATCAAATATACTTTTGTTCACTTTGCCATCCTTCTTATCCGCCAAGTATTTGGGGTAGTTCCGCTTCCAGTGACCATTTCCTTTGCAGTAGAAGCACTCAGTTTCAGGCTTAGGTCTAGCTTTGGGTTCTTCACGGGAGTGGCAACTGTCGGTGTCAATACCGACAGATCTCGGGAAGGGGGTCCCGAACTGTTCGTCTAAGGATCGAAGATAACAGGAGACATGGATAGGGTGTTTACCCAGGTTCGGGCCCTCTCGATGGAGGTAATACCCTATTTCCTGCTTGATTGACTTTGAAGAGTATAGGGGTTACAAGAGTTGATCTTCCTCGAGATCATAATGGCTAAACCCTAGATGTCTAGCCTGTATGGTTGTGTTCGCCTCTACGGACTAAACCCTCCGGTTTATATAGACACCGGAGGGGCCTAGGGTTGTACAGAGTCGTTCAACATAGAAAGGAATCTTCATATCCGAACGCCAAGCTTGCCATCCACGCAAAGGAGAGTCCCCTCCGGACACGGGGGAAAATCTTCTATATTGTACCTTCACGACCCATTAGTCCGGCCCATGGCACATAGCCCGGACGCCTGGGGACCCCCTATTCCAGGACTCCCTCAGTAGTCCCCGAACCAGACTTCAATGACGATGTGTCTCGCGAGCAGATTGTCTTCGGCATTGAAAGGCGGGTTCCTCCTCTGAATACTTCAAAGCATCTGAACCAAAGGACTGTATTCGTCCTTTACACCTTCGGTCTTGGTAAGGTGAATTCTTTGAACAGCTTGGCTTTACATTAAATGTTATACCCTTCAGCTTCTGTGCCATCGTTGCCTCGGCTTCCACGTGTCAGACGAATATGAAGGGTCCAAGTATTTTTACACATAACACCCGGTCCATGTAGGGAAGGAGTCTATTTAAGGAGATTGAAACTCAGATGCCATTCCACACTAGGCGGAAAATCCTTAGAGCTTGCCACAGGAAACCGCATAATCATGGCTGGCGCTCCTAGTTCTTCCTCCCTCCCTCACGGCCCTGAAAAAGGCGATTGGGAGAGTTGCTCAGTATCCCACACCCAGCTGACCAAACTTTAGACGCAGGGATATCTCCCTCCCGTGGGTCTAGTCCCCGTTCAGGCGGGATTAACCTCCATCAACAGTGAAGCCCTGGCAGAAAACTTCCCCAACCCTACCGAGGGGGAGCAAGTGTGCTTAGTCTCCTTCCTGTTAAGAGGCATTGGATTTCCTATCCACCCTTTCCTCCGAGGCCTCCTGGAGTACTATGGCCTCCAACTGCACAATCTTACGCCGGGCTCCATTCTGCATATCGGGGATTTCGTCGCTCTTTGCGAGCTGTTTCTAGGCTGCGAAGCCCATTTTGAGTTATGGAGGAAACTTTTCTGCCTCGTGCCTCGCTCCCAAAAGGGATCCATATTCGAGGTGGGCGGCGCTGCAGTATGGCGCATAGTCGGGACAGGATACCTGTCCGGCACTCCGAAGAAGGCATCCAAAGAGTGGCCCTCATACTGGTTTTACATTGAAGATGTTTTTCTCCCAGACCCAATCAAACGGGGCCTACCTGAATTTTCCAATGCTCCATTAAAGAAGCACCACAGCTGGCGCCCCCGGAGCCTCGAGGGGGAAGACAGTGCGGAGGGCAAAAAGTTAATGAGCAAGATACAGACACTTGCCCAATCCGGACTATCCTGAATTGGGTAATGGCGATTTCAATAATGCGAGGCGTTCAGCGACTCAAATCCAGAGGATTCCCCATGTGGCACTATAATGGGGAGGATGACGCATCGCGCTGCGGGCGCAAGGGTCCGGACAACTTCGCCGCCTTGGTCGCCATGTTGGCTGATCTTTATAAAGGGGAGAAAGAAGATTTCACTCGCCTTAAGTGCCGAGAGGGCTTTTCCATGTACAAGCCTCCCAGCTGGGTGAGCCTCCGCCTCATAACCTTTCTCAATCATTTTCCTAAGTCGCATCTAGTTGAACTTAATCTGGCTATTTTTAACAGGAATGGAGGAAGGTTGCCGCGGGGATCTATAGCCTCGCTCCGCAGCCGGAGGACCATATTCGGGACCTGGATCCCGGATTTGAAGAGGATCTGGATATATTCGTAGAGCTTAAGGAGGGGGTCTTCTATCAGGCGAGCTACGACAGCACATAGGTGGCCATTATAGCCGATTACCCCGGCCTCCTTCCCTCCTCCCACGTAGGTACTCAGGAGACGTCTCCTCCAAGAGAGTTTTCCCATTGCGCCTCACCCACCGCACTGTCTCGTGCTTCAAAGGGGCGGCAATCGTCTCGCCACGTCGTATCAGAGGCGTCCCTTAAGAGGGCGGTGCCTGCGCAAGGAGGGTCTTCGAAGAGAAAGGCGGATGGCAATACCACCGCGCCTTCATCAAAGAGGTATGATTTTTAATATGCCCCACTGCAGTCATACCGAATTGTGATGTTTCCTGCTGTGCTTTATTTCAAGAAGAGCATTCGTCGGACTGTGTCCGGAGACCTTGCCGGACATGCCTCAGCCAATCTGACCCCGGACCCTGCCTCCAGGGCTAGAGTTGATACGGGTGCAATGCCGGATTGTCCTCTCTCTGAAGATTCGGATAATGTATCCGTCACCAACTCCGAAGTGGAGAGTGCAATGAACCATCGGCGCCGGAGGGCAGCTATGCGCGACCCCAACTTTACTGAAGAGGCATTCAATGCCTTTAGCTCAGCGGACGCATACATCCGAGCTGCTTGGGATGGACTTGCCGGAGCCACTCACCAGTAGGGATGGCAATTTTATCCATGGATCTGGATACCCATGGATACCCGACCCAGTTGGGCAAGGGTATGGAGCACATTTCTGCCCATGGGTCCGTGGATATGGATACCCACGAATAGCTGGGTTGGGCACGGTTATAGTTTGTGCTCCATGGATATACAATGGATACCCGTATGTGGGGCCATATGCCAGTGACAGTAGAAAGAACGAATCAATGGGAAATGGCAGGCAATATGCAACTGGTGCCATAAGCTATATGCTGCGAAATCAACCTCTGGTATGTCACACTTAAGGAGTCATCGTATTACTTGTTGCTTACTTCTGCATGTAGCTTATGTTGACATTTGTGAGTGAATGATGTTGAGTTAATTTGATCTTTGGGAAGGCTTCATGCTGAGTTTTCTATGCCCATGGAGCTCCATGGGTATGTGGGTATCCAGCGGTTTTGGGCATGGGCACAAGTTGTGCCCATGGATAATTTGATGGATGGGCAGAGGGTAGGAAGATGGGTCATGGGTTGGATTTGGACCAGCTCCACCCGCCCCAAACCCGACCCATTGCCATCCCTACCCACCAGCTTTCAAAGGATATGTGGGTAAGGACTATTGTGTAGATTTAATAATCATATGCCAGTAGCCCCCGAGACATGAAACAGTTGAAGCAACTGATTTAAGGATCATTGTATAATCAGGTACTCATGGAGAAGAACGACATGATGTCTCTCTCAGGAGCTGGAAAGTGTCGGACCCAGCTAACTGCTGTTACCGCCGAACTGGAGAAGTCCAAGGAGGCACCGACTGGTAATGCCCCTTCTGTCCGGAAAATATAATCATGTGCCAGTAATGTTTATTCAAATAAACACTGTTGTATTTACGATGGCAGGATCGTCGGATCAGTTGGAAGAGAAACTGAAGGCCGCACAGGCGGATAAACAACATGCCGAAAGGCAAGTGGCTGCTGGTCAACGTGTACTGACACGGACCAGGGATGAGAAGAACAAGCCACAGGATGCCAACACCCAGCTAGGCGAATAGCTGAAAGGGCGAGCCCAACTGGCGGACGCCTTGAAGGAGAATAGAAAGCTGAGAGGCGGCATATTCAGTATGCCTTTTAACTTACTTTCATACAGTTTGCTGATGTGAATTTTAACAAATTTATTTCTGTACGTGTGCTAACTGGGCGGCCCGAAGGAGAGGTGTCCGAATTTCAAGGCGATCTGCTACAAGAGCTGTCCAAAGTGCATGAGCGAGCCCAGAAGGCAATGAGGAACCTTGCTAAGGCTCTATGGCCAGCCGATTCTCCTCCAGGAAGTATGGAGGAGCTCGTAAATTTATTCAAGGGAGCTCGTCGCCACTTTGGACTATGGAAGATATCAGCCCGCCGAGAAGGCACGCGAGAGGCCTGGGCCATGGTGAAAACACGGTACACTGGACTTGATCCGAATCATATGGCCCGGGTCGGGCCTCGGGAACCAGATGGACAGGAAATTCCTGTTAGCTTGGTATATGACCAAGTAAAGATAGCCGCCAAGTTTTCGCAACAGGATTGTAAGTTAGACAACTTATTAGATGGTCTAGAGCAGGAGGATGTTTTCGTGTCCAAGTAGTAATGTACTTTTGTCGACAAACGTATCTCCAGCCGAATTATAAAACGATTGTCATGGCAGACCTTCCGCTTTAACCTTCGAAATCCAAAGTTTTGGAGTGTTTCCGAATACTGTACCGGTGGTAAACACCGAAGTATGTTCGAAAACCAGGCAGTCCGGTCATAGTTGCTTGAACAGACAAGTTGTATTCGAGGAGTTATGTTATATTACATTTGATCATGAGAAACATCTTCCAGAGAGAATAGTTCCATTAAGGGTTCCTTTCCCTGGGCCGGCATGCGTTGTTATGCATGCCTAAACTGTGATTCGAAAAATCGCAGTACACGTAATATCTAGGGGCTTATATTGCAACGAGGGTAGTTCGTCTTTTGTCCGCCGACCAATTATTCCCTTAAGAACGCTAGCTTTCGGCTTCACCCTTATGAGGTACGCGTCCGGATAACCCGGCTGTAACAATCACAGAGGTGCTCCCTTTAGGCCCTAGCCGAACAAACGGGAACGTAGGGCATAAGCACAGGAGCCATGCAACCCAGCTTGGCAAAAACTTAAGTCATAATGGTGCATATAGTGGCGAAGAAAATGCATATATGAGAAGACGAGACATATGTACGGTGAGCTTGATGCTCGAAAAATGATAATAATAAGCTTCTGTGAAAAGAAGCCCCCAAGTATTGTGGGGATGTACATTTAAGGATGTGTACCCCTTAAGTGTGCGGTTTATCCGAACAAGAGCTAGAAGCCGTAAAAATTGAAAAAGAAGAAAGAGGAAAAAGGAGAAAAAGGAAACGAACAATGAGTCCGGATTTAGGCGTAGAATCTTCAGAGTCTGGCGGCATTCCATGGGTTCGGCTCTAAGCGATTATCCGATGCATCACGAAGGTGGTAGGCTCCTCCGGTGAGAACTTCATCTATAATGAAGGGACCCTCCCATTTGGGCTTGAGCTTGTCCTTTTTTTCTCTGGTAAGCGTAGAACGAGTTCACCAACATTATAAGTCTTGGCCTGCACTTCTCTGCTTTGGTATCTTTGAGCTTGTTGTTGATAGAATGCTGAACGAGCTTTTGCAACATCACGCTCCTCCTCCAGGCCATCTAAATCATCTTGCCGATCGAGCTCGGCTTCTCTCTCTTCGTACATGCGCACTCGAGGTGAGTCATGAATGGTATTGCAGAGAAAGACGGCCTCTGCACCGTACACCATGAAGAACGGTGTGTATCCGGTCATGTGATTGGGTGTGGTCCGCAGTCCCCAGAGTACGTAGTCGAGCTCCTCCACCCAGTGCTTGTCTGACTCCTTTAAGGATCGCACTAGTCTGGGTTTAATGCCGCCCATTATCAGTTCGTTAGCCCGTTTGACTTGACTGTTTGTTTGCGGGTGATACACGGAGGCGTAATCGAGTTTAATGCCCAGATTATCACACCAAGTTTTTACCTCGTCGGCTGTAAAATTAGAGCCGTTATCGGTGATGATGCTGTGTGGGACACCATAACGGTGTACGACACCGGATATGAAATCTATCACTGGTTCGGCTTTAGCCATTTTCTGGTTTGGCTTCTATCCACTTAGTGAATTTGTCTACCATGACCAATAGGTATTTTTCTCATGGCTTCCCCCTTTAAGGTGTCCAACCATGTCCAGCCCCCAGATCGCAAAAGGCCAAGTAATGAGGATGGTTCATAGGGCAGTAGGCGGCATATGGCTTTGATTGGTGAAAAGCTGGCATCCAACACAGCGTGTACGAGATCTTGTGCGTCAGCTCGGGCCGTGGGCCAAAAGAAACCTGTACGGTAGGCCTTGCTTACAAGGGCTCGAGCCGTGGCGTGATGGCCACCAAGACCGGCATGTATTTTGTCCAAGAGCTGAAGTCCTTCATCTTCAGAGATGCATCTTTGAAGGACTCCAGTAGTACTTTTCTTGTATAGTTCTCCCTCATGAACTTTCACTACTACAGGATGCTGCTAACGCGACACTACGATCAGAGACCCTTTCACAAAACTGTGTGCGATGTATTAATCATAAACGGGGATGTAAAAAACCCGTAAAAAAGGTGCTAAACATTTGAGATGGAGGATGCATCAAACACGGTTCAGATTTTAGTTGCGTGTGCGATGCAGGGCACATGGTTAACCCGTTCGAACTGTTTGCGATGAGGCAGAACAACAGAAATGGGCAGCCAGATCAAGGTGTGTGTGATATAGGGCATACGGTTCACTCGGACAAATTGTTTCGATTAGCGAACGCAACAGAAACGGTTCAACTTAACAAGATGTGTGTGATACATGGCAAACAGCCGACTCAGATGAACTGTTTGCGATGAGAGTTTACAACACAGACGGTTAATACAGTTAGTTCGTGTGCGATTCTGTGTGTACAAAAAACTTCGAAAAGTGCAAACTAGTTGCTTGCGGTGGCTAGGAGTATCGCACACGATGCGTCTGCGAGTACTCGTGTGCGATCATTAGTAAGTTACACATGCATTTCCTTATGTTAACACTTGTGTGATAAATAACACGTGGCACCGGATACGGTATTCGGGTTGTGTGTGTGCTCCACTTAGTCTTCCCGCGCTCCTGCGAATGCTTCTCGCGCTCCACATGGGTGAATTGTAAAATCCACGCCTATTCCCACACCGGTTTCCCATCACCAGCTAAGGGCTTGCTGCATATAACCCAGGTGGCAACGCACCGCCTCGACACTCTGCGAAGATCTAGTCCTCACCCATCTACCATTAGTTATTCCAAGCATGCCAGGCAATGACCAAAGCTTCGACGTCGACGCCTACCTGCGTTACATCTTCGGCAAGGAGAACAAGCCGGTGCAGGCACCATGGCTCATCGGCAATGATATCGGCGTCACAGTCCTTGGGAGCACAATCGACATATTGCAGAGGAGCTGTGATGAGTAGTTTGCCATCCACCGTGCAAAAGATCCAGAGCTGCTCGGCGGCATGATCGACGACCCACCCAAAGAACCGCCGTCACTAGTGTTCATCGAGAGCATGGTGCCCCGCAAGGAATGGGCAGAGGACCTCTGCGATTTAGTCAAGACAAAGGCAGTCTGCGGCTTCATCATTGCCCGTGGCGGCCGTGTCAACCTCGATCCCGATGATGTGGTGGCCAGGCTCGAGCACATCCTTGGCGGAGTTGACGTCCCCGACGAAGTAGAACATCGCCAACGTGATATCTTGAGGATGCAGGTGATCGACGGATTTTGCTACCAGGCGAGGGACATGGAAATGGAGCGGTTCCGCGGAGTTGTCATGAGCGCGATTGCACGCTGTCAAGCTCTTCTGGAAGAGTCCCAGCAGCCCCAAGAGCCTCCCAGCGCCAGCAGCTCCGTAGGCGGAGGCGGGTCGGGACACTCGGAGTGAACGGCCACAAGGGTGCTATGCTGATCAGGGAGTCCGAGAAGACCATCGTCGGAAGGCCGCCAGCTCAGCCTTTTAGCTTATATTTTATTATAATTGTATGCATATGTAGGTCGTGAGTGTTCTGGGCCTTACCGCATTTGGCATTTTAAATTATCCTGAATATGTAAGACAATTATTAAGAATTATTAACCGTTGCCATTGTAACTTTGCTTCAACAGCGAGCAGAGCGCGCGCAGGGACGCCAGAGCGGAGCGTGCCGCGGCCGCCTCAACGGCGAGCAACCACGTGGTCAACCTTCTGCCATCAATAAATTTTGACCTTGTTTCTCGTCACATTGCTAATTACAACGCAATAAGTAATTGCAAATCTGTTCACACCTATCAAACTAATATGTGTTCACACTTAGCACCGGCCTATAAAAACTACCCACTCAAAAATTACTTCACAGTTCCTCTCCTCATCACCCACAAAACTGGTTTTTTCTATCAAGTCATTCCACCATGACCGGTAGGAGGAGTTTAGGGTGGACATATAACCAGGCAGCAAAGACCAAGGCCGTGGAAACACTAGAGGGTCCCGCCGTGAAGCCGCAGCCGCAACAGAGATGTCCCGGCGTGCCGCGGAGCCCTCAAATGAGCTCTCACGGGCACGCGAGGGCTCTCACAAGTGCATTCGCGGCGTCGGCCATCGCGACAAGCCGGCGTTCCTGAAGTCCTTCGCCGGCGATGACGACATTCTCGCTAGCGTCACTACGCAGCAGGAGCTAGTCGACGGCTTGATGAAGCTGCTGAAGATCAGTGATGCCTCGGTTGACAAGACGACCGGCCTCGTCGAGCAACTCATGGGTGACAATGCGAAGCTCCTCAAGTTGCTCGCTGAGAAGGAGGAGGAGGCCGCCGGCTGGAAGATGCTGCATGAGCAGAGCAGTGCCTCAGAGATGACGCCGAAAGCGGTTGTCGAGGAACTGATGGGTGGCTTGAGGAAGCTCCGGATCGAGCGCGAGCAGGAGGTGGCGGAATCCGTGGCTGCTTTGAAGCAAAGTCGTGAGGAATTGAAGAAGGAGTGATACGTCCATTTTGCATCATGCTTTTATATTGATATTTATTGCATTATGGGCTGTTATTACACGTTATGTCACAATACTTATGCCTATTCTCTCTTATTTTACAAGGTTTACATGAAGATGGAGAATGCCGGCAGCTGGGATTCTAGGCTGGAAAAGGAGCAAATATTAGAGACCTATTCTGCACAGCTCCAAAAGTCCTGAAACTTCAGGGAAGTCATTTTTGGAATTAATAAAAAATATTGGGCGAAGAAAATACCAGAGGGGCCCACACCCTGGCCACGAGGGTGGGAGGCGCGCCCTACCCCCCTGGCGCGCTCCCCTGCCTCGTGGGCCCCCTGGCAGGCCTCCAGTGCCCATCTTCTGCTATATGAAGTCTTTTGTCCGGGAAAAAAATCATAAGCTAGCTTTCGGGAAGAAACTCCGCCGCCACGAGGCGGAACCAATCTAGGGCTCCGGCGGAGCTATTCCGCCGGGGAAACTTCCCTCCGGGAGGGGGAAATCATCGCAATCGTCATCACCAACGATCCTCTCATCGGAGGAGGGTCAATCTCTAGCAACATCTTCACCAGCACCATCTCCTCTCAAACCCTAGTTCATCTCTTGTATCCAATCTTTGTCCCAAAGCCTCTGATTGGTACCCGTGGGTTGCTAGTAGTGTTGATTACTCTTTGTAGTTGATGCTAGTTGGTTTATTTGGTGGAAGATCATATGTTCAGATCCTATATGCATATTAATACCCCTCTGATTATGAACATGAATATGATTTGTGGGTAGTTACATTTGTTCCTGAGGACATGGGAGAAGTCTTTCTATAAGTAGTCATGTGAATTTGGTATTCGTTCGATATTTTGATGAGATGTATGTTGTCTTTCCTCTAGTGGTGTTATGTGAACGTCGACTACATGACACTTCACCATTATTTGGGCCTAGAGGAAGGCATTGGGAAGTAATAAGTAGATGATGGGTTGCTAGAGTGACAGAAGCTTAAACCCTAGTTTATGCGTTGCTTCGTAAGGGGCTGATTTGGATCCATATGTTTCATGCTATGGTTAGGTTTACCTTAATACTTCTTTTGTAGTTGTGGATGCTTGCAATAGGAGTTAATCGTAAGTGGGATGCTTGTCCAAGTAAGGACAGCACCCAAGCACCGGTCCACCCACATACCAAATTATCAAAGTAACGAACGCGAATCATATGAACGTGATGAAAACTAGCTTGACGATAATTCCCATGTGTCCTCGGGAGCGCTTTTCTCTATATAAGAGTTTGTCCAGGCTTGTCCTTTGCTACAAAAAGGATTGGGCCATATTGCTGCACTTTATTCACACTTGTTACTTGTTGCCCATTACAAATTACCTTATCACAAAACTATCTGTTACCTATAATTTCAATGCTTGCAGATTATACGTTGCTGAAAACCGCTTGTCATTTCCTTCTGCTCCTCGTTGGGTTCGACACTCTTACTTATTGAAAGGACTAAGATAGATCCCCTATACTTGTGGGTCATCAAGACTCTTTTCTGGCGCCGTTGTCGGGGAGTGAAGCGCCTTTGGTAAGGGAAAATTTTATATAGTGTGCTGAAATTTACTGTCACTTGCTACTATGGAAAGTAATCCTTTGAGGGGCTTGTTCGGGGTATCTTCACCCCGACCAGTAGAGCAAATAGTTTCTCCTCAACCTACTGAACCTACCGAAAATGTTTACTTTGAAATTCCTTCGGGTATGATAGAGAAACTGCTGGCTAATCCTTTTACTGGAGATGGAACATTGCATCCCGATTTAAACTTAATCTATGTGGATGAAGTTTGTGGATTATTTAAGCTTGCAGGTATGCCCGATGATGTTATCAAGAAGAAGGTCTTCCCTTTATCTTTGAAGGGAGATGCATTGACATGGTATAGGCTATGTGATGATATGGGATCATGGAACTACAAATGATTGAAATTGGAATTTCATCAGAAGTTTTATCCTATGCATCTTGTTCATCGTGATCGTAATTATATATATAATTTTTGGCCTCGAGAAGGAGAAAGCATCGCTCAAGCTTGGGGGAGGCTTATGTCAATGTTATATTCATGCCCCAATCATGAGCTCTCAAGAGAAATGATTATTCAGAATTTTTATGCTCGGCTTTCTCGTAATAATCAATCCATGCTCGATACTTCTTGTACTGGATCCTTTATGATGAAGAGTATTGAATTCAAATGGGATTTATTGGAAAGGATTAAACGCAACTCTGAAGATTGGGACCTCGATGAAGGTAAAGAGTCAGGTATAACACCTAAGTTTGATTGTGTTAAATCTTTTATGGATACCGATGCTTTCCGTGAATTTAGCACTAAATATGGACATGACTCTGAGATAGTAGCTTCTTTCTGTGAATCCTTTGCTACTCATGTTGATCTCCCTAAGGAGAAGTGGTTTACATATAATCCTCCCATTGAAGTAAAATTAGTTGCATGTATTAAAGTTGAAGAAAAGACTATCACTTATAATGATCCTATTGTTACTTTGGCTTATGTTGAGAAACCACCTTTCCTGATCATGCTAAAGCTTCAACTGTAGTCAACAAAAGTAATATTAGGACACACCGACCCCCTGAGCAAGTTAAAGTTGAACCTAATATTGCTATGGTTAAAGATCTCTTGGCTGATAATATTGAGGGGCATGATATTTATTTCTGTGAGGAAACTGCTAGAATTGCTAAGCCTGGTGCTAAAGATAAACATAAACCTGTTGTAGGCATGCCTGTTATTTCTGTTAAAATAGGAGATCATTGTTATCATGGCTTATGTGATATGGGTGCTAGTGCTAGTGCAATACCTCATACCTTATACAAAGAAATTATGCATGATATTGCACCTGCTGAGATAGAAGATATAGATGTTACAATTAAACTTGCCAATAGAGATACTATTTCACCGATTGGGATTGTTAGAGATGTTGAAGTCTTGTGTGGGAAGGTTAAATATCCTGCTGATTTTCTTGTTCTTGGTTCCCCACAAGATAACTTTTGTCCCATTATATTTGGTAGACCCTTCTTCAACACTGTTAATGCTAAGATAGACCGCGAAAAGGATGTTGTTACTATTGGTTTGGGTGATATTTCTCATGAGTTTAATTTTTCTAAATTTCGTAGACAACCCCGTGATGAGGAATTGCCTAGTAAGGATGAAATTATTGGTCTTGCTTCTATTGCTGTGTCTCCTAATGATCCTTTAGAACAATATTTGCTTGACCATGAAAAGGATATGTTTATGAATGAAAGAAGGGAAATAGATGAAGTATTCTTTAAACAGGGACCTATTCTGAAACACAACTTGCCTGTTGAAATCCTAGGGGATCCTCCTCCACCCAAGGTTGATCCCGTGTTTGAGTTTAAACCTTTGCCTGATACTCTTAAATATGCTTATCTTGATGAAAAGAAGATACATCCTGTTATTATTAGTGCTAACCTTTCAGAGCATGAAGAAGAGAAATTATTGAAAACTCTGAAGAAGCACTGTGCTGCTATTGGATATACTCTTGATGATCTTAAGGGCATTAGTCCCACTCTATGTCAACACAAAATAAACTTGGAGAAAGACGCCAAACCAGTTATTGATCATCAACGATGACTAAATCCTAAGATGAAAGAAGTGGTAAGAAAGGAAATATTAAAGCTCCATGAAGCAGGTATAATTTATCCCGTTGCTCATAGCTAGTGGGTAAGTCCTGTCCATTGTGTCCCTAAGAAAGGAGGTATTACTGTCGTTCCTAATGATAAAGATGAATTGATTCCACAAAGAATTATTACAGGTTATAGGATGGTAATTGATTTTCGCAAATTAAATAAAGCTACAAAAAAAGATCATTACCCTTTGACTTTCATTGATCAAATGCTAGAAAGATTATCCAAACATACACATTTTTGCTTTCTAGATGGTTACTCTGGTTTCTCTCAAATACCTGTGTTAGCTGATGACCAAGAAAAGACCACTTTTACTTGCCCTTTCGGTACCTTTGCTTATAGACGTATGCCTTTTGGTTTATGTAATGCACCTGCTACCTTTCAAAGATGCATGATGGCTATATTCTCTGACTTTTGTGAAAAGATTTGTCAGGTTTTCATGGACGATTTCTCAGTTTATGGATCCTGTTTTGATGATTGCTTGAGCAACCTTGATCGAGTTTTGCAGAGATGTGAAGAAACTAATCTTGTCTTGAATTGGGAGAAGTGCCACTTTATGGTTAATGAAGGTATTATCTTGGGGCATAAAATTTCTGAAAGAGGTATTGAAGTTGATAAAGCTAAAGTTGATGCTATTGAAAAGATGTCGTGTCCCAAGGACATCAAAGGTATAAGAAGTTTCCTTGGTCATGCCAGTTTTTATAGGAGGTTCATTAAGGACTTCTCAAAAATTTATCGGCCTCTGACTAATCTATTACAAAAAGATATCCCTTTTGTCTTTGACGATGACTGTGTAGAAGCATTTGAAATACTTAAGAAAGCATTAATTTCTGCACCTATTGTTCAGCCACCTGATTGGAATTTATCCTTTGAAATTATGTGCGATGCTAGTGATTATGCTGTAGGTGCTGTTCTAGGACAAAGAGTTGATAAGAAATTAAATGTTATGCAATATGCTAGTAAAACTCTAGACAGTGCCCAGAGAAATTATGGTACTACTGAAAAAGAATTCTTAGCAGTTGTATTTGCTTGTGATAAGTTCAGACCTTATATTGTTGATTCTAAAGTAACTATTCACACTGATCATGCTGCTATTAAATATCTTATGGAAAAGAAAGATGCTAAACCTAGACTTATTAGATGGGTTCTCCTACTACAAGAATTTGATTTGCATATTATTGATAGAAAGGGAGGTGAGAATCCCGTTGCAGACAACTTGTCTAGGTTAGAGAATGTTCTTGATGACCCACTACCTATTGATGATAGCTTTCCTGATGAACAATTAAATGTCATAAATGCTTCTCGTACTGCTCCATGGTATGCTGATTATGCTAATTACATTGTTGCTAAATTTATACCACCTAGTTTCACATTCCAGCAAAAGAAAAAAATCTATGATTTAAGACATTACTTCTGGGATGACCCACATCTTTATAAAGAAGGAGTAGATGGTGTTATTAGACGTTGTATACCTGAGCATGAACATGAACAGATCCTACACAAGTGTCACTCTGAAGCTTATGGAGGACACCACGCTAGAGATAAAACTGCACATAAGGTATTGCAATCCGGTTTTTATTGGCCTACTCTCTTCAAGGATGCCCGTAAGTTTGTCTTATCTTGTGATGAATGCCAAAGAATTGGTAATATCAGTAGACGTCAGGAAATGCCTATGAATTATTTACTTGTTATTGAACCATTCGATGTTTGGGGCTTTGATTATATGGGACTGTTTCCTTCCTCTAATGGGTATACACATATTTTAGTTGCTGTTGATTACCTTACTAAGTGGGTAGAAGTTATTCCAACTAGTAGTACTGATCATAACACCTCTATTAAGATGCTTAAAAATTTATTTTCCCGAGGTTTGGTGTCCCTAGATATTTAATGACTGATGGTGGTTCACATTTTATTCATGGTGCTTTTCGTAAAATGCTTGCCAAGTATGATGTTAATCAGAATTGCATCTCCTTATCACCCACAGTCTAGTGGTCAAGTGGAACTGAGCAATAGAGAGCTCAAATTAATTTTGCAAAAGACTGTTAATAGATCTAGAAAGAATTGGTCCAAGAAACTTGATGATGCATTATGGGCCTATTGTGGCACCCCGATCCGCATGGAGCAGGGGGCCTTCGCACGTCAGCCCAGGATAACACCTGACACACGACACGTCCATAATACAGCATTCCAGGTACAAAATATTCATCAAATACATGTATATGAGATTACATCATTGTTGAATACAATTATCTGGCATAGCCCTAAGGCTATTAAATGACAGCGGAAGTCTGATAAAAATGGCGGCGGAAGTCTTGGTTTGGCAGCATAACAACTCTGGCTGGGCTCCACAACTCACAGGACTGGCAAGATTACGGCCTAGCACGACGGATCAAGCGAGCAATACGGGTACGACCTACAAAACTGGCATGACACGCCAGGTCAGTACATTGAATGTACTTGCAAGACAACCAAATACATAGCATCCAAACAAGCTGCAGACAAAGCAAGAACCGAGCGCATGCAACACTCTATCTCATATCAATTACTAAACATGGCATGATAAAAATCAACTAAGCATGAACAAAATCATAACATCTACTAACATGGCAATGACATGGCATATCAGAACATGATTATAACATTGTAATAGCAAAACATAGAATTTTATCTCAATCATGGCATAACTTAACATGTCAATCAAATCATAGCATGGCATCGAGAAACTATGCTGAAAATAAACTACCAATAATATCCGATGCAGACATAGCACATTAACATTATGCAATCATCTTCTGTTCTATCATGGTTCTTTAAATGCAAATAATGATATATTATTCCAGCAATGCAACCAAACTTGTGCACCGAGTCCCTCGGACTCTCTTATCAACTGTGATAATCTCTGGATCACAAACACACCACCAAAGTGGTCTTTCTCAAGAACAACTCGTGATCCTTACGGCGATCACAACCACTTATCTCATCATCAAAATATCGTCGTGACTCCTCACGACTATCTCATAGTTCAAGTTACCATATTCTTGTTATCACATATTTATTTACCAACTTAATTATTTCGGTTTGTCCTCCATTTCGACCAAGACCTGATAGTTGGACCTACTACGAACTTATGCCCATGACCGAGGACGCGGCTATCGATAGATTGAAAACACTCTGCAGAGGTAGCACACTGTACCCACACCACGGAACCCATGGCCTCGTCATCCCAATCGGGTGGACCAACGGCATTCCGACGAAACCAACCTACTGCCATGACGCTCTCCCGGCCACTCCGACCCAATCCCCAACGGGCTGGTTCTGGGTGGCCCCGTGTCTACCAAAGACACCCCGACCACCGTCGTGGTCAACTCCCACTCGGGGACTTTTACCAAAAATCTCAAAAACGAGCACAGAAGGTTATGTCCGCTTACCTGATCAGGGTAAGCACGGCCATAACCTTCCCTAGTGGGAGGCACCGGCGAGAGGTCACGACAATAGCTCGCATTAAGGCCTCCCATGAGGCAAATGTGGCTGCACTGAAAAAGTTTGGTTTGGCGGCACTATGACTCGATCCCATCGATGACGGAGGAAGTTTGTTATTATTAAGTCATTTTATTTCCTTCTCCATCATCATGAACATATTTAACATGAGTGCAACATGCCGCATACAAAGGCACGAACA
This sequence comes from Triticum aestivum, assembly GCF_018294505.1. Lineage (NCBI taxonomy): Eukaryota > Viridiplantae > Streptophyta > Magnoliopsida > Poales > Poaceae > Triticum > Triticum aestivum. The sequence goes on along the minus strand of NC_057802.1, from coordinate 416,498,343 downwards.
AAATATTGAACTCCTCAAGTGCACAACTATAACATAAAGGACACGACAATAGTATATCAACGGTGCATTACAATCCTCATAACAGTTTATAACGATGACATGCAAATAAAGTAGAGTAGTGACATGGCATTATCAATAACAACATTTTCATTAGCATGGCAAAAGATATCATGAAAACACAAGCATGCATAATAGGCATAATAACTGCAGACGAAAATGATGTGAAACAACTGCAACTACACACACACACAAGGTGCAAGCAAAGTCAACATGCATGTTCGGGGCTCATGATAAGAGGTTGGCTTGCCTGGGGGTCGATAAATACTCCGGGAAAAAGTGTGAAACGATCGCGGAAAGATTTGCTGGAAACAGTTCTCTCTCGGAGGAGGCTGTTTACGGGCAAGGGAAAAATGGTCATTTTCACTATGTGAAAATATTATGGAAATGATACCAACGGAAAAGCTCGACGGACAGAGAACGGGAGCGCTGGAATCACCTTATTCGGAGCTACGGGTAAAAAGATATGATTGTTTAACTACCAGGGACCTATCGGTAAAGAAAATCATTACAAAATGGGCCCTGGCAGAAAAACAGATCGCGTCTTTCTCATAATACACTTTCCAGAGAGGAAAGCGCATTCTGGCCCGAAGAAGAGGAGAAATACGCTTTCAGCTAAGGGAAAGCGCACTCCACGGAATACGCCTTCGGGGTAGCGAAAGCGGAAAACTGCCTGAGGCGCCGCCACTTAACTGACGTGGCGAAGCGGGGTCAACGCGGGGTCACGGACAAGGGGGACCCGCGAGGGGGTGGGGCCTGCCTGGCTATCTTCTTCTTCCTCCCGCTCGACGCGTGCCTGGCCGAGGGGAGATGCCCGCCCCGACGGCGCTCGCCGGCGCGTCCGGCCACGGCAGGCGACGGGCGACCTGCCCACGGGCACAGGCTCAGGAGGAGGAGGCGCATCCCGTGGGGGTCTCCGTTGCCGGCGACGAGCACGAGAGAGGGAGTCACATAGCCCGCGGCAGAGAGGGGCTTCGGCCTCCGGTGAACTAGGGGCTCTGGTGGGGAAAACGGTCGGGCGAGGCTATGGGGAGGCTCACAGGAGCATGGGGGATGCGGTGGTGGTGAGAGAACGGGGAGGGAAACACCGCGTCGCCGGAATCGGGAGAGACCCGAGGCGGCGGCTATGGCGACGGTGAAGGTCGAGGAGCGACTCCGGGGACGAGAGGAGGGGTTGGGGAGGCGTAGAGGGGTGGGGAGAGGCTCCTGATGATCTCCAGAGGCACGAGGGCGGGCTATTTATAGCCGGGGCAAGGAGGGGAGGAGGTGGCACGCGGCGGGCGACGTGTCCGCCCGTCGGCGACGGCGCAGTGTCGGCAGGCTCGGCCAAGGCCCAGGGGAAGGCGACGAGGAGGGTGAGGACGAGCGCCAGAGGCTCACGGAATCGAGCAAAGCTCGCGGACGAACGGAGAAGAGGACATGAGCGAGGAAGGCGACAATGGCTACAGTAGCTCACTGTTTTGTCCTTGGCACGGCTCGCCGGAGAAGAGAACGGAGCGGGCCAGAGGTCCAGAGGGAAGACGACGTCGAGGGGGAGCTGTTGGGCATTAATGGCAAGGCCAGAGACGGTCGGGGCAGCGATGCCGACGACCACAGTGGCTAGACCACCGTTTTGGCTGGTTACACGCGTGGTCACCACTGGCATGGCACGCTCTGGGGTTTTAACTGATGTAAATTCATGTCTACCGCGTATTCCTTCCAGCGTGGAGTGTTACCATGGTGAAAGATCGGGCAGAGACAAATGGAGATGAGTGAAACAAGCTCCACAAGTTTGCTGTTGCAAACTTGGCAACATCCTAGAGATTAAACCAGAGAGGGTAAATGGTAAACTTGATGTCTGGGAGGCTTGGGGTAGAAAGGACTACGGTCCTGGGAGTTTTGAGGTAAAATGGACAACTGTTTACCATAGTTGCTGTACAACCACCAAAACTGACCCAGAAACTTAATCATGATGAAACACTCACTAGGAGTGATGGATTGGGCTATAACTTGGCAAAGCCTGATGATTTGAACATACCATGATGCTGTAAAAAGTTCATACCAAATGGACTCACCAAAATGGTACTTCCTTCACAGCTATCATTTCTGTCCAAAAACTTCAGAAAAATCCTCAGGGCAATTGGTCAAGTGAAATGAGCCACAATCTTGTGGATATAGGTTATATGAGTAGGAGAAGGCCTGGAAAAATTATCAGCCATAATGGAGCAAGATAAAATACACTTGCTTCACAAACTGAAAATTTGGACAGAAAACAAGAATTGCTCCTGTGCTCACATAGTTCAATGAAATGAACTGAATTTGTCTGGAGAATAATGATTTGAGATACTTGAGAGGATGGAAAAGTTTCATCCCATTTGGAAGCACTATGAAGGTACTTCCTTCACAAACTTGTGTTCTGGTCAGAAACTTTGAAAAATTGCACAGGGAGCTAGGATGAATGGATTGAGCTCATCTTTGGTATCCATGGGTTATTTAACAATGTTAAACACCCTGCCAAATTGCAGCTCAATTGGACTTAGGAATAAAGCACTTCCTTTGCAAAATTTCAGAGAAGGCAGAAACTTGCATTGGATCATGTGCCAAATTTTTGAACTGAGGAACATGAGATTAGGATGGAACTAGTGATTATATAGCAAGGACAAGCTCCACAATTTATGTGGGAATTTTCTCTGCTATAAAAATAGTAGTTCCTTTGGAAATTGGCAGAAATGCAATATTGGCATTAAATAGGAAAAGGCAATTTTCCTTATTTAATTATGGCCAATATACTTGCCAGAGCTTGGATTAGGCATAAGCATCAACTCCACCAATTCTCATGAATTTAGGAGATGGCTAGATATGCCTTTGGATTTTATTCCGCAGAAAGGCAAGAAAAGGAATAAATCATAATTCAAAAATATTGCATTGGACTTAGCAATATTTTTACATATCCAAGGTTAAGAAAGATAGGATGATCTCTGGGATCAATTGGGAGGATCAACAGAACAAGGAAAATGGTGGCTCCTTTGTAATCACAAGGGCATATCCAAATTCCAAAAATTTGGAATTAGGGTTTAAGAGGAATTGAACTGATGCAAATGAGGTCTTGCCCACTGAAAAAGACATGAGCAGGATTTTGAAAGGTTGGAAATGACAAAAATTCTCAGAGTCATCCAACAACTCAGGAGATTTTTTTTGAAAAATGAGTGCCAGGAAGGAATAATAGCTCAAAAATTGATAACCCAATTTTGGGGCTGTTACACCTATAGAACTGTATATAAAAATCCTATGGGTATGTCTCCGTATAAAATGGTTTACGGAAAAGCATGTCACTTACCTCTTGACTTAGAACATAAGGTATATTGGGCCATTAAATATCTCAATTATGATTTCAAACTTGCTGGTGAGAAGTGGTTATTTGACATTAGCTCACTTGATGAATGGAGAACCCAAGCCTATGAGAATGCCAAACTATTTAAAGAAAAAGTTAAAAGATGGCATGGCAAAAGGATACAAAAGTGTGAGTTTCATGTAGGTGATTATGTGTTACTATTCAACTCTCGTTTAAGATTTTTTGCAGGAAAACTTCTCTCTAAATGGGAATGTCCTTACGTTATCGAGGAGGTCTATCGTTCCAGTGCCATAAAAATCAACAACTTCGAAGGCACAAATCCGAAGGTGGTGAACGGTCAAAGAATCAAACATTATATCTCAGGTAATCCTATAAATGTTGAAACTAATATTATTGAAACCGTAACTCCAGGGGAATACATAAGGGACACTTTTCCAGAACGTTTCAGACTCCGAAAAGGAGTAGATATGTGGTACGGTAAGTAAACCGACTCCAAAACAGTTCTAATGGCAATTTTTCTCTGTTTTGGAATATTTAAGAAAATAGGAAAATAAGAAGCAGTCCGGGAAGGACACGAGGCTTCCACGAGGGTGGGAGGCGCGCCCTACCCCCTGGGCGCACCCCCTGCCTCATGGGCACCTCGTGCGCTCTCCGGACTCCATTTTCATGCACGATACTTCTTTTGGTCGGTAAAATTTCATTATATAATCTCCCGAAGGTTTTGACTACTCTATCACGCAAATATCCTCTGTCTTTGTTTCGTGCTGTCTTTGCCGCAGATTAGAGCAAGATGTCATCTCAGGATTCCGACGGAGAGAGCTATATCTCACACCTCATTGTTGACCCAAAGACCTATGGGGATTTATCTCCTTGTGGTCGAACTACGGATGAGGAGGAGGATGCTCATTTGATGAGGATCAATGATTCAAGTTCGGAGGAGGAGGATGTCCCTCTACCTCAACCTGGGGATATGCACGTGAAGTTCAAGAAATCTAGTCTCCCTAAGAGAGCTAAACTATCTAACAACCGATCTATTCCTTCTCGTTTTCGGCAGAAAAGCAAAGGAGATTTATGTGACAAAATTTTGAAGCTAGAATCCGAGATCGATGATCTACAGGAGGAAATTGCCCTTCTCAATTACATATGAAAAAGCTGAAGGCACAATTATCAACATCACCACCATATTCCTCACCTCCGAAGAAAGAGATATAATCACATGGGTATGGGCACTCCCCTTGGCAACTGCCAAGCTTGGGGGAGGTGCCCCGGTATCGTATCACCATCACACTCCTATCTTTACCATTTTTCTTAGTTCGATCCTTTTGGTAATATCTTGATCTAGTAGAATAAAGTTTTAGTATGATTTAGCTTTGAGTTTTGAGTTTTGCTTTATGATCCCTCTATGTAATCGAGTCCGTGAGTTATATAATAAAGATTAGTGTTGAGTCAAGGGCTTGATTATTTTGCTATGATCTTGAGGGAATAAAAGAAAAGAGAAAGAACAAAAATAAACAAAGAGATCATATTGATCGTATGGAGGGTAATGACTTCACATATAGAGAGTATGATGATTAAAAGTTGTCGAGAGTTGACAAACATAGTTTTGGTCATTGTTGCAATTAATAGGAAGTAATAAAGAAAGAGAGGTTTCACATATAAATATACTATCTTGGACATCTTTTATGATTGTGAGCACTCATTAAAATATGACATGCTAAAGAGTTGAGGTTGGACAAGGAAGACAACGTAATGGGTTATGTTTTATTATATCCGAAATAAAGTATATTGTCATGGATCATCCAGCATGTTGAGCTTGCCTTTCTCCCTCATGCTAGCCAATTGTTTGCACCAAGTAGAGATACTACTTGTGCTTCCAATACCCTTAAACCCAATTTTGCCATGAGAGTCCACCATATCTACCTATGGATTGAGTAAGATCCTTCAAGTAAGTTGTCATCATTGCATGCAATAAAAATTGCTCTCTAAATATGTATGACTTATTAGTGTGGAGAAAATAAGCTTTATACGATCTTGTGATGTGGAAGAAATAAAAGCGACGGACTGCATAATAAAGGTCCACATCACAAGTGGCAATATAAAGTGACGTTCTTTTGCGTTAAGATTTCGTGCATCCAACCCCAAAAGCACATGACAACCTCTGCTTCCCTCTGCGAAGGGCCTATCTTTTCCTTTTATCTTCTACCCTTATGCAAGAGTCATGGTGATCTTCACCTTTCCTTTTTACATTTTATCCTTTGGCAAGCGCAATGTGTTGGAAAGATCCTGATATATATATCCAATTGGATGTAAGTTAGCATGAATTATTATTGTCGACATTACCCTTGAGGTAAAATGGTTGGGAGGCGAAACTATAACCCCCTATCTTTCTTTGTGTCCGATTAAAACTCCGTAACCACAAGTATTGCATGAGTGTTAGCAATTGTGAAAGACTAAATGATAGTTGAGTATGTGGACTTGCTGAAAAGCTCTTATATAGACTCTTTCCGATGTTATGTTAAATTGCTCCATGACTGGGATTATAGTTTGTTGGTTTTCAATGAAGTTTCTGATTCATACTTGACATTGTGAATAGATTATTACTTGAGCATACGAAATCATATGACAATATCCATATATGTTGCTGTTATAAGAATGATCATGATGCCCTCATGTCCGAATTTTATTTTATCGACAGCTCCATCTCTAAACATGTGGACGTATTTATCGTTATCGGCTTCCGCTTGAGGACAAGCGAGGTCTAAGCTTGGGGGAGTTGATACGTCCATTTTGCATCATGCTTTTATATCGATATTTATTGCATTATGGGCTGTTATTACACGTTATGTCACAATACTTATGCCTATTCTCTCTTATTTTACAAGGTTTACATGAAGAGGGAGAATGCCGGCAGCTGGGATTCTGGGCTGGAAAAGGAGCATATATTGAGACCTATTCTGCACAGCTCCAAAAGTCCTGAAACTTCACGGAAGTCATTTTTGGATTAATAAAAAATACTAGGCGAAGAAAATACCAGAGGGGGCCCACACCCTGGCCACGAGGGTGGGAGGCGCGCCCTACCCCCTGGGGACGCCCCCTGCCTCGTGGGCGCCCTGGCAGGCCTCCGATGCCCATCTTCTGCTATATGAAGTCTTTCGTCCGAGAAAAAAATCATAAGCAAGCTTTCGGGAAGAAACTCCGCCGCCACGAGGCAGAACCTTGGCGGAACCAATCTAGGGCTCCGGTGGATCTGTTCTGTCGGGGAAACTTCCCTCCGGGATGGGGAAATCATCGCCATCGTCATCACCAACGATCCTCTCATCGGAGGAGGGTCAATCTCCATCAACATCTTCACCAGCACCATCTCCTCTCAAACCCTAGTTCATCTCTTGTATCCAATCTTTGTCCCAAAGCCTCAGATTGGTACCTGTGGGTTGCTAGTAGTGTTGATTTCTCTTTGTAGTTGATGCTAGTTGGTTTATTTGGTGGAAGATCATATGTTCAGATCCTATATGCATATTAATACCCCTCTGATTATGAACATGAATATGATTTGTGAGTAGTTACGTTTGTTCCTGAGGACATGGGAGAAGTCTTCCTATAAGTAGTCATGTGAATTTGGTATTCGTTCGATATTTTGATGAGATGTATGTTGTCTTTCCTCTAGTGGTGTTATGTGAACGTCGAGTACATGACACTTCACCATTATTTGGGCCTAGAGGAAGGCATTGGGAAGTAAAAGTAGATGATGGGTTGCTAGAGTGACAGAAGCTTAAACCCTAGTTTATGCGTTGCTTCGTAAGGGGCTGATTTGGATCCATATGTTTCATGCTATGGTTAGGTTTACCTTAAACTTCTTTTGTAGTTGCGGATGCTTGCAATAGGAGTTAATCGTAAGTGGGATGCTTGTCCAAGTAAGGACAACATCCAAGCACCGGTCCACCCACATACCAAATTATCAAAGTAACGAACGCGAATCATATGAACGTGATGAAAACTAGCTTGACGATAATTCCCATGTGTCCTCGGGAGCGCTTTTCTCTATATAAGAGTTTGTCCAGGCTTGTCCTTTGCTACAAAAAGGATTGGGCCATCTTGCTGCACTTTATTTACACTTGTTACTTGTTGCCCGTTACAAATTACCTTATCACAAAACTATCTGTTACCTATAATTTCAGTGCTTGTAGAGAATATCCATCTGAAAACCGCTTGTCATTTCCTTCTGCTCCTCGTTGGGTTCGACACTCTTACTTATTGAAAGGACTACGATAGATACCATATACTTGTGGGTCATCAAGGAGCTGGAGGATTTCGCCGCCCGGCGATCCATCGACGAGTGGAGACAGTAGCGACCCAGACCGTTGTTTGCAATTTCCTTCTTCTCTTGCCCCCGTGTCTTCCGGGCTTTGCCGCATGTGGCATTTTAAATTATCCGGAATATGTAAGACAATTATTATCTGCGCCATTGTAAATTTGTCTTTGTATTATCCGTTGCCATTTTATTTGTGGTCGTATTATCCATTGCCCTATGTGGCAATTTAAATTAGGGCGGAATACGAGTTGAAAACACGAACAAAGCAAATGCTGCCATGGGATCACAAGCAAACACCCTCTGTCCATGTGCTTTAATTAACCCATTAATGGAGAAGTTGTGAGCGAGGCGGGCGGCGGCTGGTGCATGGAGGTCAAAGAGCTCACTTCCTGGTGAGCATGGGCTACCTTGCTGCTCGCACGTGTCCCGTCGAGCCTGCGAAGTGGACAGGATGCACGCGTCCGGTAGAGCCTGCACGGCGGACTTCTCGTGCTTGTCCTGTCTAATCAAACAGCTGCACGCACGCCACCGAGTATGGTTAAATTTCAACACGGTAAATATAATACAACCGTTTGCGATATTAACGTGTGAGCTTTTTGTTTCAAAAAGGACTTCGTTGGCTACTAATGTGTGCGCCTCTTCTCAAACTGGACGCTTTTTTTACCATGGCATATATGTGCCGTGTCATCAAACCATGCCAAGTTTCATGTTTTTGGGCAACTTTTTGATTTACTGGGATTTAAAAACCAAGATTCTCATTGTTTCACACTACTGCAGGATGCTGCTAACGCGACACTACGATCAGAGACCCTTCGAGAAACTATGTGCGATGCAATAATCGCAAACGGTGTTGTATGAAAACCGTCAGAAACGATGCAAAATGTTTGCGATGGAGGATGCATCAAACATGGTTCAGATTTTAGTTGCATGTGCGATGCAGGGCATACGGTTCAGCTCAATTAACCGTTTGCGGTGATGAGGAACAAAAGAAATGGGCAGCCAGATGAAGGTGTGTGCGATGTACAGCATACGGTTCACTCGGATGAACTGTTTTTGATTAGGCAACACAAAAGAAACGGTAAGCAAGATTCAAGGTGTGTGCGATATACGGCATGCGGTTCACTCGGATGAACTGTTTGTGTTGAGACATGAGAACAAAAACAGTTCAAATGAACAAGATGTGTGTGATACGAGGCAAACAGGTCTGTAATCAGAAACGTGTGCGAAGACCGATAAGAACACAGACGATTACTGCTAACAAGCCGTGTGTGTTGTGAGCAAATGATTGCTGGTATACAATTGTGAGCGATTGATGAAAACATCACCGGCGGGTTCCATTGTTTAGTCCGTGTGCGATGTGATTTTCTTTGTCCATACACCATCTACGCTCTGTCTACAGAGCATCAACATATATACTTAAAAAGACAGCATTGCATAACCAAATTAAGCATACAATTACACAAGTGACTACACACACAACATTTGCACAAACAAAGTAAGCAATTACATGCATACTAAAGTAGGAGAAACGAGGATCTAATCATCTACTTATTGTTGCGACGACGCTTGCCATTGCTCTGCTTCTGGCCGGATCCCTGGCCGTTTTGGGGAAGGAGGGACTTCCTCATGTCAACGATCCGCCAGTACATGTCGTAGCTCGTGTACGCCTCCTTGGCCGCGTACACGACGTGAGCTTTGTCGAGTTTCTCCATCCAGGCCGAGTGCCAGGCACGCTTGTCCTTGTTGGACGAATCCTTCATGTCTCTGTAGTAGGGATTGATGATGGCCTCGGCAAGGTGAACCACTGAGTCCTTCTCATTCTTCTTGCTGCCCCAAATCTTGTATTGGCCCTGGATGTCGACAAGATTCTAGCAGGCGATGCCCAAACTCTCGAGCGCCTTTACATCGTTGGTGATGTCCACCATAGCGAACATGTAGTGGGGGCTGTTGACAAACCTAGCAAAACTCTCGCAAAGCCTCGTGGCCAGGCAGTAGTGGTAGAAGAGGACGTGGTGGCGCACGCACATCTGGGCAACGGCGACCTTGGGATGAGACCCGGCACGAGCACGGGTGTACTCGAGGTCAAACCCGACCACGTTGTACTTCTCCTCGGCAAGCTACAACTCCATGATGTGGATGGAGTGCTCCACCCAGACCGGGTCGTTGGTGTACACCATCGAGAGGTCCATGAACCTTCTGTGGGTGTCCACCACGTCACGCATGGTGAACTGCTGCTGGTCGTCGGCAGCCACTCGGAGCGCCATTGGAGCTGCGCAGGATACCCTCTAAGAATTTCTCGTGGTGGGTCTGCATCTTGCAATGGTGGGGCGCGATCGAAAGGTTGAGGAGACACAAGGGTAGGTTAAATGGCCACTGTAATAAATGGGGGCCGGCCGGACTATAATCGTCACGTCTTGTCATGGCATTCATAGCGGAGGATTCTAGAATCCAGTGCACGCTTGACAACACCGCACCCTAGGCATGGACACTCGAGTGCGATAATTAATTCTGCGCTCTACAGTGCACACGGTGTAAGAAACCAACTGTGTGCAATAATGTCGAAGATCGAGATCGAGTTAGCTATACAGATCGTGTGCTGTGAGATCGACAAGGTAAACTGATTCGAGAATGGTTAATAAAATCTAAGACCATTGCATATTAAGGTCAAAATAGGGCTAGCAATATACGAGTCTCATACGATGCCATTTCAATGATTGTACCACAAAAGCTCAAAATGTTACAAGGTTCAAATTCCAGAGTTATATGGCTCAAATTTGAAGATTACAATGTTCGAACTGATATTAGAAATGAAATTCAGCTCATCAGCTGCAAACGCTCGCGATGATGCGCTGAACATGGATATCAAAGAGGTTCAAACTAATATCACCGCTTCTAAGTCTGGCTTCGAAACCTCACAATTTTTGCAAAAGGGGTAGCCACTGAGAAGTCATGTATGGGGTTGACCCGATGATTTCCGATTACTCTGTCATCTAAAGTTCCAAAATGAAATTCAGCATTTTTGGAGCCTACTCCATTCTGCCGCAGGCGCCGGCGCTAATCAACAGACCATTCATTTTTGCGAAATAAATGTAGGGCAAACCTCATTTCCTTCAGCACCCTTGCTTTGAGAACAAAGAACCTGGCGAATATAATGTCCGGTAAGGTCCCTCGGTAGGAGTTCAAAGTAATTTTTGAGAGATGCAGATCTATGCATTCGACGTGATTGTTATATTGTATCACATTATCCACCATTGGGCCTAATCTTATCTGCAAAGGAAGAAAACGTGTTAGTGCCTACATGCAGTTTTGAACATTACTACATGACTAGCTATTTGGTTGCAGGATTTGTAAAATGCACTAACATGCCATCTTCGATATGACATGATTAACATGGGCATTTGATTACATTCTAGAAAAATGTAGCCTTCTTCACAAGAGGTTGGAGTGGATGAAAATTTCCCTAAGAAAACTAGTACAGATGAATCCAAAGGAGAAATGCTTATTGATTGTAACCATATGGATCAAGCAACCAATATGGGGGGCATGTATGTACTGAAATCCTCCAAAAGAACCTTCAGAAATAGTAGTACATTGTCATTGTAAACTTGGAAAAAGGTGTCACAAATTGAACTCCCTTATGGTTAACGTTTAACAGGAAAGGAACATCACTTTGATATATAGCTTCTCCAAGCACGGAAAGCATTCCAAGCACGGAAAGCATCTCAGGAAATTGACAACTTGCTCCTGGTCGGGCCCGATAGATTCTAGTGCGCAGTTTCGGGGTCAAGCTTGTCGGAATCATTTTCTGAATGACAGACGAACAAATATCTTCAAAATTAGAAATAATGTTAATTTGTAGAAGGAGAGGTAGAAGGCGGTTGTTGTACCTGAACGAGTGTGGATCCAATAACAAGTTCGGAGTATTTGTCAGACGAGTAGCCCACCAGTGTCAATTTCGGCGCAGAAATGACATTGATTCTTGTTGGACCTTCTTGATCAACTACAAGTAATCTCTCAAGTGCAGGTGTGTCCTGGATGACCATACCGTGGTCCACCTTTTGTGATGTCTTCCTGCCGCACCAGCAACACACATAAATAGTCCGGAGAGTCATGGAGGTGATGTGGAAGGTACTCAACCCATTGATCGCCTGAGGACGAAGGTACTTGAGTGTAGTATAGCCACGGAGCAGGTGCTCCATGTCACCTTTTGAGAGGCAGACGGCGACGAGCTCGAGGTGCTTCAGTCGTGGTAGAATAAGAGCGGGCGCGTCATGAAGAGGCGGGAAATGGCAGTTCCTGAACTTGGCGATGCGCAGCGTGGGCGCGAGGCGGAGTGCGGACGTTGGCAGCAACCGCATATGCCCATCATCAAAAGTGAGCTCCTCGAGCTGATCTAGGGCGGGGGATCGGAACCAGTCATCAAGCTTGGCTCGGTCCTTGCCGTTGGAACGGTACTTGCCCATTCGAAGGCCTTTGGTTGGGCCAAGGTGACTGCCGAGGATCTTGGAGAACGCATCCAAGCTTTTGCGATAGCCATGGTAGAGCTCTTGGGTGTCGATGAGGTCGAGAGGGCTGGAGTTCTATAGGAGTACCACCGCCAGGAAAGGAGGGTTGTCCGCGCCCCATATTTGATTGGGAGGAGGGAGATGATGACTCTCAACATATCATTGGGAGGCTGCTGATTAAGTCTAGGCCTGCTGGAGTCACTTGCGGTTCTAGCTCGCCCGGCTTCCGCTTGTTGGCAGCCTCGTTCTCCACCTCCGGAGTCTCCTTGTCAGCGGCTCTTTCTGATAGAAATGGGAGTACAGGGAATATTTAGTTAAAACAGGGCAATAGAAAAGTGTATTGGTAACTAGAAGTTATTAGGTAGGAATATAGTCAGATAAGGGAATAACAATTAGTTGCTTAAATACTACACAATTCATTTGACATTGTTGGGTAAGTCAACATATGCAGATAGTTGAAAAGAAAACTTACTTCGAACAAAGTCTGGATGGATGATTTTGTCGGGGCAATTTTAGTGCCAGCTTTCAGTACATAAAACTTTGCAATTTCATTCCAAAAGCTAGTGCCAAAATAGGAGTCACCACGTTCATCTAGTCTTACAGTAGCAATGATTGTAAATCCATGGTTTTTGCGCAGTATGACATTCGTGGAGCCTTGATGTATGTAAAGGGAAAAATTGTGCACTACATAATATGTTGCATAGCGAGGGATGTCCTGCAGAAAATGGTAGGATTGTTAAAGAAAATATGGTAACATGCAAATATGGGCCCAAATTGAAACAACTGTACAACAGTTGAAATCGAAGGACAAAAGTCTATAATTAAACAGATAGGGTAAACATGATGTCATGGAAATATGAGAGTAATGGAAAGAACAATACATCATTAATTTGCCTAATATAGAAAGAAGAGGGGGAAAATCCCCTTTGACGTATATGGTGCATGTGGCACCTTTTATCCAAATGTAGCAATATTTAGAATATGTTCAGGAAAGTAGGCCATGCCAACAGATTTAAGGTGAGATTGAACATACCGCGCACGTCCTCAAGTTATCTGGTATGATGAGATGGAATCTCTGGCGGCGGTCGCCAAGTCCTGAAGTATAGGCGCACTGTACATTCTATGAATGAAAGAAAACCCTCAAATTAGCTCGAATAAAAATGAATTCACGGCGATTTCCGCCGGGTGATTAAAGGAGGCAGATGAACGGAGATAAGAGATGAGATAATATCTCGTTAAATTATTTACCTTGTCGTCCATGAGAAAGAACCCTCAGTACGGCAGATCCCCCAACCGAGCGGAGCTGGGTCGACCGCGAGCAGCGTTGAGAAAGTTGATGGCGATAGGCGGCGGCAAGCGGAAATGGCAAATGCGGTGGGCTTTGCCGGCAGCTTGGTAGCAGCGGCAGGCGTCGAGCTAAGTGTTTACCACCGTGATAGGCGGTGCCATGGCAGAGATGCGGAGGAGCTTGTGCAGGTGTGAATGGGGAACGTACCGGAGGGGCCGAGGGGGTGGCGGGCGGGGTCAGGGTTTTTGTGACGTGGGGATGGTGAGGGTTTTCTTTTTCTTTTTTGAATTGGGTGGTGAGGGTTTTCTGTCCCACAAAGAATTTTGGGGGCGACGGTTTGCTAGAGCGAACCGTGTGTGATTGATGCAGGAGGCAAAATGATATTCATTGTACACGTTTCAAATTTTGGGAACCATGTGTGATTGACGTACTACCTCCGTTCTGGTTTATTGGTCCCATGTTGTAATTTTTACCAAAATTTGGCGAAATATTTAACATACTCAGACATAGATAATAAGCGGACACGTAAATAATCATAGTTCAACCATAAGTACATAGTTCAACTGTCATTAAGCATACTCAAGCGTACATAGTTCGATCCATCCCACATCTCATCTCACATGCGGCCGACATGATCCTGAAGCTTCTCTAGGTACTCGGCGTATGCGCCGTGCGCCACCCTACGAGAATACTTCTACTTGAAGGAGTCAACAGCCCGTCCTCTTGCATGCGCCAGAACATTTAGATACGCGTCAGGAATCTTGTGGTTGCAAAATGGGCATCCATAGCCATCGTTCCAGGTCCTAATACGCCTGTTATGCATTCCCGCATAAAGCTCCCTCAGGATTCGCCTCTTGTACCTCCTCTAGGCATCTTCATCCTCGCTGCCCACATCGTCAAACAACACCTATACATATAGTAAAACAAATTTGTCATCAAGTCATTGATTACATGCTGTGAAGTAGGATTAGGAATTTATGGCTATTTATTTATACATATTCAGAGATTATGGTTCGATTTTTATGCACAGTCGTCTATGTACAGACCAATCTTGAAGAAAATAATGGCACAAACATATGTAGGTCATTCAAAATCAATTGTCAAGTCCTGGCTAGGAATTATTAGCACGAGCACTAACCCTAGTCAGATTACTAGCAGAAATCATTTGCACATATGAGACAACTAATCACTTATCACCTGTACCATTCAAACAATCAATACACTACACAGATCTAACGAAATTTACTCTGATTTCATGGATTGGGAGAACATAACGACATGATTTCTATTCCAAAAAGGGGGAGGCAGGAGTAACCAGAGAAACCCTATGATCTATTTGACACATAAATGGGTATAGATGACTAACCAGCTGTCCATCATCGTCGGAGTCGTCGCCAGAGTGGTCGTCGGATTCATTGCTGGAGTGGTCGTCGGAGTCGGTGTGGAACTCCGCCTCCGGCTGTGGAAGCTCGACGTCGTTGACGATGTCAGGGTGTAGCGATAACTCGCCGGCGGTGACGACAACCTCTGTCTCCATCTCCACGCCGTGGTCCGGTGCATTAGCAGCCCCGGCATCGCCACTCCCTCTGATGGGGCGCTTCGGCGGCATCCTCATACACTGATGGCTTTGAGGACTGAGAGCGGCATCGAGGATGCAAGCGGAGAGAGAGGATTGTGTGTGCGTAGCGAGGATGGGGTGTGCGGCCGCTCAGGCGCACCATTAATATGGAGTAGTGGGAGTTGTGGGAGAGAGGCGGGTGGCGGTCAAACCGATGGCTCGCCTCCCAATGAGCCTACGCACCGGACTGCTGGCAAGCCTACGAAAGTTTCACACAGCTACTCGCACGCCTCCCAATGACACTGCGCAGCGGGCACGCCTCCATCAATTCACACACCTGCACGCACGCCTCCCCGTTTGCCTGCGCGGTGGACTGCTTGCATGCATCCCGTCAACTCACGCCTGCTCGCACGCCACACGGGTAGCGCGGTGGCACGTATATTGTTTTTCGATTTGGATGATTAATGCTGCCTCTTTATTGCTTAACCGAAGCATGGCACGTATCCATTGTTGGTCTAATGCTCACGGTTCGAATAAATAATCCATTTGGGATATTGGTTCCCAATTATTAATAATCTCCCCTCTGTAATTAGATAAAGATTACATCAAAACTGGTCTCAAATTTGACAAAAAAAGTACAATGCCACTTTTTATTGGTGTCCATATGACAACACGATAAGTTTCATGAAGTTCAAATAAGTTTTGGATGTACTAGAATTTAAAAATCAAGATTCTCAATGTTTGAAATTTGTTGCACGGGGAGTAAACATGCACCCAGTGAGACACATGTGTTTTTGCAATCCATTTAGGTGCACTGTCACGTGTGCATGTAGGTCAAATTTGATTTTTGCACATTACACCCATAGAAAATAAATAAATCGATGTACTAAAACATCTTAATGGTCTCTGTGATTTTTTTGAAATTAAAACGTCCCTCCTTTGGTAACATGTATGTTCACCGCGGGATAATTACTTTAACATATATCATAGTTGCGGTGGATTCGTGGTGTGTGTGTGGGTGTGTGCGTCTGGGGTGGCGGGTGGCTCGCAGTACACTACGAGTTGTAAGCCACCGTGTGGGTTGGCCGTTTTGTTAGGCAGGCTGGTGCCACATCAGAGTCGTGAAATCGTTATTTAAAACATTACACAACCCTTTCATACATAAATGGTTTGGCCACATCCAGTCGATGGTTGTCCTAGACGACCCTCGATACTCGCGTGCGACGCTTTGTGTGGGCCCGCGAGGTCGTCGTCCATCACTTTGACGAACAACCAGGAGTGACATTAATTTGACCAGCAAGGTAGAATCTTTCTTGTTTGTGTTATGGTGGTATATAGTACGCGTCGAAGATGTCGGAGGGGACTAGCATATATACTATACATATGCGTCCTCGAACAAATACACCTCACTCAGTGTCATGACTTTTTGGTTACCGAGGCACGTGTCACATCAAAATTGTGAAATTGGTTATTCAAACATCATACAACACCTTTTTGGGCCACATGCATATATATCCTAGCTAGGACACTCACGTGTGACGCTTCCATCTGTGGGCCCACGAGGCCATCGTCGATGCATGCATGCATGCATCACTTTGACCTACATTGGGAGAGGTTCATTAATTTCACCATTGATGAGGATTCTTTTGGGTTGTACATATATTATGGCAGGAGCATATAGTATGCGGTGCAGAGGGGGGAAGGGGACCATCATATGTAGTATGCTTGATATGAACCTTGCTCTGTGTGGGTGCATGGTTTACGGTTTTTTAGGCATGTGGCACATCAAAGTTGTGTATTTTGGGTATTCAACATATATATGTTTGGCCCACATGCAAAGTGGTGGTGGTTGTCCTCTCGCACCCACTTAAGCGGTTATCAGCGATATCGATGCTTTCCATCTGTGGGCCCGCTTGGTCCATCACTTCTTTTTGCCTGACAACAAGAGAGGTTAATTTGACTTAGGAGGGGATTATTATTTTTGCTCTGGGATGACATGCATGATACACTTTGAGCACACACACATGCATGTGTACGCATGAATCCCTCCCATTGAGTCGAAGTGGCTAGTACAATGACAACATCATGAACCGATCTCGCTCTGTGTGGGGAGCTGGTGTATGATTTTTGACACACGCGCCAGATCAATGTTGTGTATTCAAACATGCATGCACGCATCACCTCCATTCATATGCATGTAGTGGTTGCCTTCGAACGATACACTCCCTTGCGTGGTTATCGGCGACAAGCCTATATATTCGTGGGCCCGCGTGGACATCCATGATCACCTTGACCAACAACAAGATAGGTTACCTTGGCGGATTCTTCATTTGGTTCGTGTTATCGTAGTATAGGCCATGGTGAGATTCAGACCTAATTAAGTTTGAGCGCATATACTATGCACGCATGCATGCATATATGAATCCCCGTCGTTGGCTTGAAGTGTGGTGTAACATACATATGCATTGTCAACCTAACCCTCACTCAGTGTGGGGATTTCTAGTTCGAAATCACGGTGCCACATCAAAGTTGTTCATTGTTACTCAAAAACACACCTCTCCATACATATGTTTGGGCCACACGCATGCAGTGCTTGTCTTCGGGGACTAGCTACTTGCGTGATTATTGGCGAGCTAGCCCATCTTCGGGGTCGCATGGACGGCCATCACTTTGACCAACAACAAGAGAGAGGTTGTAAGACCAAGGTGGATTATTCTTGGTCCGTTTTACATCTTGGTGAGATATATGCCTCTCTGGCCCGCCGACTGAAAGTGTGTGTGTGGGGGGGGGTTGCTACATCGCACTTTGCTAGGTGAATCTCGGTTGGGGGGGCATGCATTCATAGCTTAGGATTCCCTTCATGGAGACACGAGGGGGTGGGGGCTGCTAGCTACTTTGCACTTTGCTAGGTGAACCCCGGTTCGGGGGGGAGGGGGCATGCTCATAGCTTAGGATTCCCTTCGTGCCGACATGAGGGGGGGTGCTAGATACTTCGCACTTTGCTAGGTGAACCTCGGTTGGGGGCATGTGCATTCATAGCTTAGGATTCTCTTCGTGCCGACATGAGGGAGGGGTGGCTGCTAGCTACTTCGCACTTTGCTAGGGTGAACCTCGGTTGGGGGGGAGGGCATGCATTCATATCTTAGCTAGGATTCCCTTCATGCCGACATGAGGGAGGGGGCTGCTAGCTACTTTGTACTTTTCTGGGTGAACCTCGGTTGGGGGGGCATGCATTCATAGCTTAGGAGTACCTTCGTGCCGACACGAGGAAGGGGGGGCTGCTAGCTCTACTTCACACTTTGCTAGGTGAACCTTGGTTGGGGGGTGTCGGTGTCAAAACCGGCAGATCTCGGGTAGGGGGTCCCGAACTGTGCGTCTAATGCGGATGGTAACAGGAGGCGGGGGACACAATGTTTACCCAGGTTCGGGCCCTTTCGATGGAGGTAATACCCTACTTCCTTCTTGATTGATCTTGATGATATGAGTATTACAAGAGTTGATCTACCACGAGATCGTAGAGGCTAAACCCTAGAAGCTAGCCTATGATATGATTGTTGTTGTCCTATGGACTAAACCCTCCGGTTTATATAGACACCGGAGGGGGCTAGGGTTACACAGAGTCGGTTACAAGGGAGGAGATCTACATATCCGTATTGCCAAGCTTGCCTTCCACGCCAAGGGGAGTCCCATCCGGACACGGGTCGAAGTCTTCAATCTTGTATCTTCATAGTCCAACAGTCTGGCCAAAGGATATAGTCCGGCTATCCGAGGACTCCCTAATCCAGGACTTCCTCAGTAGCCCCTGAACCAGGCTTCAATGACGATGAGTCTGGCGCGCAGATTGTCTTTGGCATTGCAAGGCGGGTTCCTCCTCCGAATACTCCATAGAAAATTTTGAAAACGAGGGTAGTGTCCGGCTCTGCAAAATAAATTCCACATACTACCGTAGAGAGAATAATATTTCCACAAATCCAATCTGCTGACAGCTTTCCATAACGTGACGTTCTGCCGTGGTCTGGTCATGACGAACTGTTTTTCCCGTGCCTGCCATTGCACGTGTTGCGAGGCGGTTTTATTGGCACGTCTTGTCGCAACAGAGATCGTGTCCCTCTTTTCACGGGATTCTCATCAATACGGGTGTGAGTAACCCAATCGTGCCTGTTGGTATGAGTCCTCGATTTTAGGCAAGTTCCAAACAGCCACGCGGAGGACGCTTGATATTCACCCTCTTTATAAAGGGGCCAAGGCATGTCCTTTTCTTCTCGCGCTCAATCGAATCCTCCCCCCCCTCGAGTTCCAACACCAAAGGCTCGGGCTAGGCACTTCGGACCTTCAGTCATGTCCGGATCCAACCTTCAAGGTCGGTGGATGCCCTCCTTCGTCACAGAGGAGGACATCAATAAGCTAAGATAAGCCAGGTATCTGACCGCCGAAATCTCGCACAGGCTGCCTGCTCGAGGGCAGGTCATTCCCACTCCCGAACCCAACGAGAGCGTCGTATTTATTTCCCACTTCCTCCGAGGACTAGGCTTTAGTCTTGATCCCTTTGTCAGAGGGCTTATGTTCTACTACGGGCTCGATTTCCATGATCTGGTTCCGGATTCCATCCTTCATATCTCGTCGTTCATCGTCGTGTGCGAAGCCTTCCTCTGCATCACCCCACACTTCGGCGTATGGCTCAAGACCTTCAATGTCAAGCCGAAGATGATCGAGGGGCAACACGCAGAGTGCGGTGGCGCCATAATAAACAAAGGCGCCGATGCTCCATGGCCAGAGTGTTCCTTCTCGGAGACATCCAAGTTACGGCAGCGGGAGTGGTTTTACATCACCGCTCCCCGAAGCGCTAAGTGGGTAGCTTCCCCCGCCTTCCGTCCGGCCCCCCCGCCACAATTGGCGTCATGGGTCAACAAAGGGCTGGACTGGGGGCCAGCTAATGATGTGTTGACATTGCAGAGTCGCATCCGAGATCTCCTCGAGAGAGATGTCAGCCTTGTCAAGGTAATGCAAGTCATGCTAGTTCGTCGGGTCCTGCCATGCCAACGTTGACCTCTCCGTATGTGGGAGTTCAACCCGGAAGGACCGTGAACTATCCAGCAATTCTTCGGCGCTACGCTCAAAGAGATGTATGGATTGTTCTTTGGATCACGAATAAAGTGTCCGGACACCATCGACGATTCGGTCTGAACTGCAATCGTCCAGACACCCAAGTAAGTAATTCCGTGGCCGAACACATTGTCTTTTAATTTACCACAACATCATTCTGAAAAGTCGCCTTTTGACCAGGACTGGATAAAAAAGGCGAAGATGATCAGGTGTTCGGCCCCCCTTCCCGAAGGCTCAGCGGATCCTATACTAGCCAGGATGCTTGAGCTTGCGCCTTATCAAGCGCCATCATGGGGAGATAAAGGGAGGGACAAAGAAGCCGAAAGTGAGCCTCACTCACTATTCATCCAAACCAGGGGAATTAGTGCCTCCGCGAAGGAGGATAACCAGGGAGAAGAATCTAAAATTCCCTCTCCCAAGGAAGGAAGAGGGCCACCTCTGAAGACTTGGAAACAACGGTTTTCAAACGAGGGAATTAACCTTTGTCAGGGGGCCCTACCCCGGAGGACATACTTACCGCACAGTACCCGCAAGGGGACCAGCCCTCCACCGAGCTGTAAGTAAACAAAAGTACTTTATAGTAAATATACCCTGCTTCATTTCTGAGAACAATAACCGAGACATATGTCTTGTAGTTCGGATCGTAGCCCTTCTCGACAGAGTTCGTCTTCGGCGATCTTCTTCCGGAGATGATGGAGAGCGAAACGCCTCCCCGTGCCTCCCCGCCTCGTGAAGCGGACGACCCTGAGGTGTCGTCACGGAGGATTTCTCCTGATCCGCCAAGGCTAGAGGGTAACCCTTCAGCCACCCGAAGTCCGGACTATTCGGCTCCTAAGGAGAGCAACAGAAAGAGTTCGGGACTGTCCGGTGCGCGACCAGACGCACTGATGAATCTTCTGGAGCAAGCGGCTATCTCAGAAGCGCATCGTACGCTAATGGGTACGGTGGTTGAGAGGATTTCATCCGCCGAAAGCGGGTTGCATGAAGCTTTTATGAGCCTGCTGAGAGGCTTTGAGAAGTAATAAATTTTTTGACGGTACCGCACACGCTAGGTGTGCCCTATGCAGATAGTAGCCCCTGAGACTCTGGTGGCTGTCGAAAAAGACGGCAACTAGAGGATCATAGTCCCAGGCTATAACTGTGCTGCTTTCACGTGCAGGCGGCTGAGGGCCCGGTGGCTAGCCGGACTGGTGAGTTTGCTGAACTGAAGCGGCAACTTGATGCGGCAGACGCCGACATCGTGCTTGTAAACAAGCGGCTTGACGAGGCACAGGGTATGTATTCTCCTATGATCAACACATATTAAGAGGAGCATGATGCTGGTATCTATAATATGCTGTGACTGCAGATGGAGCTATCGTCGTGGAGACCCTTCGGGCGGAACTTGCCCGGGCCAAGGATCAAGCCAGGAAGAGTGATGCGGCCGTGCTGAAGGCGGTCGAAGAGCTAAGGGCCGAACAGGCTGCGCATTGCCAGAGCAAAGAGTAAATAGCCAAGATGGCTGTTGAGCTGAAAGATGCCACCGACCGTTATGAGTTTCTTGAAAAGGAAAGCCAGACAAAGACGGCAGACCTGGGGAAAGCCATGGTAGCAGCCAAGGAAGCCCGCTCTAAAATCAGAGCGGCGAAGGAGGAGCTACGTCAAGCCGGAAATATCACGGCTGGGAAGCCCTTTTTGTTGCGGATGAAGTTCGGAGATCCTAAGTATGCCCTTCTGGATCAATTATGGAGTTCTGCGGACGCGTACCTGGATTTGGCAGCAAGTGCAGCTGATGCAACCAAGTTTTTCGAAGATCAAAACGTTCACGAAGTAGAAAAGTTGTTCTGGTCGCAATTCAATGCTCCGGCACGTCCGCTGCTATTAAATGAGCAAATGGCCGAGTGGGCCGAGCTTCATAGGTTGTCCGGGCTTGCCATGAGGTCTGTTGTGGATCATCATTGGCCGGAAGGGCCAAGGCCGAATAGTTATTTTGGCTTAGTGCAACGATTCCTTGGTGCTGTGCCACATATAGACGCTGTGAAGACGTCGGCGTGCATAGAGGGTGCGCGGATGGCTCTTGCCCGTGTCAAGACATACTGGGCAGAGATGGAGGCCACCGCTATTGAGGGTTCGGCCGTAGGCCGGATATCGGCCGAGCACTATTTTGAAGAAGTCTTAGAAGGCGCTCGTTTAATAGAGGCTCAGTGCTCGAAGAATATCATGTTCTAATGACATGTATCCCAATTGTAAGAACAATGTTATTTGAATTATAAAGGATGTGTTTATACTTTTGCCTGAAAGTATTATTGTGCCTCCTGTGCGGTCGTTTATGTTTATATATATATATATAACCTGAAAGTTGCAGTCGTTGGCTTCCGCCCCCACGCATATAATGCGGGGGTGTTCGCAAAAGCGCGTTTTCACACTTGATCGAATGTCTTGGTCCATTAAGGAGGTGGTAGCGCGGCGAACGAGGCAATCAGACTATATTGCTTTAACACTTTCACTTAACCATAGGAGTTTGACAGTGGGGCTACTATATAGCCCCTGGTACTTCCGCGCTCGTCCGAGTACGGGGCGCGTATGTACATGACCGGGGAAACCGGTCCTTCGTTAATGTGGAGGAATCCCGAAGATTCCGATGAGTCATCAAGTGGTTGACCAGTCTCGCGCTTTATCATGACAGTCAATTTTCAGCTTTCTCTACTGAGGTGCTCATCCGGATGAACCAGGGCACAATTGCAGTAGTTCTCCCGGTGCCACCTTAGCCGATAGAGCGGAACGTAAGGTAGCAAAACGCGGGAGCCGGGCAAACCCAACATTTGACCAAAGACATGATTCGGAGCTGATGCATATAAGGCCAAACTCGTGACGCCGAACACTCCCTAAGGTATTCGGTCTTTACAACGTATACTGGGCTGAGTAATGCCCTTGATAATGAACCCCGAGTTTCCAGGTACGTGCATTATTCTGACGTGGCCAAATGCCAATAACGTCAGCATCCCTCTCGGTTGTACTGAGTATCCGGAGGATGTAAAGAAATAAGAGACAGTAAAAAAGGTTTACACAGGGTCTTAATCTAAAAAGAAACCTTTGAACGGGGCCCTGCTGCACGTCTGCGCCTGTGTCTCCGTTGTGCCGTATCCTGGAAGGGTGTAGCACGATTATCATCTGTAAAAGAGAAGAACTTAGGTGAAGGTTGTCGTGCGGAAAATTGGTTAATCTCAATAAACCATTAAAATTCAAGATAAGTAAGGTATAGCCGAACTGTAGTCCTTTTTACATGCGGGAAGCCCCTGGTACCTCCTATGGGGGTATATCCATCAAACCAATATCAGGTTTATGTAAGCTGTTACAGCTAGTTATGCGCCGGACTCGTCTGGCCGTGTCCGCGGTCTTGACGACCGATCATTTATTCTGGTTGGAGAGGCCTTTAGTGTTCGGCTGCTAAAGCCGCCACACGTTCTTCCGCGCGTAAGGAAAGCTCAACATTTCCGCTAACTGTGGTGATGCCACGTGGACCGGGCATCTTGAGCTTAAGATAAGCATAATGCGGTACTGCATTAAAACGAGCAAAGGCCGTTCTTCCGAGTAGTGCTTGATAGCCGCTTCGGAATGGAGCGATGTCAAAGGTTAACTTTTCACTTCGGAAGTTGTCGGGGGAACCGAATACAACTTCTAGTACGAGAGAGCCCATGCAACTGGCCTCTGGGCCAGGTATTACTCCTTTAAAGGTAGTATTGCTTTTGCTAATTCTCATTAGGTCTATCCCCATTTTGCGGACTGTGTCCTGATATATCAGATTAAGACTACGGCCGCCGTCCATGAGGACTCGGGTGAGATGGTATCCGTTGATTATTGGGTCGAGCACTAAGGCGGCCGATCCTCCGTGCCGGACATTGGTCGGGCTATCCCTGCGATCAAAATTGATCGGACAGGTTAACCAAGGGTTGAACTTGGGGGTGACGGGCTCTACGGCGCATACGTCTCGGAGTGCGTGTTTGCTCCTCCTCTTCTTCACATGAATTGTGTTCACTATTTTGACCTCTGGTGGGAATTTTTTCTGTCCCCTAGTGCTTTGCTGGCGAGGCTCATCCTCGTCTTCACTTGGTGTTTCCCTCCCCTTGTGTTCGGCGTTTAACTTGTCGGCCTGCTTGAAGACCCAGCATTCTCTATGGGTGGGATTTGCAGGTTTATCGGAGGTGCCATGAATCTGACATAATTTGTCTAGAATCTTGTTTAGGCTGGACGGTCCATCTCTGTTGCCTTTGAAAGGCTTTTTCCGCTGACCGGGTCGAGAGCCCCTAAATCCGGCATCTACCGCCGTGTTGTCTGGGTTGTCTTCGTTATTTCGACGCTTGCTTTTACTACGTCGTGGTTTTCCATTGACATCCCTGGCTTCAGATGTGCCTGGGTCGCTGGTGCTACTACGAGCTAGCCAGTTGTCTTCGCCCGCACAAAAGCGGGTCATAAGGCTTGTTAGGGC
Organism: Triticum aestivum; assembly: GCF_018294505.1. NCBI lineage: Eukaryota > Viridiplantae > Streptophyta > Magnoliopsida > Poales > Poaceae > Triticum > Triticum aestivum. The sequence goes on along the minus strand of NC_057802.1, from coordinate 416,473,727 downwards.
TGCCATTGTCTTTGGTTTTTCTTGGTCGAGGTGTGTGGCGAGCCATTCGTCTCAGACGCTGTGTTTGAAAGCTGCTAAGGCTTCGCGTCCGGACAATCGACGATTTGGTTCTTCTTAGTGAGAAATATGTTCCAAAGCTTTCGGGCTGACTCTCCGGGCTGTTGAATTATATGACTTAAATCGTCTGCATCCGGAGGTCGGACATAGGTCCCTTGAAAGTTGGCCCTAAAAGCATCCTCAAGCTCCTCACAACTTCCAATTGAATTTTTGGGGAGGCTCTTCAGCCAGTGCCGCGCTGGTCCTTTCAACTTGAGGGGCAAGTATTTGATGGCGTGGAGATCGTCTCCGCGAGCCATATGGATATGGAGGATGAAGTCATCAATCCAGACCCCAGGGTCTGTCGTTCCCTCATATGCCTCTATGTTCACGGGTTTGAATCCCTCTGGAAATTCATGATCCAGTACCTCGTCGGTGAAACATAGGGGGTGCGCGGCACCTCTGTATTTGGATGTGTCATGGCGTTCTGACGGTTGTAGTGTTCGGTTTTGATTATGCGCTGGAGGGCGCTTCTTAGATCCGTAGATGGATCAGGTCGCGCCGACCTTTTGATGCGAGTCCTCGCGCGGATCGTGTGCTGACTTATGTGCGGCCTCGTTAGCCGCTCTATCGCGGCCACGAGGTGGTCGATCCGATCAGTCGGCTATTTTATTTTTCGGCTGTGTGGGCTCTAGGGCCTCATCATCGAATTCAGGCAACAGCTTGCGCTTTGGGTAGCTCTTTGTGTGGCGACTGCCACCATACTTTTCTTCAGTGTCAAGCACTTTGTTCCATCTGCTGTTGAGCGTATTCTGTGCGGCCTTAAGCCTTTGCTTCTGCTTCTTCAGACTCCTCGCGGTGGCAATAAGCCTTCTACGGAGGTTCTCTTGTTCCAAGTGCCTTTCTGGGATGAAGTGTGCATCGTCGTCCGGACTGTTTTCCTCTCCAGAGAGAGGTTGGTGAGCTTTATCCTCAGCGTCGCCGTGCTCGGACAGCGGCTCCGTACTGTGTTCGCCGTCCGCTGGTTCATCCTGTTCTGTCGCTGGGTCAATGTGGTCGTCGTTTCCTCTGGAGTCGACCGGGGTGTTATTTTTTCTTGCGCTGTTATCGCTGTTCTTGCCGAGGCGGGATTTGGAGCGGCGCCTACGCCGTCGCTTTGGTTGCTTCTCGAGGGAGCTATCCTTCGCTGCATCCTTCTGTTCCTCACCACTGTTTTCTTTGGGTGTATCCACCATATATACATCGTATGATGAAGTGGCTGTCCAGCGCCCTGTGGGCGATGGTTCCTGTTCCTCTCCTGCATCGTCGTCCATACCGTCGATGTCTTCGGAGTCGAAATCGAGCATGTCGGTTAAATCGTCGACAGTGGCTACTAAGTGGGTGGTGGGTGGGGAGCGAATTTCTTCGTCGTCCGCATCCCATTCTAGCCGGACATAGTTCGGCCAAGGGTCTCCTGACAGGGAGAGAGACCTCAACGAGTTTAGCACGTCGCCAAAGGGCGAGTGCTGAAAGATATCTGCGGAGGTAAACTCCATGATCGGTGCCCAATCGGATTCGATAGGCACGGACGCAGGCGGCTCGGAGCCCATGGCCGGGGACGAATCCAAGGGTTCGGCAACACGGGTCTCGTAGGAGGTGAAGTCAGTATTCGGCTCTATCGCCACTGAGTGTGCGGCCTCCGTGGCGGGGTCCATCCACCCGTCCTCAGATGGCGCAATTTGTTCCGGATTGAGGGCCGGAGTAGTTGCAGGTGTGATCTCCCGAACACTATCCGGCAGCAGAGCTAAGTCATGCTCGTCGTGATTGTGCGGCGCACCTGACATGGGCTCGAATCCGTCAAAGATCAAGTCTCCGCGGATGTCGGCAGTATAGTTCAAGTTTCCAAACCTGACCTGATGGCCAGGGGCGTAGCTCTCGATCTGCTCCAGATGGCCAAGCGAGTTGGCCCGCAGTACGAAGCCGCCGAATACGAAGATCTGTCCGGGGAGGAAAACCTCACCCTGGATCGCATCGTTGCCGATGATCGAAGGAGCCATCTAGCCTTACGGTGACGGCACAGTGGAACTCTCAATGAAAGCACCAATGTCGGTGTCAAAACCGGCGGATCTCGGGTAGGGGGTCCCGAACTGTGCGTCTAAGGCGGATGGTAACAGGAGGCGGGGGACACGATGTTTACCCAGGTTCGGGCCCTCTCGATGGAGGTAATACCCTACTTCCTGCTTGATTGATCTTGATGATATGAGTATTACAAGAGTTGATCTACCACGAGATCGTAGAGGCTAAACCCTAGAAGCTAGCCTATGGTATGATTGTTGTTGTCCTACGGACTAAACCCTCCGGTTTATATAGACACCGGAGGGGGCTAGGGTTACACAGGGTCGGTTACAAGGGAGGAGATCTACATATCCGTATTGCCAAGCTTGCCTTCCACGCCAAGGGGAGTCCCATCCGGACACGGGTCGAAGTCTTCAATCTTGTATCTTGATAGTCCAAAAGTCCGGCCAAAGGATATAGTCCGGCTGTCCGAGGACCCCCTTATCCAGGACTTCCTCAGGGGGCATGCGTTCATAGCTTAGGATTCCCTTCGTGCCGGCACGAGGGAGGGGGGCTGCTAGCTACTTTGCACTTTGCTACAGTGAACCTCGGTTGGGGGGGGGCATGCATTCATATATAGCTTAGGATTCCCTTCGTGCCGACACGAGGGAGGAGGGGGGGCTGCTGGCTACTTTGCACTTTGCTAGGTGAACCTCGGTTGAGGGGGGAGGTGGCATGCATTCATAGCTTAGGATTCCCTTCGTGCCGACACGAGGGGGGTGGGGCAAGCAATACCGTGCGCTTTGCGAGAGAGGTGCCACATCGAAGTTGCATTTGGTATTTGAAAATCAAACCACCCTCTTGATACATAAATTTGGTCCACATGCAAGTGTGTTCCTCTTCTGACCCTCTCCTGCGTCATTTTTCGCCAAATTTATGAACATTAGACAAGTCGGATGATGCAACAGACACGGTTCACTCAAACTAACCATGTGCCACGCCGGTGCACCTGTCACGCACACATCCGCACAGTACATTGGGCTCCACGAGGCTCCCCCTCTCAAAAATATATGCCTGCTTCGAGGGTTTTTCTGTTTCATAACACACGAATGTTATCTCCGGACCGTGTGCGATGTTTCTTGTTCCCAATCCCGCCTGCATCGAAAATATTTGCCCGCCTCGAGGGTTTTTCTTTTCGTAACACATGGTTGTTATCTCCGGACCCTGTGCGATGCACTATCATCAAAATTTTCAATAGCCCGGCATTTCACTCCCGCGTTTGACACCCGCGTAATAAAATTTTCAGTACCCGCGTCATTTCCTCAAACACCCCGCGCCCCCTCCACACACACACACACACCAAAACCTCCTCGGGCGTGCACGCGTGCGCACACACACACACACACACCCTCCCTCGCTCGAAACCCTAGCAAAGTCCCCGCCGCCGCCGCCGCAAGGCCTCCATTGTCAACATCTGCCGGTTTGCCCGTGCAGCTTACCCACCGATCTCCATACCCAGGCTGCCCTGAGTTTCTTAGATGACGCCTGCCAAACGCCCCCTTTCCCGCAGATCCCCATCCCCATCCCCCACTCCAGAGCATCGCAGCCTAAGCCCGGCTACGCTTCCCGTGGAGCTCGAGGAGCGACTGGCCCAAAAGAGGTGTATAGCGGTCTCTTCGCCCGACGTCACCGAGGAAGCTGACGACCATTACTGGCGGCAGACACTCAAGCAACGGGCTAGAGTATGCGGGCATGTCTCGTCCGCCGGCTACGACATCGAGGTCATCGACAGCGACGCCCTGAGGCGGGCTGTGTCACATGTTAAGTGGCCCACCCCCAACCCGTCGGGTTCAACCGCCGTCGATCTCATCCATGGCCCCGTCGTTGATCTCCTCTAGCTCGCTGTCAACAATTTGCCATTCTACATCGTCATCGAGCCCCTTCTGTCATTTCTGAAGGACACGTTCTGCGACGCTAGCTTGGGATCCATAGCTTCCAAGTCAGACCTCATCGACGGCGACCACGAGGAGGGCACCCTCTCCGGCTCTTCCAAGGGGAAAGAGCCCATCTGCTCTTCCAAGGGGAAAGCGCCCGTCTGCGACATCAGGGAGGGCACCCTACACCCGTGCTCTTCCAAGGGGAAGGAGCCCATCTACGACAACATGGAGCGCATCCAGGGTCCGTGCTCTTCCCACGGGAACGAGCCCATCTGTGACAAGTGAGGAAACCCATGATTTGTTTATTTCAGTTGTTCAGAATGTGATGCTCTATATGTGCAATTATTTTCTGTGGAGTACATTTCATCAATCCAGTGTTAAACATACCGATAGGAATGCATATATTTGCTTGTTGTTAAGCCTATTATAGCTAGCATATGTCTCTTTTAAAGTTTTTTGATTGTTCGGTTGTTTGTAGTTAGCATATGTTCAGTTTCAAATTCTATCTTTGGTTGTTCGTAGCATGCCTTGTTTATTCCAGTTATTCACAACGTGATGTTCTATATGTGCAAGTATGAATGACTACAAATTCTATCTACGATGTTCTATATGTGCAGTTCAATTTCATCAGTATCAGTTTCAAAAATACCACTATGAATGACTACATTTGGTTGCTGCATCTTGTAGTTAACACGCCTTTCCATTTTTATTCAACCATAACCATTGTACTTAGACCGGCACAATACCAGTTTGAATGACCATGTTTGCTTGTTGTTAAATGTTAGGCCTGTTGCAGTTAGCACACCTTTCCACTTGTTTTGCTTTACTAGCGTGCTTAAAACTGCACACTAAAGCTATCTTTTGGAGATTATTTTGTCTGCCATGTGTAATTTTGGTTGATGTTTAGCCTGTTGTGCTTAACATGCTTCTTGATGTACCTACACAGGACAATTTTGGGAACGACTGTTGTTTTCCATCGAGGTTAGTTTCATCCCATGGCTTATATCTGCTAACTGTTCAGGATATCCGTAGCTGGTACCATATAGGCCGGCGGCTGATAAGGGACTAATCGATGAATCAGACTTTTAACTGAATATATCTGCAACCCATTTTTCCTTAGGTTAACTAGGGCCATATGTAATATATCTGAGGCTACATAGCAACATGCACTATACTTAATGTCTAAATATGCAATCCTAGGCTACATAGCAACAAGGAAGAGTGTTACATTAATGTTCTAATGATGTCTAGATATACGCAGAAGAGCAGCAGCAACAACAGCAACAACACAGCCCTGTTTGGATACTCAACTTAGCTAGAGGTTAGAGTTAGTTTCTAGCTCATTACTAACCCTGAACTAAGTCCATCCAAAGAGTTGTTTGGATGGCAGGGTTAGATTGACAATAAATGCACTAGGAGAACTAGCTCCAATTAGCACCTCTTGGGTTGGATACTAGTTTTTTTGGGTGGGTTATAGATGCAACTAGCTCAAACTAGCCCTCATGTTTAGATATACTTTAGGGCTATTTGAGCCCGAACTAGCTCAAACTAACTGTAACCCATGGATACAGCAACAGATAATTTTTAAGAATGAACTAAACTCCTTCCGGCCCATAATATAATATGTTAATTCATCTAATATGTGAGTATATTGGATGTTAAAAGATACTCCCTCCGTTCCTAAATATTTGTCTTTTTAGAGATTTCAAATGGACTACCACATACGGATGTATATAGACATATTATAAAAGAGTGTTGTGCTACATCATTGTGCAATTGTTGTTTAGCTTCTAATATTAACTTGGTGCTTTTAGGTACATATGTCATTGGTAAAGATCCGCGTTTCGACCCTTTCTGCATATGGGGCAATGAGATATTGATGAACTAGCATCAAGTGAGGAAGCTGATAAAGATTGTTAGTAAAATGGGTCCAAAGATGGCAATTAAACCATTTGTTTACACTTTATCCAAGACAACAGCAAACTGCAGGATGGTAAGTAAGAACTCTGCGGCCTTCTTTTTACTGCCCATAATGAGTTGTGTTAGATGACAATGTCTGGAATCTTAGTCCTCTGCAGTGGTTGCCAAAGCAGTTTACTCAAGATTACCTCTCAAACTACATGATTGGTGGGCATGCAAAGGTTAAAGTATTTCTACCAGAACACGATGATTATCTAGATGTTTTCATGAAGACCGTGAAGGATGGGCGGTCGGCCATCACAAGGGGTTGGACTAGAGTCGTGCGTGCCTTCTGCATGGAGGAGGGCACAATATGGGCATTCCGCTTCACCTTGTTGAGCAACCAGAATATATTTCGCCTCTTTCGTTACTGTCTTTCATAGTACAAGTACAGAACTGTGGTTCATCATTCTTTATTTGGTTCTTATGTAATTCTTCAACATATGTACCTATGAATCGAATAATGCATTGGTTGTTTGAACCTGATGGATATGAATAAAGTTGTAGCATACATTCAAATTCAAATCCAAATCCGGTACAATTTGGAAAAGCAGCAATTAAATTACGGTGAAATTACATTCTCCAGGTTGTTACGGTACACACGGTTGGTAAAACACATACGTTTGTGATATGCACCATAATCCGAGACGGTTCACAGAGAGGAAACGTGTGCAAGCATGCACACAGTTGCCGTTTGCAAAGCGTGTGCGATGTCAGACAATATCACAAACGGTGCGGGCAAACTAAATGTTTGTGTTAGTTGCCTTATCGTACACGATTCACAACCATGGACTATTGCTGATGAGGTATGCATCATAAACGTTGCACCACATAATAGCGTGTGCGATAGTTGTCGTGTACGACGATGTTACGACGGTCCGATGTTTCGTAATCCTGTCCGACACTCGTACGATGATTAGCTAATATTCTTAACGGTGAACCGTCTGTGATGGGCCGCGCATCATACACGTCCTATAATAGTGAACTGTTTGTGATGGGCCTCGCATCGTAAAGGTAGCACCACAGAATACTGACTGTGATGGCAATGCAAGCAGAAATGAGTAGGAGTACTGTAGGGGCCCTATCACCGACGGTTTCTGGGTCGTGTGGGAAGGACCCCCTATCGCCCACACTCACTTGGCGATGGTTCCAAATGCTATCGCGGAAAGGGGTTTTAAACTGTTTGTTTAGGACCGACGCGCACCAGTGTCAGGACGACGACAAGTTTGTAATTCATTCTCATTCCCGAAACGAGACCTAAACATGCACCCAATGAAACATGTACGATTTCCCACCCATTTTGCTTCAGTGGAGCATGTGGTTGTAGTTCAAAGTTGAATTATGGATTACATTAAATGCATAGAAAACTTAGTAATTAGTAATATATATACAATGGCCAAACAGATCCTGAACAATTTCAAATTTCATCCCGACACTCCTGTTATTCTATGTTGCTTGTAGAAAACAAAGTTCAAGGTGAGAAGAGGCAGCGATTATCATTTCGCCCACAAGAGGGGCATGCTTCCCTACCGAAACCACGAGGGTTGCGACAGGCTCCGGTTTGTAAAAGGCTTGTAATATAGCTTCACCCAAATTGGACAATTATATGTACTATGTAGTGACACCATGCCAAGTTTCATGATTTCCTGGTGAGTTTTGGATTTATAGACATTTAAAAACCGAGATTCGCAATGTTTGTGGCCAAGCCAGGACAGCGAGATGGTTGAATTCGTTCCCATTCGTTCCATGGGACCTAAACATGCACCCCAAGGAAACATGTACGTTTTTTCTAGCCATTTTGGTTCACTAGAGCATGTATTTGTAGTTCGGATTTGAATGATGGACATTAAATGCCTAGAAAACTCAATTAATGAATAAAAAAGGTCAAATGAACCCTGAATAATTTCAAAGTTCAGCACGAATCTCCAGTTGTTCCGTGTCGCGTGTAGAAGAAAATACGAGGCTAGAAGAGGGAGTGATTATCGTTTGGTCCACAAGGGGACACGTTTCCCTATCGAAACCATGAGGGTTCTTGCGACAGGCTCCGATTTGTAAGAGGTTTGTAATAAAGCTTGGCCCAAATTGGCAATGTTTTTACGACATATATGTGCCATGACGTGACACCATGCCATATTTGATGACTTTTTGGTGAGTTTAGGATTTATGGGGACTTAAAACCGAGCTTCGAAATGTTTGAGGACGAGCCAGGACACCCGTACGGTTGTAATTCGTTCCCATTCCTGGCATGAGACCTAAACATGCACCCAAGGACACATGTATAATTTTTCTAGCCATTTTGGTGAACTAGAGCATGTATTTGTAGTTCAGATTTGAATTATGGGCATTAAATACCTAGGAAACTCAATTAGTGTATAAAAAGACCAAACGAACCCTGGATAAGTTTAAATTTCAGCACGGATATCATGTCGTTCCATGTTGCCCGTGGAAGAAAATATAAGGCGAAAAGAGGCAGTGATTATGTTTCGCCCACAAGGGGAACATGTTTCCCTATCAGAACCACGAGGCTTCTTTGAGAGAAGCTCCAGTTTTTGTAAGAGGTTTGTAATAAAGCTTGGCCCAAATTGGACAATGTTTTTACCACGACATATATGTGCCATGACGTGACACCATGCCACCTTTGATGAATTTTTGGTGAGTTTAGGATTTATGGGGACTTAAAAACCGAGATTCGAAATGTTTGAGGATGAGCCATCCCACCGGTACGGTTGTAATTCGTTCCCATTCCTGGCATGGGACCTAAACATGCACCCAAGGACACATGTATAACTTTTCTAGCCATTTTGGTGAACTGGAGCATGTATTTGTAGTTCAGATTTGAATTATGGACATTAAATGCCTAGGAAACTCAATTAGTGTATAAAAAGGCCAAACGAACCCTGAATAAGTTTAAATTTCAGCACGGATATCCTGTCATTCCATGTTGCCCGTAGAACAAAATACAAGGCGAAAAGAGGCAGTGATTACATTTCGCCCACAAGGGGGACATGTTTCCCTATCGGAACCACGAGGCTTCTTTGAGAGAAGCTCCGACTTGTAAGAGGCTTGTAATAAAACTTGCGCCACAATGGACGAAAAAAATTCCTCGACGTATAAGTGCCATGTCGTGACACCATGGCAGGTTTCACGATTTTCAGCTTAGTTTTGGATTTACGGGGATTTAAAAACCGAGATTCTTCTCACGAAATGTTTTCAAATAGCACACGGTTCACTCACGAAAGTCGATATTCAATGAAAACTTCGTGGAAATCATATTTTAAAGTTTCATAAAAATCTGAAAGAAATATGGGATGTTAAGAAGGTGATGTTTTATTGCGACACAAAATTTCAAGTTGAAAAACATTACGAGATGTGAGCTATGAAAAAGACAAATTCCGCCCTGAATAGTGACATTACTATTCGGCACTATTCAACACTGATTTTGTCTTTTTCATAGCTCTCATCTCGTAATGTGTTTCAACTTGAAATTTTGTGTGGCAATAAAACATCATCCTCTTAACATCCCGCATTTTTTTGAAACTTCAAAACATCTTTTTCTCGTGGTTTTCACCGGTTTCCACCGAATGTTAGTTTCCGTATGATATTCCCCCCCCCCTCAGCTGCGCGCGCGATTTGAGTCGTGCGCTCTGACTGGCCAGAACCCAAACCCCACAGATCGTACGTGTGCACCGTTGGATGCTCCTAGATCGAACGGCAACCCTGAGCCCTTTTGACATCACATGCAGTACATGGGTAAGCACTGTGCGCATGCGTCGTGTAGCTCACGCTTCCTTCTCTACTAGGTTTTCATTCAAAACAGGCTACCGTTTCTCGCCACTCCTCTCATCTATGATGTAGATGTTCGTTTAATTCTTATAGTTCATCTCATCCAAAATCAATTAGTTTTATAAAAAATTATGTAAAAACAAAAAGTGACAATTCATTTAGAAAAAAAGGGTTGGGCAATTAAGATATGGAAGATTCTAGAGAACAAAGGAGAAGTTCTTGTGTTTTGAGGTTTGTGCATTATGCTTAAGTTCAACCATGGAGTCTTCTAGATTGTACATGTGGCAGAATCTGGTGGAATGTAGATGATATCCAACGGCCAGTAGTGCTCGGATTTGCCATCTCTGTATCATCGGATTGGTTTCATCCAATGAGAAACTTTCAAAGTTATTTGCACACTATATAGGTGTATAGATGTATAGATGTGTCCCATGCTAGACAAAATAAAGTTTGAGCGCATGCATGGGATGACCCCCCCCAACCCCTGCCGCCTCGAAGTTGGGAAACTGACATCATAGGTATTGAACCAGGCTTGGAGTCGGGTACGGTGTTTGATTTGTAATGTAGTTGGCGTGGCCCATTGAAGTTGTGCATTTGGGATTTAATCACATCATGCACCATCGTACCCATAAATATTTTCCGGCTGCATGCAGTGTATACGGGGTCTTCTGATCGACCACGTCTCCCTTGTGCAGTTTTTTGTGACGACATGGATATCTGTGGGCTCCCGGAGTGTATATATATCATCCCTTTGACCGATAATGAGGGGTATGTGTTGGCCATGAATGGATTCCTCCTAGTTCGTGTTAGGGCCGGTCACCATCAAATGTTGGTCAACCAAAGCTCGAGCTCATGCGTTGTCAGGATTCCCTCCTAGATGCGCAGATTGCTGGGTTCGGCCTACATCAAACCCTGCGTACGTATCTCGTCCTTAACTACCTCGCCTTCATGGTTGTTGCCTGTATCGAGAGGTAGGTACCACATCTAAATTGTACATTTTTATATATTGAAAACACACATCACCCCTTCCCAAGGTACATCATTTTGGGCCGCATGCAAGAGGTGCTGGTTTTGTGGTCCCTCTCGTGCGATTTTTATGATGGTTCAATCTATTGGCCCAAGAGGTTTATCGACAACAACAACTGTCATTTGACCAAATGAAAGATTCATTGGTCCGTCTTATGGTAGGTCATGGCGACATGCATGTATGACCAAAGTATTGATCATTACGTGCATCCGCCCCGCTGACACGAAGTGGGAGGTGGTGGACCAAGCATCCTAGCTAGGTACGACATTATGTCATTATATATATCCTAGATAGGTGGTTGTTAGGGTGCTTTCGGGTTTGCGAGGCAGGTGCCACCAAAGTTATGCATTGTGTATTTAAAGTTTTAAACATCCCCAATATTCGTACATATATTTGGCCACTCCCAGGTGGTTCTTGACTTCTGGCCCCTCTCATCGATCTTCAACGATGCGCCCAACCGTGGGCCCGCGGGGTCAAGATTGTGCATTGGAATTTTGAACATCACAGACCACCCTTTTCACTCATATATATTTGGGCCACATGCTGGTGTGGCTGTCTTTTGACCCTCTCTAACATTATTTTTTGCTGCAAAGACTCTGATGACCCTCAACGGACACGGGGTATAATATCTTAACCGTTTGCGATACAAGTGCGATGTGAATCACCACGACCGCGCAAGCGCGAGCAAATTAAGGTGGAGGTATTGGCTCAACCGTGTGCGATGCAAGTGCGCTGAAATCATCACGACCGCGCAAGCGCGAGCAAATTAAGGTGGAGGTAATGGCTCAACCATGTGCGATGCAAGTGCGCTGAAATCACCACGACCACGCAAGCGCGAGCATATTAAGGTAGAGGTACTGGCTCAACCGTCTGCGATGCAAGTGCACTGAAATCACCACGACCGCGCAAGCGCGAGCAAAGAGTGAAGTTACTGGCGCAACCATGTGTGATGCAAGTGCGCGGAGATCACCACGACCAAGCGTGAGCAAAGGGTGGAGGTACCGGCTTAACTGTGTGCGATGCAAGTGCGCTGTAAAACCACCACCTATGCAAGCTAAAGGCGGGTAAGTTTATTTGGAAATTAGGACGAACCGTGTGCGATAGACCAGCTAGCTAGAAATATAAAAAACAAACTACCCGCCTTGAGCGTTGCAAAAATCGGCGGATTCGCGACACTTTTCCTTATTATCATACACGCATATTGTTATTGGACCGTGAGCGATCTTGGGCTCTCCCACACCGCATCAATTCATTTACCCAAATTTTAGTAGCCGCCGTACTTCTACCGTCGCCCACACTCCTCCAGCATCGACCTTATAGTAAAATTGCAGTAGTCGAGGCATTTGAACCGTCACCCTCCCTCGTCCACCACCATCTCCACCCACGATTACTAAAATTTTCAGTAGCCGCGGCGTATCCTCAAACACCACCCCCCTCCATAGTCCCCCACCCGCCCCGCTCCCCCCTCGAACCCTAGCCCGCGGCCGCCGCCGCCGCCGCCGCCAACCCTGCCGGTCTGCCCGTTCCTCCTAGCTTGGATAATAAAGTTCAGGTTACCCAGCTATTCCCATACCGTCGCCCCACTCCCCTGAGTTTTTAGATGAGGCCTGCGGTGTGCCTCACCGCCAGATCCACATCCCCTGCTCCATAATGTCGCAACCAAAGCTCGACCACGTATCCCGGGGAGCCCGACGAGCGTTCGGCTAAGAAGAGGTTTATCATGGCCTCTCCGGCGGATGTTGGCGAGGTGGCCGCCGTTCGCCCCTACCTGTCGATCCCAGAGCAACACGTCGCCGTGGAAGCCGGCGAAGACGTTGACTATGTTGCCATGCCGAAGGCTTCATGTCAGCGGGCTAGCATATTACTGTATCACGCGAAAGCTGGCTACGACATCAAGCTCGTCCACACCGACGGCTTCACACGGGCCATGTCACAGGTTAAGTCGTCCATCCCCAACCCCTCTGGTTCAACACCGTCAATCTCTTCGACGGCCTTGCTGCTGATCTCCTCCGCCAAGCGATCAAGGATTTGCGAGCTTTATACGCCATCGAGCCCATTTTGTCACTTCTCAACACGTTCTACGGCGGCGGCTTGGGATCCTCAATTGCAAGTCAGATCTCATCGACCACGACCACGAGGAGGGCACCCATGAAGGTTCTTCCAAGGTGAAACAGCCCATCTGTGACATTAGAGAGCGCACCATGGGTCTGTGCTCTTCCAACTGGAAGGATCCCGTCCATGAAATGTGAGGCAACATTCTATCAGCAAATCTTACCTTTTCTAGCTTGCCAAACCGTACCCTTTGTTGTAGTAGCATTTGCCGTGCGGTGCTGTAACTGTGCCGTGTTTAATTATTTCAGTTATACAAAAATGTATTGTTCAATAGGTCTATGTGATGTTTAAGTACGAATTGTCCACTTTAGTTTCATGAATGGCTATATTTGGTTGTTTATAGTGAGTAGATGCCTTGTTTATCTGTATTTGGTTGTTAGGTTGGTTGGAGTGAGCATTTTTCCAGTTATCAAGAAGATTCCTTGTTTATCTGTATTTGGTTCTTAGTTTGGTTGCAGTGAGTATTTGTCCAGTTATCAAGCAGATGCCTTGTTTATCTATATTTGGTTGTTAGGTTGCTTTTTTAAAGCATTTGTCCAGTTATCAATGTCGGCATCCTGGGAACGGGGGTCCCCAGACTTGCCTGCCTGCGGCCCACGGCGTGGCTCCACCAGCGGCCCTGTACGACCCATATTCACCAGCAAACACCCAAGACCCTCGCGAGGGTCCAAGCCTCGCGAGGAGGACGATGCAAGACTCACCAGGCTCGCTCGCAAGGGGCCGAGAGATCAAGGCAAGGGGAAACTCGCGAGGTTCCTATGACGTAAGCCATGATGACCAAGGCTAGGCGGGCGCCAATGCGCACAGTGTCCTCGTTTCCTCTTTGGTGCTAAGGAGGCAAGCGTAGGCGAGGAGTCCCGAGGCATCAAGCAAAGGTTTCCATATCAGTGCAACGAGACCAAGACCAGCAGGACGGCAGGACGGAGGTCACCATGGAGCCCAAGACGGCGTCATCACCAGAGCCTTTGGCAGGCGAAGACCACCTTTAGTCAGGATAACTTGTACTAGTTGTCTCCCTTCAAATTGGCCGTTGTGGCATCCCTTCCCGCTCAATATTTGGGAAGAGGACCAGGGCCTCTATAAATAGGACTAGCCACCACAGTAGGAGGCATCTCATCTTGGACTAGATCAATTCCATCCTCGCACTCTCCAAGCACAAGAACACCTCTCCTCAGGAGGCTGTTCTTCCCTTGTACTGTTCATCCGCAGCCCAAGAGGCAATCCACCACACCACACTGGAGTAGGGTATTACACAACAACGGTGGCCCGAACCAGTATAAATCTTGTGTTTCTTGTGTTGCGAGTTCGTCGAGCTAGGCTTTGAGATTGTGGCGAGGTTGAGGGCGTGATTAGGTAGGGAGAGATCTTCGTGCACACCCCAGTGTTCGAACCTCAAGGGTTCTGCCGGAACCTGAAATCCAACATTTGGCACGCCAGGTAGGGGTGCGCCGAAACTTTCCTTCCGGTTATCCGCGTCCCATCACTTCGTCGCATCCATGGCGGACGCTCGTCGAGCCTGTGCTGAGCGCTGGGCCGCCCTCACCGCCCGCGTTGCTCAAACGGCTGCCGTCGGCGGGCCTCCCTGTCGTTCTCCTTCAACCGCCGCCAACGCCACCACCAGCCCGGCAGGGAACGAGCAGCAAGCATCCTCGCTGCAACCCTCGGTGCAGCGGGACGGCCGCACCGCCACTCCGTTGGTGACTCCGGCCATCTCGTCGTCTCACGCTCGTCACGCTCCCACGGACGCGTAGGCCGTGTTGCTCATGAGGACTGGCTGGACCGCATCGCCGAGCTCGTCAGTGCCGCAGGGGGCTCCCGCGCGCCGTCCCTCTCGCTGCCTCGCCCTTCGCCACCTGCGGGCGACGTGGCTCATGGAGCTACCAAGAAGTTCCCCGTCCGCGAGAGAACGCTCCCGCGCTCCCGGCGCCACTGCGACAAGACTGTGTGCCGCCAGCAGCGGCGGTACGCGGGCATCAAGGGCAGGCCCCACATCAGCAAAGGGCCCCGGTGGCCACAACAGGCTGTCGTGCCTTCACTCCTGAGCTGCGTAACGTTGCCTGGCTGGGCAAGTTCAAGCCAGACCTGCCTCCTCGCTACGACGGCACCCCCGACCCCGCGGAATTCTTGCAGCTCTACGAGCTAAGCATCAGGCGGCCAACAGCGAAGAGAAAGTCATGGCGAACTGGTTCCCCATGGCTCTCAAGGATGGTGCTTGCTCGTGGCTCCTGAACCTGCCTCCAGGCTCGATCTCCTCCTGGGACGAGATGCGCAACCGCTTCGTCGCCAACTTCCAGGGCACTCGCGACTGCCCTCCGGCCACGGGCGACCTGCGCCGCATCAAGCAGCAGCCAGGAGAGACCCTCCAGAAGTACATCCAGCACTTCAACAACGTTCTCAAGATCCCCAAGGTGACGGACAAGGCCATCATTTCGGCGTTTTCTGATGGCGTCCGCGACGTCAAGATGAAGGAGGAGCTCGCCATCCACGAGGAGCTATGCACGACTATGGAGCTGTTCAACCTGACGACCAAGCACGCAAGAGCTGAGGAAGGGCGCCTTTCCGTCCTCGAGCTCCGAGCTGCCGACCTGGAGGAGAAGAAAGCCAAGGCCAAGGACGTGAAGCGCAAGGGACTGGCCGTACTCGCGGCGGAACCAGACACGAAGCGCGGCCGGTACCAACCTGAGTCATCCAAAAGCAGCCGGCCATTCTACGCCTTCCACAACGTACACAACCACAACACAAACGACTGTCAAGAGCTCAGGGGCATACGAGATGGATGCCTCGGTCGACGCCCCGAGCGCAACGACCGGGGCTACGGTCGAGGAGGAGGATCCGGTGGAAGACGCTGGGACGACTGTGGCCCCCGCTAGGAGTGGCGCGACCGGCCTCATGAGGACCGCTGGCAGGACCAGCCTCGCGAGGGCGCCTAGAGGGATCAGCCTCGCGAGGACCGCCCTCAGGGTAATGCTGGACTTCCTCCGCTGCCGCCACCGCCAAGAAGGAATGACGACCACCGTCAGGACGAGGGGGCTGGTGGCTTCCAGGAGCCGCGCGCTATCGCCTGCATCTTGGGTGGAGCTCAAGCCCCAGCATCTCAGCGTATCTTCAAGCAGTTTGCTCGTGAGGTGAACGCAGTGCTCCCCAGGCTCAAGGCCACACGCCCGCTTAGGTGGTCCAAGTGTGCCATCACCTTCAGTTCGGCAGATCAGCTCAAATGCGCGGCCACCGCTGGCGCCCTCCCGATGCTCTGTTCACCCGTCATCAGCAACGTACAAGTCACCAAGACCCTCATCGACGGCGGCGCAGGGCTTAACGTCCTGTGCATCGAGACGTTCGACAGCCTGCGAGTGCCGTACAATCAGCTTCAGCCTACCAAGCCCTTCTCAGGAGTGACCGACGGTTCCACCACCCCGATAGGGCAGGTCCGCCTCCCTGTCACCTTTGGGCAGCGCGACAACTACCGCACCGAGCTCATCGACTTCGACGTCGCCCACATCCGTCTGCCGTACAATGCCATCCTCGGTTATCCAGCCCTTGCCAAGTTCATGGCAGTGACACACCACGGCTACAACGTCCTCAAGATGCCAGGAGGCGGCGGGATCATCACTGTCCCCTGTGAAGAAAGAGATGCGGTGTGCTCCCTCGAGCGTGCCTTCCAAGCCGCAGCAATCGAAGACCCTGACAGCAAGGGCGAGCAGCCTCCTGAGGTCGTCCCCAAGAAGAAGAAGCAGCTGCTCTGCACGGGGCCTCAGGGGAGCGGCGCCTCAGGCGGTGCAGCATCAGGATCGGCGCCTGTGCCTAGGGCGCCTCCCTTCCTCGCATAGGAAGGCGCACTCGGTGCCCTCCTTGGGCAGGGCTCGGGGGCTCTCTTCTGGAGGGCCTCCGACCTTTCCAACATCACGAGGGAGGCGCTCGGGCACCACATGGAGGCGTGCTTTGCGGCACATTTCCCTCAGGAAGAGACCGGGCGAGGAGCGCCCAGCGCTCAGGAGTTCATTGCCAAGAGCACTCAGGAACTGCAGGATGCAAGAGCCATGCGCGGCGACCGCCGCTCACCTAGCGCGGCTCCCCATCCAGGCAAGGATGGCGGGCTACGCGTCTGCATCGACGTACCAGGGCTCAACAGGGCCGCATCTCAGGAGCTTTTCTGGCCTTCACGCGTGGGACATTGCCAGGGCCCACCTCATAGCTACGTTCGCACGCCATTCGGCCTGCCGAGCGTGGCATCCTCCTTCCAGCGCAACCTGCGGAGCGTCCTGGCGGCTCAGGAGGCCAGACATCACGCAGTCCTGGCGGAGATGGAGACGGTCCTCAAGGAACTGCCCGGACCCCCAGAGCCTCCCGAGGCTACGGGCCTCGATGACTCGTGAGAAGCAACCCCTTCATCACGCATCTTCAGCTAACCCAACATCCGTTCGACAATGGAACCAGGTGACATTTTCCAAGTTTATTTAGCTGGGAGTGCCCTCTGGGCCGCATCATTCCCAGGCCGGGTGGGTCTGTCCCTGCAGCATGTATCCCTTCTTTTTTATGTCTTTAGCTTACTCTGCTGGGGGCGCCCCTCGGGCTGCATCATCCCCAAGCCACTCGGGTCCGACCCAGTGGCGTGTATCGTTCTTGCGTTTACCTAAGCTAGTTTGCTTTTCATGCATAATCTATCCATGGTTATCACCTACTTGATTATCACCTACCACGGGAGCTACTCACGCTAGCACGGCGCTTGTGCTCGGGGTCCGTCCCTGCAACGTCGACAAATCCGAGCGGTCGAGCTCTGACTCGCGGCACACCCCGCGCACTTCACCTCACCAGATCCTCGGTGCCTTCATTCTTTGGCAGAGCGATGTGAGGCGGGTCGGCAACCCTGGTGGAAGTTTGTGCCCCTCCTCGTGCTAACTTGCAGGGACTTCCTGAGGACAACAGCAAGCGGTACCACGGGCTCCCTCTTCTCCCATGCGATTCGCTTGCGCGTCAAAAGGGGGGCTCCTGAGCATCGCGACTCAGGAGCTCTTTCTGGCACTCCAGACCTCACCCCCTGGCCTTGCCACGGCATCGCGACTTGGCATACCAGCGGCGGCTGAGCTCGCTCGAGGGCTGGGACCTGAGGACGTATAGCACATAGAAAAGCATGGAGAAGAGGGGGAGGCTCGCACGGGCTTGACCTGGCTGCGCTACGGCTGCCAATGCACGAGTCTGGCGCATCACAAAGAACCAACTCTGGACTACCAAGATAAGTCTCGCGCTCGGGTCATCCAGTTGCCACAGCATAGGATTCTCACTTGCTGCAGCCCTGTTGCGGCAATGTCGCCTCCCTTTCTAACCTCTCGGTAGCCGCTTACGCGCTAAAGGGGACCTCCTGAGCATCGCGCCTCGGGAGCTCTTACTGGACCTCGGGCCGCTCACCTCCTGGCCTTGACCACGGCATCGCGACCTGGGATACCAGCGACGGCTGCAGCCTGCCTGGGGACCGGGACCTGTCAGCGTAGAGCACCAAGTTGTCGCGAGGAAGGAAAGGGGAGACCGAACCGAGACAGGACATGTGCACGCAAAATTTCCATAATAAGGACAATATCAACAAAAGACATTACAGACCCTTTACACGCACCCATGGGGTTCGTCTTGATTCCTCGCAGGGAACAAAAGAAGGGAGCTTCTAGGGGCCCTATCTACACACGCCAGCGCGGCCGACACCATCATCAACAGGGGCCACGGGAGGCCGGCGCCAACCCCATCCAGATCAGCGACGGCGACGGCCGGACGCTGTGGCCTTGCTCCGGGCGCGACGAGAGCTCGGGGGCACGTAGCTGTCATCGCTCGTCTCAGGTGCCTCGTAGGGCTCGGGAGAATGGCTAGACTCCCAAGCGATGCCACTGCTGCTGGATGAGTCGCTGGCAAGGCGGGCGGCAGGCCCATCTCCTGCCACGACACCGTTCAGGTGGCCCCCTATGGGGCAGCACTCCAAGCGACGACCTTCCGCGTCGAAGACTTTGAAGAACATTGTGGAGGTGCTGTCGGACTCGAAGTGGATCACGAGGGCGCCCTCCGTACGGCAAACCCGGGCGACCTCATGAAGATCTTGCCCAAGGAAAGGACTTCAACCTCCCCTCCGGTCACCGGGGCGTCGCAGTCGGCGTGTTGCAGCCAAAGCTTGAGGGGGCCCCTCGACGGCATCTCGGCGGAGAAGAATGTCGGGAAGTGGATCCAGGTGCGCGGAGGCATCGCCGCCCACATTACGAGTTCACGCGAGGAGTCCGCGGCATGGGCTCCTGGGGCGACGGGCGTGTCACCACGGCTCGGCGATCGTGGTTGCGGTGTGGGTGGCGCCGCTCGCCTCCCCTTCCTCCAGAGCCCTCGGCTTGGGCGTACAAAGGCAGCGGATACCCGGGAGGTGGACGCTCGCACCAAGGCCTTGTCACCTCCGGCCTCACGACTAAGTCGCGGCGGTGGACCGGCCTCTTCTTTGGTGGGAGTGGCCCTGGCTCGTCGTGGGGGGTTTTCCCCTTCTCCGCGGCCGAGAACCTTCGAATTGGTGCCATGGGTGTCACTACTAGCAATGGAGCAAGGGAGAAGGAGCGGGCGGAGCGAGAAGAGATGAGCGACGGGGGCTCCGCCCCCTCCTCATTTATAGCAGGAGAAGGCCAACCGGCGACCCCCACGATCACAGGTAATGACGGTTTTTCCTTGCATGCAGCAGGGACTCGTCAAGTCGGGCAGTTGCCGAGCCTGCATGGGGAAACGGAGACGCCCACGTCCAATCAATCACCACGCGTCGACCAAGGCCGCGGGCT
Source organism: Triticum aestivum (assembly GCF_018294505.1). Classification (NCBI taxonomy): domain Eukaryota; kingdom Viridiplantae; phylum Streptophyta; class Magnoliopsida; order Poales; family Poaceae; genus Triticum; species Triticum aestivum. The sequence goes on along the minus strand of NC_057802.1, from coordinate 416,454,054 downwards.
GTTGGGGTCCGCGGCGCTCCGCACTTGCCCTTTGGCTTTGCCTCGACGCCAAGTCCGAGCGCGCCCTGGGCCCGGGGGCTACTGTCGGCGTCCTGGGAACGGGGGTCCCCAGACTTGCCTGCCTGCGGCCCATGCCGTGGCTCCACCAGCGGCCCTGTACGGCCCTTCTTCACCAGCAAATACCCAAGACCCTCGCGAGGGGCCAAGCCTCGCGAGGAGGATGACGCAAGACCTCCTCGTGGGCAGCCTCACCAGGCTGGCTCACGAGGGGAAGAGAAGTCATGGCAAGGGGAACCTCGCGAGGTTCCTATGACGTAAGCCATGACGACCAAGGCCAGGCGGGCGCCAGTGCGCACAGTGTCCTCGTTTCCTCTTTGGTGCTAAGGAGGCAAGCGCAGGAAAGGAGTCCCGAGGCATCAGACAAAGGTTTCCATATCGGTGCAACGAGACCAAGACCAGCAGGACGGCATGACGGAGGTCACCATGGAGCCCAAGACGGCGTCATCACCAGAGCCTTTGGCAGGCGAAGACCACCTTTAGTCAGGATAACTTGTACTAGTTGTCTCCCTTCAAATTGGCCGTTGTGGCATCCCTTCCCGCTCAATATTTGGGAAGAGGACCAGGGCCTCTATAAATAGGACTAGCCACCACAGTAGGAGGCATCTCATCTTGGACTGGATCCATTCCATCCTCGCACTCACCATGCACAAGAACACCTCTCCTCAGAAGGCTGTTCTTCCCTTGTACTGTTCATCCTCAGCCCAAGAGGCAATCCACCACACCACACTGGAGTAGGGTATTACACCACAACGGTGGCCCGAAACAGTATAAATCTTGTGTCTCTTGTGTTGTGAATTCGTCGAGCTAGGCTTTGAGATTGTGGCGAGGGTGAGGGCGTGATTAGGTAGGGAGAGATCTTCGTGCGCACCCCAGTGTTCGAACCTCAAGGGTTTTGCCGAAACCGGAAATCCGACAATCAAGCAGATGCCTTGTTTATCTGTATTTGGTTGTTAGGTTGCTTTTTTTAGCATTTGTCCAGTTATCAAGCAGATGCCTTGTTTATCTTTATCTGCTTGTTAGGTTGGTTGCAGTGAGCATTTGTCCAGTTTTCAAGCATATGCCCTGTTTATCTATATTTGCTTGTTAGGTTGGTTGTAGTGAGACTCTGTCCAGTTTTCAATTTCTATATTTGGTTGTTATACTGGTCATTTATGCCTTGTTTATTTCAGTCATTCACAATGTGTTGTTCATTATGTGCAAGTCAGAACTGTGCCGCTCGACTACATCAATACCAGTTTGAACGGCTATATTTGGTTCCAGTTATTCCTTGTGTAGTTAACACATGCCCTTTATTTCAGTTTTACACATTTATCCAGTGTGATGTTTAAGCATTACCTATGTTCTATTCATTTTCAACAATACCAGTTTGAATTGCAATATTTGATGGCTGTTAAGCCTGATGTCGATAACATTGCCTTCCATTTTATATCTGCTTGAACAGCATGCTGAAACCAACACATTCAAGCTATCATTTGGAGATGATGTTGTTTACCTTTGCTATATTTTTTTGATGTTAAGATTGCTTTACTTATCATGCATTTCCACTACTTATGCAGGACAACAACGGAGTGGCCACCATTTTCCACCGAGGTTAGCTTCATCCCTCGGCTTGTACTCCCCCTTTCGTTCCATACTATAGTGCATATAGATCCAGGCCTGGACACTAGTTAGCTTCTAATATTGACTTGTTGCTTGTAGGTACATATGCCCTTGGCAAGGATCCACGCATCGGCCCTTTTTGCGTATGGGGTAATGGGATATTGATGAACAAACATCAAGTGAGGAAACTGATAAGGATTATTAGCAAAAAGTTACGAATGGTGGCAAGCAAATTATTTGTTTATGCTCTATCCAACACAACAGTGAGTTGTAGGATGGTAACTACAAACTCTGCAGCCTTCTCTTTTTACTGCCCATAATGAGTTGTTAGACAACAATGTCTGAATCTTTTTGGTTCCCAGTGGTTCCCGAAGCAGTTCACTCAAGATTACCTAGCAAAGTACATGATTGGTGGACACGCAATGAAGGTTAAAGTATTTCATCCAGACTACAATGAGCATCGAGAAGTCCTAATGAAGATAGTGAAGGATGGACGGGCAGCCATCAAAAGGGGTTGGCCTAGAGTCGTCTGTGCATTACGCATGGAGGAGGGCACAATATGGGCATTCCGCTTCACCTTCTCCAGCAACCAGAATGTCTTTCGCCTCTCTCTTTACAGTCTTTAGTACAACTGTGGTTCATCATTCTTTAGTTGGTGCTTCTGTAGTTCTTCAGTATATGTACCTGTGCATCGAATTATGGATTCGTGGTTGAACCCTATATTGGTAATAAACATGGTTGGATATGAAATAAGTGATTGCCTACTTTCAAATTCAAAGATTTTTAAATTAGGGATTAATTGGATTAATTAGGGATTACACTGCACACGGTTTGCGAAAGCGAAATGTCTGCGATATACGTGGACATCAGAAACGTTTCGAGGATCCACTAGGTGTGCGATCAATCTCCACTGCGCACACGACTTTCTCTTGAAAACTATTTGCGTTAGGCCACCTTGCGCAAACGTTTACCACATAAAAAGTGTGTATGATGGACGGCCTTTGCCACACACTTTCTTCTACGCACCGTGTGTGATGCATTCAATAACGCAAATGATAAAATTATTAATATCATGTGCAATGGCAACGCTATCACAAACGATTTAACAAGAAAAATTGTGTGTGATGTACCTGTGAACGGAAACGTTTTCCTTGGAGCGACTGTGTGGGATGTACATACGAACGAAAACGTTTAGCGGGGACTAACTGTGTGGTATGTACTTGTGACTGGAAACAATTTTGCTGTATAATTGTATTTTTAGCTCTATTGTACGTATTTTCGTATTTGAGCGCTCACCGGTCGCACACGACCTCATTTTGCCGAGCGTGTGTGCCAGGAGGGCATATCCCTGATGGTTTCTAGGTCGTGTGGGAAGGACCCCCCTATCGCCCACTCTCACTTGGCGACGGTTCCAAATGCTGTCGCGAAAAGGGGTTAAAAACAGTTTGTTTAGCACCGACGCGTACCAGTTTGTAGGCTTTAGAACGTCGAACAATACGACATGCCTCAATCTGATCATCCAGGAGCTCCTTCGTGGTGAGATGGGCGAGGAGAGGTTTGGTCCACGAGGCAATTACAGCCAAAATTTTATGGGCCGATGGTGTTATTTCGGTATATGAGCCTCCGATGATATCAGAACTGTGTTCAGAATCTGGGGGTATGATCGGATCTGGACTAGTGTTGCCGTTCTCGTCCTGCCACACCACGGATGGCTTGAAGAGCCTTTCCACAAAGGTGTTAGGTGGGACGGGGTCGCGTTTGGCGCCCATGCGAGCAAGAATGTCCACCGCTTGATTACTCTCTCGAGCCACATGATGAAACTCGAGCCCCTCGAACCGAGCTGATATTTTGAGTACGGCGTTGCGGTAAGCCGCCATCTTCGGATCTTTGGCATAGAATTCCCCGTTAATTTGGGATATTGCAAGGTTTGAATCCCCACACACCTCGAGGCGTTGAATGCCCATAGAGACGGCCATCCGGAGACCGTGCAATAGGGCCTCATATTCGGCTGCATTGTTAGAGTCTGTGTATAATATTTGGAGCACGTATCGGACTGTGTCCCCCATGGGGGATGTCAGGACGACACCAGCCCCCAGTCCGGCTAGCATTTTAGAGCCGTCGAAGTGCATCACCCAATTGGAGTATGTGCCGTACTCTTTAGGGAGTTCGGCCTTTGTCCATTCTGCAACGAAGTCAGCCAACACCTGAGATTTAATAGCTCGGTGTGGCTTATATGTTATTTCAAATGGCAAGAGCTCAATGGCCCATTTGGCAATCCGCCCGGTGGCATAGAGATTATTTATGATGTCATTGAGTGGTACTTCGGAAGCCACCATAATCGAGAACTCTTGAAAGTAGTGACGCAGCTTTCAAGATACCATAAAGACTGCGTATGCTATCTTTTGATAGTGTGGGTATCGGGATTTGCATGGTGTAAGGATCGTCGATACATAGTATACTGGTTTTTGAAGTGGGAGCTTATGTCCCTCTTCTTCTCGTTCGACGACGAGCACCGCACTCACCACCTAGTGAGTTGCGGATATTTAGAGCAACATAGGTTCGCCGACGTTTCGCGCGGCCAGGATTGGGTTACTTGCTAACAAAGTTTTTATTTCTTCCAATCCAGACGTTGTAGCATCCGTGCACGCAAAGTGGTCGGTGCGTCGGAGCAGGTGATACAGTGGCAATGCCTTTTCTCCTAATCTGGAGATAAAACGGCTTAAAGCTGCCACGCACCCGGCTAGTTTTTGGACCTGCTTGAGGTCTGTTGGTATAGCCAATTGTGACAGGGCTCGGATTTTGGCTGGGTTTGCTTCAATTCCTCTATTGGAAATGATGAACCCGAGCCATTTTCCGGCGGGAACGCCGAAAACACGCTTTTCCGGATTGAGTCGTATGTGCAGAGGCTATCGAATGTAAGGCGCAGGTCATCCACCAATGACTCGACATGCTTGGTTTTGATGACTACGTCATCTACATATGCTTCAACCGTCTTGCCGATTTGCTTTTCCAGGCATATTTGAATCATGCGTTGGTAAGTGGCGCTGGTGTTTTTGAGCCCGAAAGGCATAGTGTTGAAGCAGAACGGCACGTATGGCGTAATGAATGGCGTTGCGGCTTGGTCGGATTCCTTCATCTTGGTTTGATGGTATCCGGAGTACGCATCGAGGAAACACAGTGAATGGTGTCCTACGGTTGCATCAATGATCTGGTCAATGCGAGGGAGGGGGAAGGGGTCCTTAGGGCAGGCCTTATTGAGGTCTTTGAAATCGACACACAGGCGCCAGGATTTGTCCTTCTTCGGTACCATCACAAGGTTTGCTAGCCAGTCCGGATGTTTAATTTCTCTAATAAACCCGGCTTCGAGTAACTTGGCTAGCTCCTTCCCCATAACTTGTCGTTTGGGTTCGGAAAAGCGCCGCAGCGTTTACTTGACTGGCTTGTACCCCTTCAGTATGTTGAGACTATGTTCGGCCAACCTGCGTGGGATTCCTGGCATATCCGAAGGATGCCAGGCGAAGATGTCCCAATTCTTGTGCAGGAATGCGCGTAATGCAGCATCGACCGTTGGATCCAGCTGTGCCCCAATGGAAGCGGTCTTCTTGGGGTCCGTCGGGTGGACTTGAAATTTGACTATTTTGTCTACTGGCTTGAAGGAGGTGGACTTGGGTATCTTATCGAGGATTATGTCGTCCCTATCCACTGTGGAATGTAGTGCAGTTAATTCTTCGGCCGCGAGGGCCTTGAATAGTGCCTCAAGGGCCAGGGATGCGGTTTTATTTTCGGCGCGGAGTGCTATGTCCGGATCACTGGCGATAGTGATAACACCGTTGGGCTCGGGCATTTTGAGCTTCATGTACCCGTAATGAGGTATGGCTTGAAAGCGTGTGAATGCGTCTCGCCCTAACAGGGCATGATATTTGCGGTTGAAAGGGGCCACCTGGAAGACTATCTCTTCGGACCTATAGTTCTCTGGTGTGCCGAATACCACATCGAGTTTAATTTTCCCCGAGCATCTTGCTTCCCGACTAGGGATAATTCCTCCAAAAGTTGTATTACTTTGCTCGATGCGACTCCTGTCCATTTGCATTTTAGTGAGCGTGTCCTCGTAGATGAGGTTCAGTCTGCTGCCGCCGTCCATGAGCACTTTAGTGAGCCGAAAACCATCCACAATTGGATTGAGGACCAATGCAGCTGTTGCCCAGACTGATCGGGATCTTGGTTCGTCATCGGCATTGAAAGTTATCACCGTATCATTCCAAGGATTTATTGCTGCGACTTGGCAGACTTCGGTGAGGTCGCGAAGCGCCCTTTTACACCGATTATTTGAAGAAAAGGTCTCCAAGACCGTAAATACATTGAGGTCGTCGTCCTCCGGAGTGTACTTCTCTAAGATAGTGTTGGTGAGGATGCCCTCGCCGCTCTTGGCCACTTGCCGGAGTATCTAACATGCTCGGAGGCTGTGGGTTGGTTCGGTATCCGGCGTCATGTGTATTTTACATGGCCTATCGAGCCATCCTTCGAGGGCAGTTCTATGCCCCGTAATGGGCTTGATTTTCTTGCCTACGGGATGAGGATCGGGTGCCCCGCGAGGGTGCATCCTCTTTGCCCAACCGGGAGATGGCTTAAAGGCATGCGGTTCCCAACAGGCTGTCTGGGTTTTCACAACGATGTCCATTGCGCAGAACTTCTGTACTATATTTGCCAAGTCCGCGAAGTGCAGTACGCGACGGCCGCTGAGGGTGTTAAGGATTCCCTCATCCGTACAGTTATTGCAAAATACTGAAATTGCGTAGTACATACATTAGGTCGCATATATCCGGGGACAGGAATTGCTTAGAGAATATTGCTTGTGGTGGGTGGGCGGCGTTAAATCCAGACCCTGACCCAATGTGGAGTCCGGAGTTTGAAGAATTTTTGAGCTTACAAGCCCGGGCTCCGGGATGTCCAGTGAGTTTTCAGGCTCAACGCCCGGTTCTATGTTTGGAGGACAGGGACTGTCCCCCGGAAGATGGGTATCCGACTCACCAAGCTCGGAAATCCGAATATAGTTTGTTTTCAACGTAGGGGAAGAGTTATTGTCGGCTTGCTCCTCCACAACCGCTACGTGATGGGTGATCGGTGGAGATTTGATTTCTTTCTGATCGGGTTTAAGCCCAATCCGATCATAGTCTGATGCGACCCCTAGGGCGGCGATGCGATCCAGGAGTTCGTTTAAAGACGATACATCTTCCGGATCCATCTGTTCAGAGTATTCGGGGCCCACACGGAGATGATTTTTGACGACTCGGGAAGTCGTCTTCGGCTTAATGGCTGAACGGGCAGCCATGGTGAAGCTGCCAAGCCAGAGGGTTTGACCTGAGGCCAGGGCTCCTCCGAAAGTGATACTGTCTTTAATAACAAGACGGGCCATCGATCCTTCTGTCGACGCCACAGAGGAACTCTCAATGAAAGCACCAACGTTGGTGTCCAAACCGGCAGATCTCGGGTAGGGGGTCCCGAACTGTGCGTCTAAGGATCGAAGATAACAGGAGACAGGGACACGGTGTTTACCTAGGTTCGGGCCCTCTCGATGGAGGTAATACCCTACTTCCTGCTTGATTGACTTTGAAGAGTATAGGGGTTACAAGAGTTGATCTACCTCGAGATCGTAATAGCTAAACCCTAGATGTCTAGCCTGTATGGTTGTGTTCGCCTCTACGGACTAAACCCTCCGGTTTATATAGACACCGGAGGGGCCTAGGGTTGTATAGAGTCGGTCTACAAAGAAAGGAATCTTCATATCTGAACGGCAAGCTTGCCAGCCACGCAAAGGAGAGTCCCCTCCGGACACGGGGGAAAATCTTCTATCTTGTACCTTCATGGCCCATTAGTCCGGCCCATGGCACATAGCCCAGACGCCCGGGGACCCCCTATTCCAGGACTCCCTCAGCAACTTGCTTGCCATTCTTCTTGAAGTTCCCTTTCTTTCCCTTGCCCTTTTACTTGAAACTAGTGGTCTTGTCAACCATCAACACTTGATGTTTTTTCTTGATTTCTACCTTCCCCGATTTCAGCATCGCGAAGAGCTTGGGAATCGTTTCCATTATCCCTTGCATAATATAGTTCATCACAAAGTTCTAGTAACTTGGTGATAGTGCCTAGAGAACTCTGTCAATCACTATCTTATCTAGAAGATTAACTCCCACTTGATTCAAGTGATTGTAGTACTCAGACATTCTGAGCACACGCTCACTGGTTGAGCTATTCTCCTCCATTTTGTAGGCAAAGTACTTGTCAGAGGTCTCATACCTCTCGACATGGGCATGAGACTTAAATACCAATTTCATCTCTTGGAACATCTCATATGCTCCGTGGCGTTCAAAATGTTTTTGAAGTACCGATTCTAAGCCATAAAGCATGGTGCACTAAACTATCAAGTAGTCATCATACAGAGCTTTGTCAAACGTTCATAACGTCTGCATCTACTCCTGCAATAGGTCTGTCACCTAGCGGTGCATCAAGGACATAATTCTTCTGTGCAGCAATGAGGATAATCCTCAGATCATGGACCAAGTCCGCATCATTGCTACTATCATCTTTCAACTTATTTTTTTCTAGGAACATATCAAAAATAAATGGGGAGCTACATCGCGAGCTATTGATCTACAACATAATTTGCAAATACTATCAAGACTAAGTTCATGATAAATTAAAGTTTAGTTAATCATATTACTTAAGAACTCCCACTTAGATAGACATTCCTCTAGTCATCTAAATGATCACGTGATCCATATCAACTAAACCATGTCCGATCATCACGTGAGATGGAGTAGTTTTCAATGGTGAACATCTCTATGTTGATCATATCTAGTATATGATTCATGTTCGACCTTTCGGTCTCAGTGTTCCGAGGTCATATCTGCATATGCTAGGCTCGTCAAGTTTAACCCGAGTATTCTGCGTGTGCAAAACTGGCTTGCACCCGTTGTATGTGAACATAGAGCTTATCACACCCGATCATCACGTGGTGTCTCGGCACGACGAACTATAGCAACGGTGCATACTCGGAGAGAACACTTATACCTTGAAATTTAGTGAGGGATCATCTTATAATGCTACCGTCGTACTAAGCAAAATAAGATGCATAAAGGATAAAGATCACATGCAATCAAAATATGTGACATGATATGGCCATCATCATCTTGTTCCTTCGATCTCCATCTCCAAAGCACCGTCATGATCTCCATCGTCACCGACTTGACACCTTGATCTCCATCGTAGCATCGTTGTCATCTCGCCAACTATTGCTTCTACGACTATCGCTACCGCTTAGTGATAAAGTAAAGCAATTACATGGCAATTGCATTTCATACAATAAAGCGACAAAGATAAGGCTCCTGCCAGTTGCCAATAACGGTTACAAAACATGATCATCTCATACAACAATTTATATCTCATTACGTCTTGACCATATCACATCACAACATGCCCTGCAAAAACAAGTTAGACGTCCTCTACTTTGTTGTTGCAAGTTTTACGTGGCTGCTACGGGCTTCTAGCAAGAACCGTTTTTTTGGAGAAAGAATGTCAGTGGGAGAGGCTCCCACTGACTTTGTATTACTCACAAAGGAACAATTACATATGTGTTACAAAGGGTTTTTGTGGCCCCCCGGCCATGCAAGCTATCCACGGTCCTAGTGACCCAAATTTACAATGTAATTAGACAGGAAGGGATGAAGTTCCTCTCGGCAGTTATGTGTTAGCAGCTCCAAGAGATGCTTGAATCTAGCAAGAACCGTTCTTACCTACGTATCAAAACCACAATGATTTTTCGTCAAGTGTGATGTTTTAACCTTCAACAAGGACCGGTCGTAGTCAAACTCGATTCAACTAAAGTTGGAGAAATTGACACCCGTTAGCCACCTGTGTGCGAAGCACGTCGGTAGAACCAGTCTCATGAACACGGTCATATGATGTCGGTTCGGGCCGCTTCATCCAACAATACCGCCGAATCAAAGTAAGACGTTGGTGGTAAGCAGTATGACTATTATCGCCCACAACTCTTTGTGTTCTACTCGTGCATATAACATCTACGCATAGACCTGGCTCGGATGCCACTGTTGGGGAACATATTAATTCAAAAATTTCCTACGATCACGCAAGATCTATCTAGGAGAAGCACAACAACGAGCGGGGAGAGTGTGTCCACGTACCCTCGTAGACCGAAAGCGGAAGCATTTAGTAACGCGGTTGATGTACACTACAAAAAAAGACACATCTGTGACATTTTGGGCCGAACGAATTTTTTCTGTCATGCTTACGACACTTCTATGACGATAATTGTGACAAAACCGGGTATCATCATAGATGTGGTGGGCTCCTACTTCTATGACAAAAAGTCATGACAGAAAATGGGCTTTTCGTCCTGGGCGGGCCGGAGACGCAGCTGCATGGCATTCTTTGGGCCGTGCATGGCAGAAAAAACCATGGTAGAAGTGAGGGCGAGGAAAATATCAGGGAGTTCCCTGTTACGGTGGGTGGTCGGGGGCCGAGAGATGCGCGTTTCTCTCATACACGGCGCATGGGTGCGAGGCGTTGGGCTCTAACTGAACCCAAGCGACTGCTCTACAGGCTACGCGTTACTGAACCCGAGCGATCGATCGATGGCTGTTAACTGAACCCGATCGAGGGATTCCTTCGCTACTGCTGCTAACTGAAGCCGATCGAACACTGCTGCCTCCTTCCCTTGATGAACAGTGAGTGTTGTTGGGGGGTTTGGATGAACAGTTCCCGGTGGGGGGTTGGATGAACAGGGCCCTGTGGTAGTGGTGGCCATTGGCGCTCGATGAACAGGACCCCGATCGATCGAGCCGGTGGATGAACAGGACCCCGTGGAGGGCTGGATGAACTGGACCCCGTGGAGGGCTGGTTCAACAGTAGCCGGTGGAGGGCTGGTTGAACAGTAGCCGGTGGAGGGCTGGATGAATAGTAGCCCGTGGAGGGGTGGTTGAACAGGACCCCGTGCAGAGGTCTGGTTGAACAGTAGCCGGTGGAGGAGCGGTGGAGGCTGGATGAACAGGAGCCCGTGGATGAACAGTCGCAGGTGGAGGCAGGAGGAAGTCGATGGTGGATGAACATGAGCCCGTGGAGGCAGTCGACGGTGGATGAATAGTAGCCCGTGGAGGCAGTCGACGGTGAAGATGAACAGTATCCCGTGGAGTCCCGTTTTGTGGTACGCCACACCCCTCCCGATGAACAGGACCCCCGTTTCGGCCGTAGCGCTCCAACACACGTCTGTTTCCTCTGTTCTGCGGTACGCCACACCCCTCCCGATCAACATGACCCCGTTTCGACCGTAGGAGGTCCTTTTCCTCCGTTTTGCAGTACGCCAGACCCCTCCCGATGAACAGGATCCTGTTTCGACTGTGGCCGGTCGAACACAAGGCCGTTTCCTCCATTCTGCGGTATGCCAGGCCTCGTTTCCATCGGCTGTTCCGTCCAAGCCGGTTGGCTCCCGATGAACAGCACGCGTTCCATTGCCTCCCGATGAACACGACGCATTCCGTTGCCTCCCCATGAACACGACGACGACGTAGTTTCTCCGTTCCGACCCAGCCATGTACGCGAGCCCTGGCCGTACGTATGCGCGAGTAGGCGTTCGAGACCCCGCCCGTATGTACGTACATGGCCGTATTTACTTTCTTGTACCCTGGCCGCTATACGTACGTGTACATGCTACGTGCGCGCCTCTACTATAACATGTGCCCTTCCTTACACGGCCACGGTTCATCGCTGCAGCCTGCAGACAGACCGATCGACCAGTATGTACGTACATGTTCACGACCAGAATGACCACGCTACGTACGCTGCGACCGGGCGGGTCCCGACCGTCAGGCACTTCCTTGCGTGCGAAGATGTAGCTGGTGGGTCCCAGTAGTCACGGGGGAAACGTTTTTTTCGTGAAATATGGTGGCATGTCCGGTGGGTGCCTGCTATCAACTGGAGGAATCATTATTTTCCGCGTAATAAGGAGGCACTTCCTTGCTGCGGCAATGGAGCCAGCTGTCAGCCTCTCAACATACAGTACTCTTCCGATGGAAGTCGTTCGTTGACCACATTGACCACGCCGCACCGAGAGCACCAAGGCGGTGGACGACGGCGAGGCCTAGGAAGGAAACGATGCGGAGCCGGGGAAGACGCGGTAGTGGATGCCCACGTGGAGAGGAGTACGAGGGTTCACTGGTTCGGCTGCGGTGTGAGGCTGTCGTCGCCACAGGGCCTGGCCAGCGGTGGGAGTAGTAGGGGGCGGTGAGGCCCCCGCGGCAGCACAGCCGACCACGGGAGGCAAGAGCACGTGGTGGTTTGGACGGGTCGAGCAAGAAAATCAGAGGTTGAAGAAGCAGGATGACCGTTGGATGTTAACAATTCAACAGTCACTGCTGATAGAATCGTTTGTTGACTAAGTTGACAAAGCCCTCCGTCCGCGTCAACTTAGTAGGCCCACAAGTCAGCCTCCCACTATGGTGGGTCCCAGCTAGCAGGCAGAGTATTCATTTTTTTGTGCGTAATAAGGAGGCACTTCCTTGCATGCGAAGATATAGCTGGTGGGTCCGAGCTGTCAGCGGGAGTATTCATTCTTTTTGGCGTATAAGGAGGTACTTGGTTGCGTGCGGCCATGGACCATGTGGGTCCCAACTGTCAGCCTCTCCATGTACGTCCCTCTTCCGATGTTGTCGTTTTTTGACAACGTTGACCACGCCGTACCGAGAACACCATCGCGATGGACGACGGCGAGACCCAAGAAGGGAATGACCCGGAGGCGGCGAAGCCACAGCAGTGGAGGGATGTGGGTGAGTAGAGGGATGTCCTGGCCAGCGGTGAGAGTAGTAGGGGGCGGTGAGGCCTGCGCGGCAGCACAGCCGGCCACGGGAGGCGGGAGCAGGCGGTCCCGCCGGCGCTGGATTTGGAGGCTGGAGCAAGAAGATCAGAGATTGAAGAAACACGACGGCTGTTGGATTAACATCTAACGGTTACGTCTGCTAGAATCGTTTCTTGTCGTATATAATAAGTAAAAAATTCTTGCATACGCGTCAACTTAATAGGCCCACAAGTCAGACCATTCCCTATTTTTTTAATAATTTATATATAGCTCATTGCAACTTCTTATGCAATTTATTGTAGTCCGTTTTTTTTGTTGGCCAGGGCCAGGGTTAAAAATTTAAACGAAATTTCGCATATTTATGTGGGTTCCAAACTATTTTTAATATCGAAATGTCGAGCCATATTTAAAGTACTTTGAAGATATATTTAAATTAGGTTAAAGCCCAGTGAAATTGGAATCTGAAAGTGTGAAAAAATTCAGAAATTATAAAGTAATTGCCAATTTGTCATCTGTTTTTATATTTACAGCTCATTTCATATTACTTTCCAGATTTGCAGGCGTCTTGAAAGAGTTGCGGCCCATCAGGGCATAGAAAAATAAGTAGGCCTGGATTGGGTATTCTTCAGAAAAAATAAACTGGGCTCATTTTCACCAAAAAAATAGCTAGGCTGGTCATGTGGTGAACATAAAATATAAGCCTGGGCTAGACGGGCCACATCCCAGTTGAAACCCTGCTCCGTCTCAACAATAAAAAAATACTGCTCAAGCAGCTACGTCCCAGGTGTCAGCCGATCTTGTGCTGTTCTCTTGTCTATTGACTATATACGCTGACAATGTCGTGGGTCCCAGATGTCAGGAAACCACTAGCACGGGAAGCATTTTCTTTTTCCATACGCTGACAATGAAGTATATATATAACAAAAAGTGAGGAACTTCCTTGCGACCGGCGACGGACATAATGGGCCCCTACTGTCATCCTCTCCACGTACAGTCCTCTGCCGATTCCTCTTGTTTGTTGACCGTGTTGACAACGCGAGAGGGCGGCGCCACGGCGAGCGTAGCAAAGCGTGCAGAGGACGACGGCGAGGCCTCGGAGGTCGGCGTTAACGATTTAGGAGACGGTGGGACGGCGATGCATGCGCCGAGGCACAGCTAGCCATGGGAGGCGGAAGCAGGCGGCCCCGCCGGCGCTAGTTTGGTTTTGGCGGCTGGAGGAAGACAGGACTAAAGAAACATGACAGATTGTAAAAGCAGCAGGAGTACTTAACAACCTTAAGTAAAACCAGCAGGGGCACTTAACAACCACAGCTGGAAGCAGTATGAGTACTTATACAGGTTCAACCGTACAAAGCACGCCTCGAACAGTGCTACTTTGCCTACAGTTAACCAGAGGGTGAGGCCACCAAGCCCCAGGACAAGGCCTAGGCGCCATCCCGTGCATCCACAACCTTTTGAAAGCGGCTTCATCTCGCAATGTGGTCAATAAACAGGATATTCGCTTTAGAGCCATGGAAAAGCAGGAACATAATCTTCTGTCCTATTCTCCAAGATGGACGGGCCTTCATTATTTGAGACCACCCATGAATAAGTATCTTTTCACCTCCAAGGGGAATGGAGTAGGTCGACATAAACATCATGTTGTGACCAAGCGCAAGTCTGACCCGACCATGGTCAGGCATCTGTATAGGAACAATAGAACTGGGCAGTTCTTGTTTCAAGAAGATCACAACTGTAAAACTGTGCATAAGTAAGAGTTTATGAACAACATATATAACAGAAAATAGCTCGTACCATAAGTTTCTCAACACAATTGGACATGTTCAACGAGTGCAGCAGTGGCACACATATCCCACGTGGCCTTCCACCATTGAAACGCCCCACAAGGACCTCAAGACGATCAATAAATTGTAGGAACTTGTGGATGTCGTCCAAGTCAACTTCAGTGCCATGAGTAATAGACGAGTTCTTATAGAATAACAAACGAGTAGCCTGCTTAACTATGAAGAAACCTACACGTGCCACCAATTATAAGAAAATATTAGTTAGAAGTAGCATCTTCATGAGAGATTCGTTGCTACTTCTAAAGTTAAATTGTGATTAGTGAGACAGAATAGGTGGATTAAGAAGTAATCGAGGCAAGAAGAAAGAAGCAGATACAAAACTAACATGGATGAACAATTGGAATGACGTCGTGGTGGAAGATCGCAGTGAAGATGAGACCAGGTTCTGCTATTTCCATCAACATTCATGCGCCAACTTTCAGTCCGTAACACTTGAGAAAATTTACCCAAGTTCGGCCATAAAAAAATCAGTGATCTTCTTGGTTCATGAACCCAACTCGAAACTTATATCCATGGCTTGTCTTCATTGTTACCATTAAACTAGTGTATTCAGTTATGGCAAGCCTGATCATCTTGAGTACATGTGTTCTGGTAGAGCAAGGAATGCACTACAGGAAAAATAATATGAGAACACAATGTATTCCCGATATCCAAATCTAGAAATAATTTCCTCCTTCACGTAAGTGTTGACCATGGTACTAGTACCTTTTATCCAAATATAGCAATCACAATATCCAAATTAGTCAACAACATGTTCAAAAAACCCCACCCTCCCGGATAGAAAAGAGGATTCTAGGAACATACTGTGCGCGTTTTAAAATCCTGTGTTAGGACGAGAAGGAACAAGTGTGGCATCTCGCCGAGGGCGCAGAAACCTGTAAGGTCCTCACACTTTGGGCACTGTAAATGAAACACACTAGATTCAGTAGGAAGAAAAATGCATCAATGGCGGCGGCTGCCATCCTAGGAGTACCCGCGACCAAGGGGCTTGGATTTATCGGGGATGGATGAAGAATTCGTATCGGGTTCTCCATGAGAAAACCCTATGCAATTGTCGAGCGGGGGTTTTCTCGAAACAAGAGGACGAGTGAGAAGGGGATTCAGTCCCAGTGAAATATTGCCGCTTCGTCCGTCCAGCTTACTGCTAAAGCCGGAAAGGTGGGGGTTTTATGATTTGACGGCTCATTGGGCATTACTGTGGCGCTACGACCAGGGTGTGTCTACCGTGCAGTTGTGCACTCTAATTTGGTGCATATGGCACGTGGACCTCGTTGCCGGATGCACCACATATCAGCGAAAGGAAGTAGAAAGACAGGAGTAACTAGTTACACATAAATATATTTTTGACAGAGAGATACTCCCTCTGTAAAGAAATATAAAGATCTTTTATATCACAACTTTATACATAAGAAAAATCAAGGGGAATATATATAACATATATAATTATAAAAAACAGAGTTTTTTTAAGACGGTATAGACGAGTTGGTGATGATGGTGAGCCTGCCATCCTGCAATATAGGCCGCCCGATTTAAATCTAATGGATAGGAAGGAAACTATGGCAATTTTGCAAAAAGGTACCCACACACCTCTCCACATTTGCAAATAAGGCCTTCCCTCGTTCATCCTTTTCTCTCACAAGATAAAATACTCATACCAATGCCTCTTTATGTTACGTGCAACGCACGTGCATTATGGGGGTTCAGACGAGAAATACTCAAACACGCTCACGATGTTGGAAATATGCCCTAGAGGCAATAATAAAATGGTTATTATTATATTTCCTTGTTCATGATAATTGTCTATTGTTCATTCTATAATTGTGTTATCCGGAAATCGTAATACATGTGTGAATACATAGACCACAACATGTCCCTAGTGAGCCTCTAGTTGACTAGCTCGTTGATCAACAGATAGTCATGGTTTCCTGACTATGGACATTGGATGCCATTGATAACGGGATCACATCATTAGGAGAATGATGTGATGGACAAGACCCAATCCTAAGCATAGCACAAGATCGTGTAGTTCGTTTGCTAGAGCTTTTCCAAATGTCAAGTATCATTTCCTTAGACCATGCGATTGTGCAACTCCCGGATACCATAGGAGTGCTTTGGGTGTGCCAAACGTCACAACGTAACTGGGTGGCTATAAAGGTGCACTACGGGTATCTCCGAAAGTGTCTGTTGGGTTGGCACAAATCGAGACTGGGATTTGTCACTCCGTATGACGGAGAGGTATCTCTGGGCCCACTCGGTAATGCATCATCATAGTGAGCTCAATGTGACCAAGTGTTTGGTCACGGGATCATGCATTACGGTACGAGTAAAGTGACTTGCCGGTAACGAGATTGAACAAGGTATTGGGATACCGACGATCGAATCTCGGGCAAGTAACGTACCGATTGACAAAGGGAATTATATACGGGATTGATTGAATCCTCGACATCGTGGTTCATCCGATGAGATCATCGTGGAACATGTGGGAGCCAACATGGGTATCCAGATCCCGTTGTTGGTTATTGACCGGAGAGTCGTCTCGGCCATGTCTGCATGTCTCCCGAACCCGTAGGGTCTACACACTTAAGGTTCGGTGACGCTAGGGTTGTAGAGATATTAGTATGTGGAAATCCGAAAGTCGTTCGGAGTCTCGGATGAGATCCCGGATGTCACAAGGAGTTCCAGAATGGTCCGGAGGTGAAGAATTGTATATAGGAAGTCCAGTTTCGGCCACCGGGAAAGTTTCGGGCGTCACCGGTATTGTACCGGGACCACTGGAAGGGTCCCGGGGGGTCCACCGGGTGGGGCCACCTATCCCGGAGGGCCCCATGGGCTGAAGTGGGAGGGGAACCAGCCCCTGGTGGGCTGGTGTGCCCCCCTTAGGCCTTCCCCTGCGCCTAGGGTTGGAAACCCTAGGGGTGGGGGGCGCCCCACTTGGCTTGGGGGGCAAGCCACCCCCTTGGCCGCCGCCCCCCCTTGGAGATTGGATCTCCTAGGGCCGGCGCCCCCCAGGGGCCCTATATAAAGAGGGGGGAGGGCAGCCGCACCAAAGCCCCTGGCGCCTCCCTCTCCCTCCCGTGACACCTCTCCTTCTCGCTGAGCTTGGCGAAGCCCTACCGAGATCCCCGCTGCTTCCACCACCACGCCGTCGTGCTGCTGGATCTCCATCAACCTCTCCCTCCCCCTTGCTGGATCAAGAAGGAGGAGACGTCTTCCCCAACCGTACGTGTGTTGAACGCGGAGGTGCCTTCCATTCGGCGCTCGGTCATCGGTGATTTGGATCACGACGAGTACGACTCCATCAACCCCGTTCACTAGAACGCTTCTGCTCGCGATCTACAAGGGTATGTAGATGCACTCTTTTCCCTCTCGTTGCTAGAAGACTCCATAGATTGCTCTTGGTGATGCGTAGAAAATTTTAATTTCTGCAACGATCTCCAACAGTGGCATCATGAGCCAGGTTTATGCGTAGTTTCTATGCACGAGTAGAACACAAACTTGTTGTGGGCGTAGATGTTGTCAATTTTCATGCCACTACTAGTCTTATCTTGTTTCGGCGGCATCGTGGGATGAAGCGGCCCGGACCGACCTTACACGTACGCTTACGTGAGACAGGTTCCATCGACTGACATGCACTAGTTGCATAAGGTGGCTAGCGGGTGTCTGTCTCTCCCAATTTAGTCGAATCGAATTCGATGAAAAGGGTCCTGGTGAAAGGTAAATAGAAGTTGGCATATCACGTTGTGGTTTTACATAGGTAAGAAACGTTCTTGCTAGAAACCTATAGAAGCCACGTAAAAACATGCAACAACAATTAGAGGACGTCTAACTTGTTTTTGCAACATATGCCTTGTGATGTGATATGGCCAAAAGGATGTGATGAATGAAATATATGTGTTGTATGAGATTGATCATGTTCTTGTAATAGGAATCACGACTTGCATGTCGATGAGTATGACAACCGGCAGGAGCCATAGGAGTTGTCTTTATTTTTTGTATGACCTGTGTGTCATTGAATAATGCCATGTAAATTACTTTACTTTATTGTTAAACACGTTAGCCATAGAAGTAGAAGTAATCGTTGGCGTGACAACTTCATGAAGACACGATGATGGAGATCATGGTGTCATGCCGGTGACGAAGATGATCATGGCGCCCCGAAGATGGAGATCAAAGGAGCAATATGATACTGGCCATATCATGTCACTATTTGATTGCATGTGATGTTTATCATGTTTTACATCTTATTTTCTTAGAACGACGGTAGCTTAAATAAGATGATCCCTCGCAATAATTTCAAGAAAGTGTTCCCCCTAACTGTGCACCGATGCGAAGGTTCGTTGTTTCGAAGCACCACGTGATGATCGGGTGTGATAGATTCTAACGTTCGAATACAACGGGTGTAAGCCAGATTTGCACACGCAATACACTTAGGTTGACTTGATGAGCCTAGCATGTACAGACATGGCCTCGGAACACGGAAGACCGAAAGGTCTAGCATGAGTCGTATAGAAGATACGATCAACATGAAGATGTTCACCGATGTTGACTAGTCCGTCTCACGTGATGATCGGACACGACCTAGCTGACACGGATCATGTTTCACTTAGATGACTAGAGGGATGTCTATCTGAGTGGGAGTTCTTTGAATAATTTGATTAGATGAACTTAATTATTATGAACTTAGTCTAAAATCTTTACAATATGTCTTGTAGATCAAATGGCCCACGCTAATGTTGCCCTCAACTTCAACGCGTTCCTAGAGAAAACCAAGCTGAAAGATGATGGCAGCAACTATACGGACTGGGTCCGGAACCTGAGCATCATCCTCATAGCTGCCAAGAAAGATTATGTCCTAGAAGCACCGCTAGGTGACGCACCCATCCCAGAGAACCAAGACGTTATGAACGCTTGGCAGCAGCGTGCTGATGATTACTCCCTCGTTCAGTGCGGCATGCTTTACAGCTTAGAACCGGGGCTCCATAAGCGTTTTGAGCAACACGGAGCATATGAGATGTTCGAAGAGCTGAAAATGGTTTTCCAAGCTCATGCCCGGGTCGAGAGATATGAAGTCTCCGACAAGTTCTTCAGTTGTAAGATGGAGGAAAATAGTTCTGTCAGTGAGCACATACTCAAAATGTCTGGGTTACACAACCGCTTGACTCAGCTGGGAGTTAATCTCCTGGATGACGCGGTCATTGACAGAATCCTTCAGTCCCTTCCACCGAGCTACAAGAGTTTTGTGATGAACTTCAATATGCAAGGGATGGAAAAGGCCATTCCTGAGGTATATTCAATGCTGAAATCAGCGGAGGTGGAGATGAAAAAGGAACATCAAGTGTTGATGGTGAATAAAACCACTAAGTTCAAGAAAGGCAAGGGTAAGAAGAACTTCAAGAAGGACGGCAAGGGAGTTGCCGCGCCCGGTAAGCCAGTTGCCGGGAAGAAGCCAAAGAATGGACCCAAGCCTGAGACTGAGTGCTTTTATTGCAAGGGAAGTGGTCACTGGAAGCAGAACTGCCCCAAGCACTTGGCGGACAAGAAGGCCGGCAACACCAAAGGTATATGTGATATACATGTTACTGATGTGTACCTTACCAGCACTCGTAGTAGCTCCTGGGTATTTGATACCGGTGCGGTTGCTCATATTTGTAACTCAAAGCAGGAGCTGCGGAATAAACGGAGACTGGCAAAGGACGAGGTGACGATGCGCGTCGGGAATGGTTCCAAGGTCGATGTGATCGCCGTCGGCACGCTACCTCTACATTTACCTACAGGATTAGTTTTAAACTTCAATAATTGTTATTTAGTGCCAGCTTTGAGCATGAACATTGTATCAGGATCTCGTTTAATTCGAGATGGCTACTCATTTAAATCCGAGAATAATGGTTGTTCTATTTATATGAGAGATATGTTTTATGGTCATGCCCCACTGGTTAATGGTTTATTCTTAATGAATCTCGAACGTAGTGTTACACATATTCATAGTGTGAATACCAAAAGATGTAAGGTTGATAATGATAGTCCCACATACTTGTGGCACTGCCGTCTTGGTCACATTGGTGTCAAACGCATGAAGAAGCTCCATGCAGATGGACTTTTGGAGTCTCTTGATTACGAATCATTTGACACGTGCGAACCATGCTTCATGGGTAAGATGACCAAGACTCCGTTCTCCGGAACAATGGAGCGAGCAACCAACTTATTGAAAATCATACATACTGATGTGTGCGGTCCAATGAGTGTTGAGGCTCGCGGTGGCTATCGTTATGTTCTCACTCTCACTGATGACTTGAGTAGATATGGGTATGTCTACCTAATGAAACACAAGTCTGAGACCTTTGAAAAGTTCAAGGAATTTCAGAGTGAGGTTGAGAATCAACGTGACAGGAAAATAAAGTTCTTACGATCAGATCGTGGAGGGGAATATTTGAGTCACGAATTTGGCACACACTTAAGGAAATGTGGAATAGTTTCACAACTCAAGCCGCCTGGAACACCTCAGCGAAATGGTGTGTCCGAACATCGTAATCGCACTCTATTGGATATGGTGCGATCTATGATGTCTCTTACCGATCTACCGCTCTCATTTTGGGGCTATGCTTTAGAGACTGCCGCATTCACTTTAAATAGGGCTCCGTCGAAATCCGTTGAGACGACACCGTATGAATTATGGTTTGGGAAGAAACCTATGCTGTCGTTTCTAAAAGTTTGGGGATGCGATGCTTATGTCAAGAAACTTCAACCTGAAAAGCTCGAACTCAAGTCGGAAAAATGCGTCTTCATAGGATACCCTAAGGAAACCATTGGGTATACCTTCTACCTCAGATCCGAAGGCAAGATCTTTGTTGCCAAGAACGGGTCCTTTCTGGAGAAAGAGTTTCTCTCGAAAGAAGTAAGTGGGAGGAAAGTGGAACTTGATGAAGTACTACCTCTAGAACCGGAAAGTAGCGCAGCTGAGGAAGATATTCCTGTGGTGCCTGCACTGACTAGAGAGGAAGCTAATGATGATGATCAAGGTACTTCGGATCAAGTTACTACTGAACTTCGTAGGTCCACGAGGACAGGTTCCACACCAGAGTGGTATGGTAACCCTGTCCTGGAAATCATGTTGTTAGACAACGGTGAACCTTCGAACTATGAAGAAGCAAATTGCTTGAAGCCATGCAATCCGAGATAGGATCCATGTATGAAAACAAATTGTGGACTTTGATAGACTTGCCCAATGATCGGCGAGCGATAGAAAACAAATGGATCTTTAAGAAGAATACGGACGCGGATGGTAATGTTACCATCTATAAAGCTTGACTTGTCGCTAAGGGTTATCGACAAGTTCAAGGGGTTGACTACGATGAGACTTTCTCACCCGTAGCGAAGCTAAAGTCCGTCCGAATCATGTTAGCAATTGCCGCATACTATGATTATGAGATATGGCAAATGGACTTCAAAACGGCATTCCTTAACGGCTTTCTTAAGGAAGAATTATATATGATGCAGCCGGAAGGTTTTGTCGATCCTAAGAATGCTAACAAGGTATGCAAGCTCCAGCGCTCCATCTATGGGCTGGTGCAAGCATCTCGGAGTTGGAACATTCGATTTGATGAGATGATCAAAGCGTTTGGGTTTACGCAGACTTATGGAGAAGCCTGTGTTTACAAGAAAGTGAGTGGGAGCTCTGTAGTATTTCTCATATTATATGTGGATGACATACTGTTGATGGGAAATGATATAGAATTCTTGGGAAGCATAAAGGCCTACTTGAACAAGTGTTTTTCAATGAAGGACCTTAGAGAAGCTGCTTATATATTAGGCATCAAGATCTATAGAGATAGATCAAGACACCTCATTGGTCTTTCACAAAGTACGTACCTTGACAAGATATTGAAGAAGTTCAATATGGGTCAGTCCAAGAAGGGGTTCTTGCCTGTATTGCAAGGTGTGCAATTGAGCACGGCTCAATGCCCGACCACGGCAGAAGATAGAGAAAAGATGAGTGTCGTCCCCTATGCCTCGGCCATAGGGTCTATTATGTATGCCATGCTGTGTACCAGACCTGATGTAAACCTTGCCGTAAGTTTGTAGGAAGGTACCAAAGTAATCCCGGCATGGAACACTGGACAGCGGTCAAGAATATCCTGAAGTACCTGAAGAGGACTAAGGATATGTTTCTCGTTTATGGAGGTGACGAAGAGCTCGTCGTAAAGGGTTACGTCGATGCTAGCTTCAACACAGATCTGGATGACTCTAAGTCACAAACCGGATACGTGTATATTTTGAATGGTGGGGCAGTAAGCTGGTGCAGTTGCAAGCAAAGCGTTGTGGCGGGATCTACATGTGAAGCGGAATACATGGCGGCCTCAGAGGCAGCACAAGAAGCAATCTGGGTGAAGGAGTTCATTACAGACCTAGGAGTTATTCCCAATGCGTCGGGCCCGATGACTCTCTTCTGTGACAACATAGGAGCTATTGCCCTTGCCAAGGAGCCCAGGTTTCACAGGAAGACCAGGCATATCAAGCGTCGCTTCAACTCCATTCGTGAAAATGTTCAAAATGGAGACATAGATATTTGTAAAGTACATACGGACCTGAATGTAGCAGATCCGTTGACTAAACCTCTCCCTAGAGCAAAACATGATCAACACCAAAACTCTATGGGTGTTCGATTCATCACAATGTAACTAGATTATTGACTCTAGTGCAAGTGGGAGACTGTTGGAAATATGCCCTAGAGGCAATAATAAAATGGTTATTATTATATTTCCTTGTTCATGATAATTGTCTATTGTTCATGCTATAATTGTGTTATCCGGAAATCGTAATACATGTGTGAATACATAGACCACAACATGTCCCTAGTGAGCCTCTAGTTGACTAGCTCGTTGATCAACAGATAGTCATGGTTTCCTGACTATGGACATTGGATGTCATTGATAACGGGATCACATCATTAGGAGAATGATGTGATGGACAAGACCCAATCCTAAGCATAGCACAAGATCGTGTAGTTCGTTTGCTAGAGCTTTTCCAAATGTCAAGTATCATTTCCTTAGACCATGAGATTGTGCAACTCCCGGATACCATAGGAGTGCTTTGGGTGTGCCAAACGTCACAACGTAACTGGGTGGCTATAAAGGTGCACTACGGGTATCTCCGAAAGTGTCTGTTGGGTTGGCACGAATCAAGACTGGGATTTGTCACTCCGTATGACGGAGAGGTATCTCTGGGCCCACTCGGTAATGCATCATCATAATGAGCTCAATGTGACCAAGTGTTTGGTCACGGGATCATGCATTACGGTACAAGTAAAGTGACTTGCCGGTAACGAGATTGAACAAGGTATTGGGATACCGACGATCGAATCTCGGGCAAGTAACGTACCGATTGACAAAGGGAATTATATACGGGATTGATTGAATCCTCGACATCGTGGTTCATCTGATGAGATCATCGTGGAACATGTGGGAGCCAACATGGGTATCCAGATCCCGCTGTTGGTTATTGACCGGAGAGTCGTCTCGGTCATGTCTGCATGTCTCCCGAACCCGTAGGGTCTACACACTTAAGGTTCGGTGACGCTAGGGTTGTAGAGATATTAGTATGCGGAAATCCGTAAGTCGTTCGGAGTCCCGGATGAGATCCCGGACGTCACGAGGAGTTCCGGAATGGTCCGGAGGTGAAGAATTGTATATAGGAAGTCTAGTTTCGGCCACCGGGAAAGTTTCGGGGGTCACCGGTATTGTACCGGGACCACCGAAAGGGTCCACCGGGTGGGGCCACCTATCCCGGAGGGCCCCATGGGCTGAAGTGGGAGGGGAACCAGCCCCTGGTGGGCTGGTGCACCCCCTTGGGCCTCCCCCTGCGCCTAGGGTTGGAAACCCTAGGGGTGGGGAGCGCCCCACTTGGCTTGGGGGGCAAGCCACCCCCTTGGCCGCCGTCCCCCCTTGGAGATTGGATCTCCTAGGGCCGGCGCCCCCCAGGGGCCCTATATAAAGAGGGGGGAGGGAGGGCAGCCGCACCAAAGCCCCTGGTGCCTCCCTCTCCCTCTAGTGACACCTCTCCTTCTCGCTGAGCTTGGCAAAGCCCTGCCGATATCCCCGCTGCTTCCACCACCACGCCGTCGTGCTGCTGGATCTCCATCAACCTCTCCCTCCCCCTTGCTGGATCAAGAAGGAGGAGACGTCTTCCCCAACCGTACGTGTTTTGAACGCGGAGGTGCCGTCCGTTTGGCGCTCGGTCATCGGTGATTTGGATCACGACGAGTACGACTCCATCAACCCCGTTCACTTGAACGCTTCCGCTCGTGATCTACAAGGGTATGTAGATGCACTCTTTTCCCTCTCGTTGCTAGAAGACTCCATAGATTGCTCTTGGTGATGCGTAGAAAATTTTAATTTCTGCAACGATCTCCAACACACGGTTGTGGACTTTGGGCCACAGGCCGGTGGGCCTGCATGTTTGGGGGCCCATGTGTTCTACCTCAGTGCTTTTCATATTGCAAGCGGTCGGTACGGCACTGGTTTTAGATGTTGTCGCAAGGCGAATACACAAAATTGAATAAAGCACGACAGCTGTTGGAATGAAATCAAACGACAGTTCCGAACCAGCAATTAGAGTTGCAACACTATCAATGATACTGTCGTACTACTTATACACACAGGACACTTGTTTCACCATGCCAGAGTATTACATCAAAATCTCTCGGAGGATAGATCAGCTCGGTAGTTGTGTGTTGCTACTGAAGAATTTCAAAGTTGATTTGGACCAGCTCTCCTTGCCGAGAAAGTTTGATTTTGACATCATCCCCTACCGCAAGATATGATTTAGATCTGAACCTTGACCATCCTTTAGCATCAATCATCATGCGACCATCCTTTGTACTTACGGTATATTGAGCAGGTTCATTCACACCAAGGCTGCACATGGTAAGAGAAACTTGGCCACGGTCGCCCGGATTGTTGAACGACTCCCTCGTTGCTCTAGGAATTCTCTGTTTGCAAACAAGAAGACATACACAAACAGTTAGATCAACACAGAGAACCATGTGAAACAACATGGAAAGAAAAAAGAACGCAGCACTTGGGCGGGCAATGCTTACCAAGAAGGTGGACATGTCGGTTTTTGTAAGGACTTTGGTATATGAAGCGCGAACTGCTGCCCAGTCTGTTGCTGGTGCAACTGCAGGTTCTGTTGCCGTTGCACGGGCCGGAGCAGATGCAAGCGCAAGTGTTGGTGCAGGTGCCGAAGCCGTTGATGGTGCCTATGCTGGTGCGACTTGTAGTGCCACTGCAGCTGCCGGAGATGGTGCTCCTTCTAGAGCTGGTGCCGGTGTCGATGCCCGCTCCTCCGGTAGATCAGCCTGATCCGCTGACGCGGTCGGTGCCCAATCCTCATCTGGATCACACTGAGCTGCTGCCGCTATCAGTGCAAGAGCAACTGCCGGTGCTCGATCTGTTGCTAAAGGTGGTACCGATGTGCGAGATAGCGGCGATCGTGTCTGGTCTGCTATGATCAGCTTTCTAACTTGACTAGGCTCCGTGACCGTGATCCAGTCTTTTTCTTCATTTCTTTTAAATGCGAGAAGGACTAATTGTGGCGTGTTTGTTAAACCAAACTGCAGTTCATCATAGGGATTCAGCTTGTACTCAGACAACAGACTGATCCAATTTTTTCCAGTAATATAAGTGATGGACAGTGCCTTCGTTACTGACACGACATAAGAAGTGAAACCTGCAAAAATATCCATCGTAGAGCAAACCAAACGGTTTATCCTGTGATGAATGTCACATCGCAAAACCTGCATCGTAAAATTGCAGCAAAAGAAAGAAAACATGACATTAAATCAATAAGATTTAGAAAGTAAATCAATAATATCCATCGTAGAGCAAACCAAACGGTTTATTCTGTGATGAATGTCACATGGCAAAACCTGCATCGTAAAATTGCAGCAAAAGAAAGAAAACATGACATTAAATCAATAAGATTTATACAGTAAATCAATAAGATTTACTTGATGTGACACGAGTGAATCCTTACCTGGAAATCACTATGTTGAAGTACTAAACAAGAGATTGGTCGTGCAACTACGCGTGGCATGCAGGGCCCCCGCCTACTCCCACAAGCAGGACAGTCCAAAGGTCGTGACAAATCGTATGGACCGAACATCCATGGAACTCCCACAAGCATACATATATTGGAGTGTAACCATAATTGATAAACCGTCCTCACAAAAAAGATGATCTGGATACTTCAAAATATACAGACTGAATTGAGTGGACAGACATTAACATAGACCGTTCTCAGGACTGACCACACACCAAAAGCGGCAGTACTAAACAATACACGGTTGACAAACACAAATCAAGTACTGAACAATAAAACTTACTACAGACAAGCAAAGTTGCACTAATTAAACTCTGCAGACTATTTCTTGCCACCGACCTACGGGGTGAACCCCGCATAACTGACTAGGCCATGGACTTCGTGAGAGATGTCTACCGGCACCATCACCATCTCCTCAACCTTGGAGAACCTAATAGAGTGGTCTTTCCACTCATAAACATGACGATAAAGACAGGACGCATTAGATTTGTCGGGAAGCTTCACAAGAACCACACCCGTCGTAATCGAAGGCACAGCCAGAAAATTGTTGTGGTCAAGTACAGCCTTGAGAACATCGCTGACAACAATGCTACAGGAAAACACTAGTTCAGGACACGTGGTGACAAGGGCACATCAGCTGGATAGTTTAGCAGTAGAACTCATCCTCAGGTCTTCCAGTTCACACGGCATGACTTTGAGAACTTCATCTCCACCGCGGACCTAGTTCTAATTCAAACAGAAACCAAATATTTTATTACTACCTCCGTTCAGAAATATAAGATGATTTCCGATATTTTACTCCATATATGACTACATATACGCACAGAAATGAGTGAACAAAGACACCAGAACATGTCTTCAAAGGCATGAGAGCAGAGGGATTACTTGCAATATCCATAACACAAGTTACTGATGCAAATATACCCTCTTCAAAGGTAGCATTGATGTTCATAAAGTAGTTGAAAGTAATATATAAGAAATCAGTGTCAACCTCTCGCATGTTTTGGTCAAAAGAAGAATTTAGAACCGTCATTTGGCACACAAAAATCACATGCAAGATCACCCAGAAAGATGTACTACTAGTACTAGTACTGCGCGTTAGATGAAAAAACATGATCAAGATCGAGAAAAAGATCGTCAAGAAGAGATATTACCTGGACTTGCTTAATGAGGGATCCCGGAGAGGGGGGCTTGGACAGGGTGATGGCTTTGAGCTTGTCTGCGGTAGTCTCGGCGGGGTGCTTGCGCTTCTTCGTACCATGAGACTCAACGGTTTTGGCCAGAGCCATAGACATCACTTCGGCCGGTGCTCCAGCGTCCATCAAGAAACTATCAAATAGAAATAAAAGAAAAGATCCAAAATCACAAACCCAGAAGAAGAACAGAGAGGGACTTATAGGATCAGTCTCGGGGTTGCAAGACCGGGCCTTGGCCAGAATCAACACCATTGATGCGCTCACCTTTCCTTCTTTGGGAGAGAAGAACAATGGCAGAAGCAGGTCGGGGTATTCTTGAATAAATGAGGAACAAGATGAGGGAGAAGCGAGGGTTGGGTAGAGAGGAAGCTAAGAGAGAAGAGTGAAATGATGGTTGCTTCGTCCGTCCAACTTACTGCTGGAAAGGAGTTGGTTTTGTGATTTGACGGCTCATTGGGCATTACTGCGGCGCTTCGATCGGGGTAGTCTACCGTGCAGTTGGGCACTCTACTACGGAGTAATTTAATGCATGGCTGGTGGACCCCCATGGTGGCTGTCCCACACATCGGCGAAAGTGAGTAGCAAGGTTCCCAACGACCATCGAGGAGGATCCGCACGGTAGAGCGAGTCCACTGTTTTTTCCGAAGAAAAAAATGAGTACAACAAGCGTTTCCACTCTTACGATGGAGGAGTGCGAAACACGGTAGCCACTTGAACATACACAATGCTCCTACTACTAGGCATGTGCAGTGGTTCATACGTCAGTACTACATAATCTTGTTGCTAGTGTAGTAAGATATGACGATAACGAATGATGTTGTGTGCATGTCAACTATATGAACAGTAAATTAAAATAGTACCGCTTTTTCGACTGTCCGGTCGAGAATGAACGGTGAGATCAATGTTAACAGAACTAGGTCTACAGTGCACGGAGAGTACGGTGCTACAGTACTCCAGGAAACATGAACCATATGAAGCACGACTCAGTGTTAGGCAGGGTGTATGAAGGGTGCACGGGATCGGAGCAAAAGTTCCCTTCTCGACCCACTTTTGGGTGTTTGGCAGAGTGCACATGAAGGGTGCATGAGTCCACACTAGTAGGTTAACACAAATACACGAAGAGGGAACAACTATATTGAGATGAGAATGCAACCAAACACACCCACATGCTTTGTGATACAGTGACTGATCTGCACCGTCCGAGTTTGATCCAACGGTCATGTTGCGCCGAGACATGGACATGCCCATGCAGAGGACGCCTAAACACCACCGAAGTCCGTCTGCTTCTCGAGGCGCACGACGTTGGTGATGCAGGGTGCAACGGCCCACAGAGCCCGCTCCCGATCGACGGGAGCCAGCTCGTCAAAGACGGCGTACAATGGCACGAATGGATTCCGGTGACGGAGCCCTGAGAGGATTCGCCCGGCAACGACGACGGCCTCCCGCAACCCCTCCTTGTCTAGCTCCGCCCCCACCATCGCGCGGAGATGGCTCAGCTCCTTGGAGATATAGGTGAAGAAGGAGACCAGGTCAGGAAGCCGCAGCTCATTGAAGTCGATGGGGTGGTCGAACGGGTTTAGCCCGACGACCGGCATGGTCGCGTTGGCACGACGGTAGGCATCGCGCAGCCGCAACACGTGCGTGGCAACTTGGTCCACCAAGTGGCTGAGGCGATCCTGAACTTCGTCACGATCGGCCCGCTCGCGCTCCAGCCGGCTCCCCTGACGGCCTATCGTATCTCCCGCTTTCTGCAGCAACGCCGCCGACGCCTCGAGCATCTTTGTGGTGGACGCCTGCTGCTTTTGAAGCTCCGTGAACTCCCGCACATAACGGAGAAGCATGGCACTCCTCTCCTCCTTGAGCTCACGGAGCTCCACGTCCTTGGCCCTGAGCTCCGCATCCTTGGCCTGGAGCTCCTGTGTCAGGCGCCTCACCTCAGACTCCGTGATCTGCTACGCCGCCATGGCACCAGGTAGAAGCAATGGGGAGAGGAGGCAAAGGGGGCGAAACGGCTGAAAGGCAATGCAATCTACGTGAAGGCGGAGGGAGCCAGCCGAGGAGCGGGGAATCTTCAGGTTTTTACCATGGGAAAACACCAATCGACGACTTCTCACATCAGGGAGCAGTGGGTTTTACAGGAGGAGTCATCGTGACTAATTACTGCCACGCCTGCTCCCGTCAATCAAAAAAATTAAAAATCATGTCGCGTCTGCCGCACCCAAAGACTAGAGCAACGCCGCGATGGATATTTAAATTTACCTGCCGGCAAGGAGATAAAAAAAGGGTGAAAAAACAAATGTGGCGGCGACCTAGCTAATCGGCCGCACTAGCCCAACTAGCTAGCCACCGTGCTTCACTGATGTACTCGGCGGGAAAGGTGGTCTTTCATGATTTGACGACTCATTTACTTGCTTCGGCGCTACGACCGAGGAGGACCCAAAAAACGCGCGGTAGGGCGTCCCACGTCTCGGCAAGGAAGAATATATGCGTGCACCACCCGGGAGGACCCCGAAACCGCGCGGTAGGGTGTGCCACGTCTCGGCACGGAGGAAAAATGTGCGTGTAAAAATATACTGTATCAGACGTAGTAGTACCTATGGTTCGACCTCAGGACCAAGCCAGTCGGTCGAAAACACCCCACTAGCCACACAGCTTCATCATGCTAACATGGCACGGAGGATAGGTGTGGTTAGCTCCGTCTCGACCAGCCACAACGTCTCTTGTTGTAGGCGATTCTTCTATTTTCCAAGGTTTTTTAGTTATAATAACACCAGGGCAAGCTAGCGCCTCTCTTCGTGTGTGCCCATGCGTCTAAAGGTTAGATGATGGAGAGGAGAGAGAGATCGCAGACCTGGGACCCACCAGTAAGTGAGTCAACGGTCATGCACGTGTTGACGAGGAACTCCCTCTACTCTACTCAACGTATTACTGTATAAAATCAAGTTATGGGACAAATCCAACAACCGTTGTTGTTTCAGGCTATCAACTTACGCTTTGTAGTCCAGGTTCCCAGTTCGAATCTCGTCTTTCAGATTTGTTAGTTTTAGGTCCAAATTTGATCAATGACAAGTGGGACCCTCGTGTGTTGTTCCGATATTTCAGTGTAAGATGGTCTTTTGAACAAACACTTTGCGCGGTTAGACAAGTAACGGCACGAGTTACACGTATTTTGCAAGTTTACGAACAAAAATGACAGCGACATAGAATATCACATCCACCCCGCAGCTTAGATGATATGGTGATACGAGTTTTTACATTGCTGGAACTGAGATCCAATGGCTTGCGAGTAGTCTTTGTAATTATGCGCAATTACCAAACTCTCCAAGGTTTTTTTTGCAAATAAAACATTCAGGCCTCGTGTGTGCCGCTGCATCTTGGATCCAACGGCTCCCCGTTGCTCATATTAGGCGCTCCCCGTAGCTTAATTGGCCGCTACGATGATACGAGCATCTAGGTCGTATGATCTGTGATCAAATGCCACATGTGTAGTACTTGTACTTTCTGCGCAATTCCCAAACTCTCTCAGGCGTATATTGCAAAAACATTCAAACCTCCTACTGTGAGCCGTCAGATCTCCATGAACACGTATCACCATAGAATCTACAGTGAGGGAGCACCTCATATTCTCCCGTGCGAGAAAACATCAGGTGCTCTCGCAGCTTGGATGGTATGGTGATACGAGCTTCGAGGTTGTTTGATCTGAGATCCAATGGCATCTGAGCAGTCTTTGTGCTTGTAAGCAGTGGACGAAATCTTTGGGGGCTTTTCTGCAAAAAATCATTTGAACCACCGAGGAGTTGTTGGGTCACAAATCCAACGGCTCCGAAGAGCTTGTATCACCAAAGCATCTAAGGTGTGGTAGCACATGATATTCTTACATACAGGAGAATATGATGTTCTCCTTCATCTTAGATGCTACGGTGATACGAGCTTCGAGGTTGTTGGATATGGGATCCAAGGGCATCTGAGTAGTTTTTGTAAAAATTGTGTGCAATTCTCAAACTCATTAAGGTTTCTTGTAAAAATATGAAGACATCATGTGAGCTGCTATATCTCAGATCAACAAGCTCCAAGCAACTCGTATCAGCATATAGCATCTAAGGTGTGGGGGCACATGATATTCTCCCTGGGAGGAGGGGGTGCACAACCAATCGGTGTTTGGGAGGGTGGAGACAAATATAATCTAAACAATCCTAAACAGAGCTTCACAATTGTATCTAGGGTCGAGGGGTTAACCCCCGACAATCTACATAGCTCCGCCTAAACACAACATTTGCATGTACTGTAGTACTAGAATTAATATTCATGTTTCAGTTTCATGTTCATTTTAAATATTGAATTGAGGACCATGCATGTCTTTCATTTTACTCCCTTCGTTCCTAAATATTAGTCTTTTAGAGATTTCAAATGGACTGCCATATACGGATGTATATAGACATATTTTAGAGTGTAGATTCACTCATTTTGCTCCGTATGTAGTCAGTTGTTGAAATCTCTGAAAGACTAATATTTAGGAACAGAAGGAGTATTATTAAATTCGTGTCATACATGCATGGTATGGAAAAATAGATGCACTATAGTTATTGGATTGCTGTTGTGTTCGTGTGTGTTCGTGTGTGTGTGTGTGTGGTTGTATGCTTGATATATACAAAGTTTTCTCACCACCATGCCGTTCATCTTTTAAATTTGAATTTGCAATCAAAAAATTACTAGGGATACCATGAAATGTGAAATCCATGTTGAGATCACTATATCACAAACTCACTCTAATTCAATAACTCGTCATAAATCAATTACCACGTTGAGATTACTATTTGCAAGGAAAATACGGGCATTGTAATACACATAGATTCGTTCGGCAATTTAAAAGATTCCTTTTGTATTCTTTTTTTGAGAGACCCTTTCGTATTCTCGAATGGTAGGACCCAACGGCGTACCGGCCAGACCTTGGCTCGTGTTGATCCTAAAAAAACGGGCTCGTGTCCTTCCGGTGGCGTGCGTGGTACGCACATTAGCCAATCCCAACTAGTCGAGCCTCCGCGTTTCGAGTCAAAATATCTGGCGGCCAGAATTCCAGCCCTAGAAAATTCCCCTCATGTCCCCGGTCCATAATGACTACCGATGAACAATGGAGGGATGCTTTAGTAACTAGACAACGTTACCTACCGTGCCGAGCACGGTTCAATTCCCTCGGTCGCCGCTACCAAGGTCACCTGTCAACCGCATTGCCTAGTACTACTACTACTACACCAGGATGAGCACAGAATTGAGCCCGTTTGTTCGTGCCTACTAGTACTTGAGTTAATATATACCCCTAAAAAAACTTGAGTTAATATATCAGGCAATGCACTACTACGGAGGGATTATCCTTCTACTCTGCATATATAACTTGTCTGAAGTCGAACTAGGCAAAATGTTTGACCAAATCCTTTCTTAAGAAATACAACAGGAAAGATGTATCGCTTGATTTTTTTTGCATGATGCAGGTTATGATATTGTTTCGAATCCTGGATTTTAAATTTTAGAAAATCCAAAAGTGACCAGAAATTCATGAAACTGAGCATGGTCACGTGATATGGCACAAATATTCCTACGTAATTTTTTTCTTCAATTTGAGACAAGCTGCTTATGAGAAGTTGCACAAATGAAGAGCCAAGGTATTTTGGAACAAAGACCTGTCACATTAAGGCGAACGCTTTCACTATTGCAACCATGGGCGTTTACGTGCTGCCACGAGTCCCGCTTCTCATCGGCAGGTGCCATCCGAGCAAGCGTGTGAGTCGACGGGAGGCGTGCAAGCAGACTGCTGCGTAGGCTCACCGGGAGGCGAGCCCTTTGACCAGGCTCCGCCGCCCACCTTCGCCCCAACTGCTCCCACTTTTAACGTCGCCGGCGCCGCAGTTTAAAATCAACCTCGCACTACCCAGTATCGCTACAATCTTCTCTCTTCCCCTCCGATTCTCGTGTCGTCTACCTCCAACCAGCCTGACCTAACCGTACGCCATGCCGCATCACGATGGTCTGCCCTTAGTCTTCCAATTTCCTGAGGAAGACACCCAGCCGGAGTCTAAAGAACATAAGGCGTTGTAGGACGAGCTTCAACCGGCCTTGCGGGAAGATGCCGCGCCTGTCCCTGCTCCCGTTCCGGCTCCCGTCGCCCCGTCTGCGCCAGCGCCCATCCCCGTGGCATTGATGGGCTCGGAGCCGCACATTGTCGCCAAGCTTGATGCCACGGGGTTCCACGAGGTCCCCGTTGACTTTCACGCACCCGTGCACCTGCCAGCGCATGCGCCTGCGCGTGCACTGATGCGCACCCCCGTGCCGGTGCCTGTGCACCTACCAGCGCATGTGCCTGCGCGTGCACTAACGTGCGTGCCGGTGCCGGTGCCCGTGCACACGAATGTCTCCGCCGCGCTGTTGCCAGCGCTTGTCCCCGCGCGGGTGCCAGTGCCCCCCTCAGCGGCATGGATGGCCGTCGTCGACCGCTTCCTTGCACCAACGCTATCGCCTCCTCCCGCCAGTTGACACGCTCCTGCAGACCGAAGTCCAAAACATTATGGCCTTCCTTGGAGCTAGGGCCAACGTCCAGGAGTACGCCAACAATGGCGCAAGACGCCGCCATCGCCGTCGCCGTCGGTCAGTGGCCCGACGACACACAGAGCACGGCAGAGGATCCGCTTCCCACCGTAAGATGCCCCCGCCGCCGCGTAATCTAAATTCGCCATGAAAAACGTTCGGATTGCCATGCTTAAAATCCGAACGTTTATCATTTCTGTTTATTTTAGATCGTTCATCGTATGAATGTAAAGTCGGAGTCAGATAGCATGAAATCTAAGGATTGATCGATTGAATGTTCTGCTAGAGCCGTATCAAATTAAATATAAAACGTCATCAAGCCACATATTCCTTCTCATCCAATGACCTAGACTGCTTCAATGTCGAATGCTCAACACGTTTAGCGTGCAGTTAATTTCATGCCAAAAATAGTGCTAATCACATAATAACACGAAAATAATATCCTACTTAATATCCGCATGCACTTAATATACTTCCAAATTGACGTGCATTGCACGTACACATTGACTAGTACTACTAGTACGTGAAACTGGTGCCATAACTTGTGAACGCGTCCAGATATAGTCAACGGCAACATCGCCTGCGAGTTCTTCGTGTTTGCCCGTGCGTCTAAACGCAGAAGGGGAGGAGAGAGAGAGCACACATGGAACCCACCAGTAAGTGAAGGAGAATAGTACGTGCTAACGAGCCGGTCCCACTAATGTACTAAAAAATAATATTACATTTTATCCATTAAATAGGTTGTGGTAATATAAAAACATTATATGAACAAAGGGGGGTACAACAAACATTGTTGTTCTACGTATGTTGCCTATTGACGTGCGGCTTGAAGGCCCTGGATGTTCGGTCCTCATCCTTTATTTTTTAATTTGTATATGGGTCCAAATTTGTTTCATGACAGGTGGGCCCCTCAGTGTGTAGTTTGTAGCACTTTAATTTGTGAGTCGAAATTTGTTCCTTTCCGGGTGGACTATCTATGTGTAGTTTTGTAGCTTATTTCTAATAATTAAAGAGAACAACAAAGTTTTTTGCAATAATACCATGGCGCAATGTTGAAGGCGAGAAAGGACGTGTGAGAGAGCGATGACCGAGCCAGAGGGAAATCAATGGGGGGAGGTGCGGGGGTTGCAACGGTGTTTGGAGTAGTTATGGGCCGAATGCTATGAAAATATAATCTAAACCCACCGGAATAAATGCCTACACAAATTAATCCAAGGTTGGAGTCCCCCTCGCAATGTAAATAGCTTCGGCTTTGCAAGGGATGGAGAGGTAGCTTCAATGTGTGGAAGATACGGTGTGAAAAAGCGAGGTCAATCGAGAGACATATAGATAGAGAAACAAAGTGAGTGTGGTCCGACATTCATTGAAAAGATATATATGCTCTGGAGAGATATTGTCCGATTGAGCTTTTGGGAAGAGTGAGGGCTGTAAGATAGAGCTTGAGAGATGATCCAGTCACAGACATGTAGATATATTTTGTGCGTGGAGGAAGCAAGGTCAATCGATTACATATATAAAGGGAGAGAGATTGAGCGAGTGTGGGTCGTCGTGCGATCAAAAGAGTGAGACAGGTTGGAGAGAGTGACCTAGATAGACAATGTGAGTGAGAGAGTATACAATATGAATATGTCGAATTGGGCTCAAACATGGAGATATATCGTTTGTGTCCGAGAAAGAGCGAAGTCAATCGAGACATACAGAGAGAGAGAGATTGAGCGAGCGTGGCCCGCCATGAGGTCGAAAGAGCGAGGCGGCTTGGATGGACTGACCTAGATAGACAATGTGCGTGAGAGAGTATAGAGTGTGTTGATCGAGGCCCGAACAGGGAGATATGTCATTTGTGTGTGAAAGAAAACGAGGTTAATCGAGACTCAGATAAAGAGAGCGAGATTGAGGGAGTGTGGCCCGCCATGCGGAAGAAAGAGTGAGACAGTCTCGAGGGAGTGACCTAGATAGACAACGTGCGTGCGTGCGCAGGAGAGGTTGGGGGGCTAGATAGGCAATGCATGTATCTAGCGAGAGAGGGTGGGAGGGAGAGAGAGAGATCTCGGCATGGGGTGCAATGGCGGGTGTGTGAGGTAAATACATTTGGTAATAGAGTGTAAAAAGGGGGTTGTGTAGTTGAGAGAGTTAGAGATCGAAACATGGAGAGAAAGAATGAACATGTGTTAGAGACCTATAGCTTTCTAATATGGTTAGGAGAGGCAGATTGACCGATACAGGAAGTATGTAGCGTGTGTGCCGGGGGGGTGGGGCTAAAAACAACATTTGAATGTAGATAGTACGAGACTTAATATCGATGTTTCAATTCGGTGTACATAGTAACATTTGAACTGAGGACCATGCATATGGGTAATTATTTCGAATTCATGCCATACTAGGTTTGGAAAAGTTCACATTGACTCGATTGTTGTGCTATTTACTAGCAAGAGGCCAATGCGTTCCATGGAACATAAAGATGCATTTATACGAGTTGTTTATCTCGTGGGAGACGAAGATGAACGAGGGAAGTCCTTATCTGCAAATGTGGAGAGGGGTGCGGGTATCTTTTTGCAAAATTGTCATAGTTTGCTTTCTATCCGTCGGATATAGATCGGACGGTCTATATTGCAGGATGGCAGGCACACCATCATCACCAACTCATTTTTTTATCTATACCCCTATATAGTGTGCGAATAACTTTGAAAGTTGGTCGTTGGATGAAGCCAATTCAACGGTACAGAGATGGCAAATCCGAGCACTACTGGCCGTTGGATATCATCTACATTCCACCAGATTCTGCCACGTGTACAATCTAGAAGACTCCATGGTTGAACTTAAGCATAATGAACAAAGCTCAAAACACAAGCACTTTTCCTTTGTTCTCTAGAATCTTCAATATCTTAATTGCCCAAACTTTTTTTTCTAAATGAATTGTCACTTTTTGTTTTTACTTTATGCTTTACAATGCACAATTCCATGAATCTTAAAATAGATTTTTTTTGTAAAACTAATTGATTTTGGAAGAGATGAACTATAAGAATTAAACGAACATCTACATCATGCATATATGATTCAAAGTTTACATGCTATATTGTGGTATTTATTCATAATTTGGTTACCAAATCTCATGCGTGCAATGCACGTGTACTTTACTAGTAAGAGTAGATATTACGTCATATGTTTGAATCCATCGAAAGTTTTCTCACTACCATGGTGTTCAACATATACATATGAATTTGTATTAAAAAAGCAGCGTGGATACCGTGAAATGCGCAATCCACGTTAGAATTGGAGATCGCTATGTGACACACACTCTAATTCAAATAACTAATTATGTGACACACACTCTAATCCACGTTAGCATGGATATTGTGGATACCGTTTTGATTTTTTTTTTCAAATAACTCATGATTGATTAATTTATAGTATCTCGTTTCAAATGACTAATTATTTGCAAGGAAAACACAGGCATGGTAATACATACAGATTCGTTTGCAAATGAAAGAAGATTCGTTTGCATTCTCAAATGTAGGCGCACCAGGCAGACCAGGGTCGTGTCGTGGTGGTCGCGTGTGTCGTACGGACACTTGGCACCCAGCCACCCACCCCCTCCCTCGCTCCCCAAAATAAGTTCGCGCTTCCACGTTTCAGATTGAAATATCTGGCGGCCCCAAACAAAATCTCCCTTCTCCCCCGTCCCCTTCCGCGCCCAAATTGCTCAAACCCCTAATTCGCCGCCAACCCAAGCAAAGTTTGAACCGCCCCTCGTCTCGTCTCTTTCCCCACCTCTGTGTCGGACGACAACGACGAAGACGACTGTCGCGCTTCACCACCGCACCGGAGCTACCTCGCCTACGCCCTCGTCCACCGCACCGGGTGGTCCACCGACAACGTCAGCCGCCGCAACCGACGTGCCTCACAGACACCGACTTCCACTGCATCAGGTGCGCTTCACCGACGCCATGTCCCACCTCACCGGGGCTACTTCACCGAGCACATTGTCGCACCTCCGCCCCCCCCCCCCCGAGGCCGTTGGGGCTTCACCAACGGTCTCATCCACCGCATCGTAGCGCTCCGCTGCCACTCAAGATCTGCATCCGTGCGCAGCCAGCAAACGCCAGCGCATCACCCTCAACGGCTCTGAAGTGACCCGCACTCTAGCTAGGCGAGCATGCCCAAACGCCGGCCCGAACTAGGTATCCACACATCACTCCCTTGTGCACTGTTCCGACGATGTTTGGATATCCTTTCACTGCTCTCTTAGCTTACACACCTATGCAACTCTAACTTTAACTCTTATTTCTTCTGGAGATATCATCTGAAACAAGCAAAACCATTTTTTAGCAAAGCATGGCGGCGCTACGGGATCTGGTACACATCCTGCACACCCGTATAACCTTGTAAGTATATGTCCTCCGGTACAACAGCAAGGTCAATTCCTCTTATTTGATCAACCATTCGTCCTGTCAAAAATGCATAGGGGGGTGCAAGGAGCCCAAGGCCTGCACATCCAAGCAAGTGGTAACATGGACTTGTACATGGAACATCCCAAGCGCAAGCAGAGCTACAGTGAGCCTTTACAACAAGCTAGCGCAAGTCCATGCATTTCATTTAATTCGTACTAGCCTGTGTGTATGATTTGTGTGCAGTGGTGGATCCATGAATTAGGGGCGAACATTTAACTTAAAAAATACGGAGGCACTTGCACTCAGGAAATCCACATAACTTGAGAAATGTGAAGCTACATGCACTTTGAAAACCAGCTAATGATCCAAAGTAGTTCAGATTATGAAACACTAAATGATGTAAGCACCAAAAACACAAAATGCAGCATGGTGTACAAGGACTACTAACATGGTCTTTACCTGCTTGAATTATTTGTTCTCTGGCTGAAAATATCGAAGTGTAATTGCACCTATAACTAGTGCGCAAACTGCATATCAATATATCTATCCCGCACAAGTATGCCAATAGTTTCAAACAACAGATTAGAAAAGTATTTATGCTACGTTGTCATGATACGGGGACTTTCTGGTAGATGGCCTCGACGTTTCCTCAAGCCATGAAAATGTACTATAATTTGCTTCTCATCAATGCCTGCAAATCTCTATGTCTCTCTCAACATAGCAGATCATCATTAGACACTAAATCCTTCAATGGGAGCTTGCAAAATTGCATTAGATCCCTGATTAGAAACTATATGTTCATCACCAGGAGCATGTAAAATGTTTGCATCAAATCCTTCATTAGTAGTCTGTTCACTAGACACTTCAGGCTCAAGAACAACATGAGCTTGTATGTTTGCACCGGAAACTTGATTAGATACATCAGATTCAGTCAGTTAAGTACTGGTTGGGGGAGTTATAAAATAAGCAGAAATTGGTTTCATTTTCTCATAGATTCCCTACATACAAGCAGTTTTACAACACCGTCGGGTTTAACTATTGGCCAGAAATTGAACAGTTGAATTAGATATAATCAGGGATGTGATGTACCTACTCGTCACGCTTGCTGCTCTTGCAAGCTGCGACTATCCATTTGCGCAAGCTCGATGCCATGCCCGTGCTGCCGCCGTTGCCTCCCATGTAGGCTACACCCAGGGTTGGATCTTCGTCTTCTTGTCCTTCCATTCGCTTGAAGCCCGGTGACCGCCCTCCAACAAGGGCGCGAGGAAGTGTTGTGTCGGTCTGTCCAGCGGCGTCTAGGTTAGGAGCAAACCAGACTGGAGGCTGGAGCGAACGAATTGGGATTTTTTCTGCCGTCGATCGATATGGGAGGCGCTCGTTTGGGCCGCGAGCCTGTTATAGGGCCTGCCTTGCACTTACGTTATTGGCCCATCCAAATTGAAACGTTTTTCTTCATTTTTTACATTGCCTGGTCGTGCGTTGGGATGAACAAAACTAGCCTGGGCCAACCTGGACGACTCAAACTAGGTGCACAAAACTTTCCAGCCACACGAGGCGGCCGCCCATACCAGCCCCTATGGTGGTGTTGCCTCTTTTGCGTGTATGATTGGGGTAGTGAAAAATATTCCAGTGGCGCTTTTGATTTACCCACAGAATGGTTGAACTGCTTGTTTCTATGAACTGAGTTTGCCAATAATGTGAAGGATAACAGTCTTTTCATCCTATTGTAGATTGCTTAGATCTCGATATGTCAAATGTAATCGCGTGAAATATACAGTAAAAGTCAGTGTGATGTGTGTGGCTACAACTAGTCTAACTACAGGTCCTCATATAACATATTAAGGATGCACCATCTTACCAGATTAACCATTCGACTTACCAATGCAGTGTGGGAAAAAAGAAGTATTGGGACTGCGTCCAAGCAATTGATGCCATGGACTCCTTCGTAGAACCTTGTAAGCGGAAAAGAAGTTGCAGTGTGCCTGTACAAAGAGCTAGCGTAAGTTCAATTACCTGCTTCTCGGAATTTTAGTTAGCCATTTATTGCAAAATTGTTCAATTACGTTGCTTGGCTTAATTTAGTTTGCTACTGATTACATAATGCCATAGCCTGTTAATCCTATTATAGACTGCGCCTATCTATGTGTTTGATACTTACTGTTAAGAATTACCTGTTTGCCTAAACTTAAATAGCTACTTAAGCACGTAGATAGCTGGTCCTATGTACTTCTAGGGTGCAACAGAATTCACGTGTAATTTATGTTCTGATACCCTGTTTGTTTAAATGGTTTGCTGTTATCACTTGTTGCACTAGTAATCTTTACATGTTCATAGATAGACAACTGTCAGGTTTATATGAGGGACACCATCTTTTTAACTTATATATGTGTTGGAATCATTTTGCTTACGTCAAAGGAATTTACAGATGTCTGTGTTGCTCGTAAACGGTACCGACTTGTTACTTTAATATGTTGCCAAGAACTTGTTAGTTTTACTAGTTTGATGTTAGTTTCTTATGGCTCTTGCAAAACTTTATTTATTGATTGCTAACATTCAAGTTTGCAGGATCCAACTGAAACTCTGTGGCACAACAGGTATGTTTTCAGAAACTTCGTTGTTTACCTGGTTTGCTGCTGTAACTTGTTGATGTAATTATCTTACCAACTTCAAGTTTTCAGGATCCAATTGGAAGTCCAATTGCACAGCGGGTACATTTTCAAAAATATATTTGTGTAACAGGTTTGCTGCTGTAACTTGTTTCTCTAATCAAGTTACTGACTACTCAACATTTCAGGATCCAAGAGAAACTCCAATGACACAACAGGTTTCTTTTGCAAAACTTGTTTGTTTAAGTGCTTCGCTGCTGCAACTGGTTGCTCTAATCATGTTACTGGCTACTCAACTTTTCAGGATCCAAGAGAAACTCCAATGCCACAACAGGTACCTTTTGGAAAACTTGTTTGTTTAACTGCTTTGCTACTTCAACAACCGGTTACAATGATGTTAATAACTACTTTTCAGCATCCAATTGAAACTCTTTAATTCCTTGTTTGTTTAACTGGTTTGCTGTTATAACTCCTAGTTGAGATGTTTTGCTAACTTCAACATTTCAGAATCCAACCGGAACTTTAATGGCAAAACAGGTTAGCCCAAGAACAAAGAGCGAGGTCCCCATGGACGTTGTATCATCCCACAGCAGTGGCACCGGCCAATCGTGCATCATGAATTGCCAACTGCTGATGCTCTAGAGGCTAAACTAGTGGTAGAAAGAGATTCTACTTCTGTACTTAGAGATGAAGTTGACATGTTGAGGAAGCAAACAGCACAATCACAAGAAGTACTCAAGAAAACCATTAAATATTTGGTGGATTTCAAAATGAAGCAAGCTGAGACTGACCGCATTGTTAAGGTCCTGAAGGAAAAAAGGAAATTAAATTCCCACTTGGTAAATCATAGGTGAAATTTTCTTT
This sequence comes from Triticum aestivum, assembly GCF_018294505.1. Classification (NCBI taxonomy): domain Eukaryota; kingdom Viridiplantae; phylum Streptophyta; class Magnoliopsida; order Poales; family Poaceae; genus Triticum; species Triticum aestivum. Next base: position 416,411,964 of record NC_057802.1, on the reverse strand, counting down.
CCATCGTTGAATAACCTTTGTGTTGTTTGTTCATGTAATCGATCAAACCATTTGTTTTAGAGATCATGTAATAATTGTTTTTTGTTTTTTGGTTTGTAATTTTCTTTGAGCACAAGTCTGTATTAATTGATAAGACTCGGAGACATTTCATTTTGATTGTTGTGCCAGACCTACAAATATGCCAATCGGGCTGAATGTGCATTCAGCAATAATAGTAGTATAGATGGACCATAAGTGGCATGCATCGGAAAGGGCCAAGATGATGTACTAGCTTCGCTAGAAAAAGGATGCTCTTCTAGCAAAAAAATACAGCGGCCTGGCTTATGTATGTTAGTTGATATTATTGATCCATATCTATAAGTGTTTACATGTCTGTTAGTTTTGTACATTCTTGGTTGATTGACTTGTATTTGAATCTTGATACATCGCTTGTGTACATATCTAAATGGGAGTACACATTATGCTGCATGTGACATTTGAGTTGGACATAACATGTTCCAAATATTCGAATTCACCTTAAACTGGATTCTAGCTTCTGAATTCGAGTATCGGCATTTGTAAATCATATTCATATATGACAATGGAATACATCTTTGTCGTGCTTTTGAAGATATATAAAAACACATAAAATGATTTATAAAGATTCATATAGGAATACAAAATGGATTCGAATTTAGTTTCCAGGGTAAACATGGATGCTTATTCTCCCAAAATTCGAAACAAGTGGAAAAATTTCCACACCCACGTCGGCTCCCAAAGCCAAGTGTTTAGGAGATGGAAATTATTGTCTACCCCTTACACGGACAATCCATCGGCCCGATTTCCACTACTCTCAATAGGGGTAGGTTAGTAACTTCAATTAGACGTGACACGACCGCCTCTGAGCCCATTCCGACACGGTGGGCGCCAAACATGGGCGGCAAAACACATTTGATTCAAGCTCGTCCGAAAGACCTCTGTTTCTCCCTCCATTTCCCCATTCATACACGGTGGGCGGCAAAACAAACTCACCTCAGCCGAAATTGATGTAGGCAAATATTTTCAATAGGGGCAGGTTTGTAACTTCACTCAGACGTGACACAACCGCCCTACCTGTCAGCCCCGTTCATACACCGTGGGCGCCAACCATGGGCGCCAAAACACCCTTGCTACCTCTTGAGCACTGCGTTGGTTTTTCCCTTGAAGAGGAAAGGGTGATGCAGTAAAGTAGCATAAGTATTTCCCTCAGATTTTGAGAACCAAGGTATCAATCCAGTAGGAGGCTACGCTCGAGTCCCTCGCACCTACACAAAACAAATAAGAACCTCGCAACCAACGTGATAAAGGGGTTGTCAATCCCTTCACGGTCACTTACGAGAGTGAGATCTGATAGATATGATAAGATAATATTTTTGGTATTTTTATGATAAAGATAAATAAAGATGCAAAGTAAAATAAAAGGCAATAGAAATAGCTAAGTGTTGGAAAATTAATATGATGGAGAATAGACCCGGGGGCCATAGGTTTCACTAGTGGCTTCTCTCAAGAGCATAGTATTGTGGTGGGTGAACAAATTACTGTCGAGCAATTGATAGAATTGAGCATAGATATGAGAATATCTAGGTATGATCATGTATATAGGCATCACGTCCGTGACAAGTAGACCGATTCCTGCCTGCATCTACTACTATTACTCCACACATCGACCGCTATCCAGCATGCATCTAGAGTATTAAGTTCATAAGAACAGAGTAATGCTTTAAGTATGATGACATGATGTAGAGGGATAAACTCATGCAATATGATATAAACCCCATCTTGTTATCCTCGATGGCAACAATACAATACGTTCCTTGCTGCCCCTGCTGTCACTGGGAAAGGACACCGCAAGATTGAACCCAAAGCTAAGCACTTCTCCCATTGCAAGAAAGATCAATCTAGTAGGCCAAACCAAACTGATAATTCGAAGAGACTTTCAAAGATAACCAATCATACATAAAAGAATTCAGAGAAGATTCAAATATTGTTCATAGATAATCTTGATCATAAACCCACAATTCATCGGTCCCGACAAACACGATCGCAAAAGAAGATTACATCGAATAGATCTCCACGAGAATCGAGGAGAACTTTGTATTGAGATCCAAAGAGAGAGAAGAAGCCATCTAGCTAATAACTATGGACCCGAAGGTCTGAAGTAAACTACTCACACATCATCAGAGAGGCTATGGTGTTGATGTAGAAGCCCTCCGTGATCAATGCCTCCTCCGGCAAGACGCCGGAAAAGGCCCCAAGATGGGATCTCACGGGTACAGAAGGTTGCGGCGGTGGAATTAGGTTTTCGTGGATGCCTCTGATGGTTTGGGAGTACGTAGGTATATATAGGAGGAAGAAGTACGTCGGTGGAGCAACGTGGTCCCCACGAGGGTGGAGGGCGCACCTGGGGGGGTAGGCGCGCCCCCCTGCCTCGTGCTCTCCTTGTTGATTGCTTGACATGGACTCCAAGTCCTCTGGATCATGTTTGTTCCGAAAGTCACATTCCCGAAGGTTTCATTCCGTTTGGACTCCGTTTGATATTCTTTTTCTGCGAAACTCTGAAATAGGCAAAAAACAGCAATTTGGGTTGGGCCTCCGGTTAATAGGTTAGTCCCAAAAATAATATAAAAGTGTATAGATAAGCCCATTAAACATCCAAAACCGAATATATAATAGCATGGAACAATCAAAAATTATAGATACGTTGGAGACGTATCAAGCATCCCCAAGCTTAATTCCTGCTCGTCCTCGAGTAGGTAAATGATAAAAACAGAATTTTTGATGTGGAATGCTTCTTGGCATACTTCTTAATGTAATCCTTTTTATTGTGGCATGAATATTTAGGTCCGAAAGATTCAAGATAAAAGTTTAATGTTGACATAAAAACAATAATACTTCAAACATGCTAACCAAGCAATTATGTCTTATCAAAATAACATAGCCAAAGAAAGCTTATCCCTACAAAATCATATAGTTAGGCTATGTTTCAATATTGTCACACAAACGTTCTCATCATGCATAACCCCGATGACAAGCCGAGCAATTGGTTCATACATTTAACGTGCTTCAGCCTTTTCAACTCTTACGCAATACATGAGCGCAAGCCATGGATATAGCACTATGGGTGGAGTGAAGTATAATGATGGGGGTTATGAGAGAAGACAAAAAGGTAGAAAGTCTGACATTGACGCGGCTAATCAATAGGCTATGGAGATGCCCACCGATTGATGTCAATGGGAGGAGTAGGGATTGCCATGCAACGGATGCATTAGAGCTATAAATATATGAAAGCTCAACAAAAGAAACTAAGTGGGTGTGCATCCAACTTGCTTGCTCACGAAGACATAGGGCATTTAGAGGAAGCCCATCATTGGAATATACAAGCCAAGTTCTATAATGAAAAATTCCCACTGGTATATGAAAGTGACAACATAGGAGACTCTCTATCATAAAAAGCATGGTGCTACTTTGAAGCACAAGTGTGGAAAAGGATAGTAGCATTGTCCCTTCTCTCTTTTTCTCTCATTTTTTGGGGGCTTCTCTTTTTTTTCTTTGGCCTCTTTTTTTATATTTTAGTCCGGAATCTCATCCCGGCTTGTGGGGGAATCATAGTCTCCATCATCCTTTCCTCACATGGGACAATGCTCTAATAATGATGATCATCACACTTTTATTACTTACAACTCAAGAATTACAACTCAATACTTAGAACAAGATATGACTCTATGTGAATGCCTCCGGCGGTGTACCGGGATATGCGATGAATCAAGAGTGACATGTATGAAAAAATTATGAATAGTGGCTTTGCCACAAAATACTATGTCAACTGCATGATCATGCAAAGCAATATGACAATGATGAAGCGTGTCATAATAAATGGAACGGTGGAAAGTTGCATGGCAATATATCTCGGAATGGCTATGGAAATGCCATAATGGGTAGGTATGGTGGCTGTTTTGAGGAAGATATAAGGAGGTTTATGTGTGATAGAGTGTATCGTATCACGGGGTTTGGATGCACCGGCGAAGTTTGCACCAACTCTCAAGGTGAGAAAGGGCAATGCGCAGTACCGTAGAGGCTAGAAAATTGTGGAAGGTTGAGAGTGCGTATAATCCATGGACTCACATTAGTCATAAAGAACTCATATACTTATTGCAAAAGTTTATTAGCCCTCGAAGCAAAGTACTACTACGCATGCCCCTAGAGGGATAGATTGGTAGGAAAAGACCATCGCTCGTCCCCGACCGCCACTCATATGGAAAGCAATAAAAGAACACCTATGTGTCAAAATTGTTACACAACTTTTACCATACGTGCATGCCACGGGACTTGCCAACTTTAACAAGAGTATTTCTCAATTTCACAATTACTCAACTAGCACACTCTAATATTACCACCTTTATATCTCAAAACACTTATCAAGTATCTAACTTCTCATGATATTTAATGAACTCAATATAGAAGATTAATTTCATAATTAAAGCAAATTACCATGCTGTTTAAGACTCTCAAAATAATATAAGTGAAGCATGAGAGTTCAAAAATTTCTATAAAATATAACCACCGCCATGCTCTAAAAGATATAAGTGAAGCACTAGAGCAAAACTATATAGCTCAAAGAATATAAGTGAAGCACTAGAGCAAAACTATATAGCTCAAAGAATATAAGTGAAGCACATAGAGTATTCTAAAAAAGTATGAATCATGTCTGTCTCTCTCAAAAGGTGTGTACAGCAAGGATGATTGTGGCAAACTAACAAATAAAGACTCAAATCATACAAGACGCTCCAAGAAAAACACATATCATGTGGTGAATAAAAGTATAGCTCCAAGTAAATTTACCGATGGATGAGGACGAAAGAGGTGCCTTCCGGGGCATCCCCAAGCTCTGGCTTTTTGGTGTCCTTAGATTATCTTGGGGTGCCACGGGCATCCCCAAGCTTAGGCTCTTGCCACTCCTTGTTCCATACTCCATCAAATCTTTACCCAAAACTTGAAAACTTCACAACACAAAACTTAACAGATAATCTCGTGAGCTCCGTTAGCGAAAGAAAACAAAACACCACTTCAAGGTACTGCACTGAACTCATTCTTTATTTATATTGGTGTTAAACCTACTGTATTACAACTTATCTATGGTTTATAACCTATTTTACTAGCCATAGATTCATCAAAATAAGCAAACAACACACACAAAACAGAATCTGTCAAAAACAGAACAGTCTGTAGTAATCTGTAACTAACGCAAACTTCTGGAACTCTAAAGATTCAGCCAAAATAGGAAGACCTAAATAATTTGTTTATTGGTCTGCTCCAATTGGAATCAATATTATATCACGTTCTGGTAATTTTTAACAATTGTTTTCGTGAACAGAAAGTTTCTGGAATTTTCAGCAAGATCAAATAACTATCATCCATGAAGATCCTATAGGTTTAACTTGGCACAAACACTAATTAAAAATCAAAAACAAATCTAACAAGAGTCTAGATCAAATACTTATTCCTAAACAGAAGCAAAAAGCAAAAAAAAAAAAAAAAATTGGGTTGCCTCCCAACAAGCGCTATCGTTTAACGCCCCTAGCTAGGGCATAAAAACACGGATAGATCTAGGTATTGCCATCTTTGGTAGGCAATCCATAAGTGGCTCTCATAATAAATTCATATGGAAATTTAATTTTGTTTCTAGGGGAAGTGTTCCATGCCCTTCCTTAACGGAAATTGGAATCTAATATTCCCTTCCTTCATATCAATAATTACACCAATCGTTCTAAGGAAAGTCTACCAAGAATAATAGGACATGAAGGATTGCAATCTATATCAAGAACAATAAAATCCACGGGCACATAATTCCTATTTGCAAAAATAAGAACATCATTAATTCTTCCCATAGGTTTTTTAATAGTGGAATCCGCAAGGTGTAAGTTTAAAGAGCAATCGTCAAATTCGCGGAAACCTAACAAATCACACAAAGTTTTTGGAATCGTGGAAACACTAGCACCCAAATCACACAAAGCATAGCATTCATGATCTTTAATTTTAATTTTAATAGTAGGTCCCCACTCATCATAAAGTTTTCTAGGTATAGAAACTTCAAACTCAAGCTTTTCTTCATAAGATTGCATCAAAGCATCAACGATATGTTTAGTAAAAGCTTTATTTTGACTATAAGCATGCGGAGAATTTAGCACGGATTGCAATAAGGAAATACAATCTATCAAAGAGCAATTATCATAATTAAATTCCTTGAAATCCAAAATAGCGGGTTCATTGCTATCTAAAGTTTTAACCTCTTCAATCCCACTTTTATCAATTTTTGCATCGAGATCTAAAAACTCCGAATTTTTGGAACGCCTTCTAGGTAAAGGTGGATCATCTCCAGTCCCATCATTATCAAGATTCATATTGCATTACAAAGATTTAATAGGGGAATCATCAATAATTTTTAGATCTTCATCATTATTCTCATAAAAATTAGAAGAACACGCTTTCACAAAGCAATCTTTTTTAGCACGCATCCTAGCGGTTCTTTCTTTACATTCATCAATGGAAATTCTCCTGGCTTTGAGAGACTCATTGATATCATGCTTAGGTGGAATAGATCTAAGTTTCAAAGAATCAACATCAAGAGAAATTTTGTCCATGTTCCTAGCCAATTCATCAATCTTAGGCAATTTTTCTTCAAGCAAAGCATTGAAATTCTTTTGCGAATTCATAAATTCTTTAACACTAGTTTCAAAATCAGACGGCAACTTATTAAAATTTCCATAAGAATTGTTGTAGGAATTACCATAATTATTAGAGGAATTACTAGGATACGGTCTAGGATTAAAGTTTCCTCTATAAGCGTTGTTACCAAAATTATTCCTACCAACAAAATTCACATCCATAGATTCATTATTATTCTCAATCAAGGTAGACAAGGGCATATCATTAGGATCAGAAGAAACACTCTTATTAGCAAATAATTTCATAAGTTTATCCAACTTTCCACTTAAAACATTAATTTATTCTATCGCATGTACCTTTTTACTAGTAGATCTTTCAGTATGCCATTGAGAATAATTAACCATAATATTATATAGGAGTTTGGTAGCTTCTCCTAAAGTGATTTCCATAGAAGTGCCTCCCGCGGCCGAATCTAAAAGATTTCTAGAAGCAAAATTCAATCCGGCATATTTTTTTGTATAATCATCCAAAGATTCAAACCATGTGTAGGGCAATTACGTATCATTAATTTCATCCTCTCCCAAGCTTGTGCAACATGTTCATGATCAAGTTGCTTAAAATTCATGATATCGTTTCTAAGAGAGATGATTTTAGCGGGAGGAAAATACTTAGAGATAAAAGCATCTTTGCATTTATTCCATGAATCAATACTATTTTTAGGCAAAGACGAAAACCAAGCTTTAGCACGATCTTTAAGCGAAAAAGGAAATAGCTTCAATTTAACAATATCATTGTCCACATCTTTCTACTTTTGCATATCACACAAATCAACGAAGTTATTTAGATGGGTAGCGGCATCTTCACTAGGAAGGCCGGCGAATTGATCTTTCATGACAAGATTCAACAAAGCAGTATTAATTTCACAAGATTCGGTATCGGTAAGAGGAGCAATCGTAGTGCTAAGAAAATCATTGTTGTTGGTATTGGTAAAGTCACATAATTTAGTATTATCTTGAGCCATCGTGACAAGCAAGCAATCCAACACACGAGCAAACAAGAAGCGAGCGAAAAAGAGGCGAACAGAAAAGAGAGGGCGTATAAAACGGCAAGGGTAAAGTGGGGGAGAGGAAAACGAGAGGCAAATGGCAAATAATGTAATGCGAGGGATAAGAGTTTGTGATGGGTACTTGGTATGTTGACTTTTGCGTAGACTCACCGGCAACGGTGCTAGAAATCCTTCTTGCTACCTCTTGAGCACTGCGTAGGTTTTTCCCTTGAAGAGGAAAGGGTGATGCAGTAAAGTAGCGTAAGTATTTCCCTCGGTTTTTGAGAACCAAGGTATCAATCCAGTAGGAGGCTACGCTCGAGTCCCTCGCACCTACACAAAACAAATAAGAACCTCGCCACCAACGCGATAAAGGGGTTGTCAATCCCTTCACGGTCACTTACGAGAGTGAGATCTGATAGATATGATAAGATAATATTTTTGGTATTTTTATGATAAAGAGAAATGAAGATGCAAAGTAAAATAAAAGGCAATAGAAATAGCTAAGTGTTGGAAAATTAATATGATGGAGAATAGACCCGGGGGCCATAGGTTTCACTAGTGGCTTCTCTCAAGAGCATAAGTATTACGGTGGGTGAACAAATTACTGTCGAGCAATTGATAGAATTGAGCATAGTTATGAGAATATCTAGGTATGATCATGTATATAGGCATCACATCCATGACAAAGTAGACCGACTCCTGCCTACATCTACTACTATTACTCCACACATCGACTGCTATCCAGCATGCATCTAGAGTATTAAGTTCATAAGAACAAAGTAATGCTTTAAGTATGACGACATGATGTAGAGGGATAAACTTGTGCAATATGATATAAACCCCATCTTGTTATCCTCGATGGCAACAATACAATACGTTCCTTGATGCCCCTGCTGTCACTGGGAAAGGACACCGCAAGATTGAACCCAAAGATAAGCACTTCTCCCATTGCAAGAAAGATATATCTAGTAGGCCAAAACAAACTGATAATTCGAAGAGACTTGCAAACATAACCAATCATACATAAAAGAATTCAGAGAAGATTCAAATATTGTTCATAGATAATCTTGATCATAAACCCACAATTCATCGGTCCCGACAAGCCTGGGGGGGTAGGCGCGCCCCCTGCCTCGTGCTCTGATTGCTTGACGTGGACTCCAAGTCCTCTGGATCACGTTTGTTCCGAAAATCACGTTCCCGAAGGTTTCATTCCGTTTGGACTCCGTTTGATATTCTTTTTCTGCGAAACTCTGAAATAGGCAAAAAAACAGCAATTTGGGCTGGGCCTGCGGTTAATAGGTTAGTCCCAAAAATAATATAAAAGTGTATAGATAAGCCCATGAAACATCCAAAACAGAATTTATAATAGCATGGAACAATAAAAAATTATAGCTACGTTGGAGATGTATCAACCCTCTCCTCGCCAGAAATCGCTCTGGGCAAATATAGGCGAGATGCGAGATTACCGTCCTATCCCCAACCGACGGGACGTCCAAATTTTAAACGGGGGCTAAGTTCGTAACTTTCCCATATTTCAGACAGGCACGTCCCAAAAACATGGTTCCCCATACCTCTCCCTCCATTTTCCCATTCATACACCATCCGCGCTAGAACACCATCCCCACATCAGCCTCCTCCGTCCGCCACCCCATCCATCGCCGCCGTCCTCCACCCCATCCATCGCCACCGTCCTCTACCATGCCGGAGCGCCTACCAAGACCGTGTCGTCCACTGCTAGAGATGGACGTTTCTCATCCACGGCGACGGACCAAGAGCCTTGCATCATGTCCTCTCGCTTCATCGGCGCCGTCGTCCTCTTTGCCGAGGCCGCTCAAACGACCTTCTCTTCCACCGCAACGGGACTTATCCCCCGATGCACCCGTCTACGCTCGCAGATCTGCTTCAATGCCACCGACAACCATCGCACCCCCGATGCCTACATGGCGCCGCAAGAGAGGTGGTACTTCATATCTCCTCAACTTTTTTATCTCAACTAGAAAATAGATCGTAACTTGGTTACTGTACTTTCTTTTCAGCTCTTAGAATTTAGTTCTTAGTTCGAAGCAAACAATGATGATAAGCATTTCTCCGGTTTGCAGCTTTAAATCTGCCATGGCACAGTCATAATAGGGTTTAAATGATCATGCTTACGGTTTAATTGATCATGTTGGTTCCGTGGTGGTTTCTTTAATAGAAATCGGAGGGGAAACCCTCTTTTGCTCAAAAAAAATGCCAGCAGAAGAACACTCGGGTGTGTATCTCTACAGGGTGCCCATGGTGGGACGCGACCCAGGCTCCGATTCCCCTCTGTTCTGATGCGCGGTTCTGATCTCTACTCACCCCCAGCCCCCTGCCTCGCCGGCGACTTGCCGTCCCCGGACGGCATGACTGTAACACCCCGAGAATCATGCTACAGTAACAATCTGTGATTAAGCTAATCATGTTGCTAATCAGGGCTTGATCACATTGGAATCACATTTCTTTTCAAACTCCTAATTCAAACTTCAATTAACTTTAAAGTGGAAAATAAAAGTTTTCAAAAATTTAAACAAAAATGTTCGGGCCATGCCAAATATTACAAGGGTAATTATACTAAAGAAAACATATTTTTATAAAATGCCTAAATAAATTAAATTGAAATAAAACAGAAAAGAAAATAAATAAATAAAAAGAAAATACAAAAGAAAACAGAACAAACAAAGAAAAAAAAGGGAGAAGGAGAAGCCCCCCCACTGGACCCTGGCCCAACTGGGCCGACCCCAGGCCCAGCCGGCCTAGCCCACCTCCCCGAGTCGCCCTCCCCTTCCCTGTTCCCCCGACCGGGGTCGGAACAGGGGCAGGTCCCCGCCGCACCACCTCGCCGGCGACGGGGGAGGATAAGGCCGCCCCGACGCCTCGGCCTCCGCCCATCCCTCCCACTTGCCCCTCTCGCTCGCCTCTGCGCCCCCCTCCCCCAGATCCACCTCTCCCCTCACCCTCTCCTTCGTTCTGGAGAGGAGACCGACGCGGTCGCCGCCGTTCTCCGTCGTTCACGCGGCCACCGAGCCCCGTTCCCCTCCCCGACGTGTCCACGAGCTCCGCCGCGTCGAGCCCGTCCTCCCCGACCACCTGCTCGAGCCGGGACCCCCTACATCACCCCCCAACGCCGTCGCCTTCTTCCTCGGGTCGCCGCCGTCTCCTTCGACTCCGGCGACTGCTGCTACTACTAAGCCACCCACGGGCCTTTCTTGCGCCGCGCGGTGAGCACCTCATCCTCTCCCCTCGCTCTCCTGGCCTCTTGAGCTCTTGTAGCTGCCGCTCTGCTTGCGCCTGAACGCGTCGCCGCGGAGCTCGCCGCCGGCAAGGCTCCGGTGACCTTTCGGTCACGGGCTCAAGCCCGTTGCACTCCCCACAGCGCGTAGATGCTCCCCAGCCCCTCCGCTTGCTCGATAGCATGCCGTAGCCCCGTTTCCGTAGGGCACCCGTGCACGCTGCCGCCTCCGCCGCTCGCCGGCGCCGATTCCGGCCAAGTCCGGCGAAGCTACGGCCACCACTGGATGCGGCGCTGCAAGCTCCTTCGAATGAGCCTAGCCCCGCTCCTCCCCGAGCCCCGTAGCGCAATTCCGGCCAACTCCGGCGAGGGGCCGCCTCTGTTTTGGTCGCCGGAGTCGCTCCGGCGCCGGCCGCCGACGTGGCTGGCCTGGGGCCACCCCAGAGCCACTGCCAGTGGGCCCCATGGGTCCCAGTTGACTGGGTTGACCCAGTCAACTGCTGACTGGGCAGGCCCCAGCCACTGACGTGCGGGCCCCACCACTTAATCCGATAATTAAAACGTTTTAATAATTAAAACTAATTAGTTTAGGTAATTAGACTATGACAGGTGGGGTCCAGTAGTTAATTAATCTAATTTTAGTTAATTTAATCTTCTGATTAGTCCACTGTCTATGACAGGTAGGACCCACCTGTCTGGTTTGACTGGTCAGCCGACCTGTTGACCTGCTGACGTCAGCATTACCTCATGCTGACGTCATAATTCATTTTTGCTAAATTCAAATAATTCCAGAAATTCAAATAATCTTCGAAAATTCATATCTTTTAAACCGTAACTCGGATGAAAATGTTTTCTACATGAAAGTTGCTCAGAACGACGAGACGAATCCGAATACGCAGTCCGTTCGTCCACCACACCTCCCTAACCTATCGAACTAGCAACTTTCCCCCTCCGGTCCGTCTGTCCGAAAACGCAAAACATCAGGAATACCTTCCCGGATGTCCCCCCCCCCTTCGCCGGTACCACCTACTGTCGCGTTAGGACACACCTCGCACTGCTCATTGTCATGTCACGCATCGTCATGCTTATGTTTGCATTGTATTTACTGTTTCTTCCCCCCTCTTCTCTCCGGTAGACTACGAGACCGGCACTGCTGGTGCCCAGTTCGACTATGGAGTCGACGACCCCTCCTACTTGCCAGAGCAACCAGGCAAGCCCCCCCCCTTGATCACCAGATATCGCCTATTCTTCTCTATACTGCTTGCATTAGAGTAGTGTAGCATGTTACTGCTTTTCGATATCCTATCCTGATGCATAGACTATCCTTGCTACTACTGTTGATACCTTTACCTGCAATCCTACATGCTTAGTATAGGATGCTAGATTTCCATCAGTGGCCCTACATTCTTGTCCGTCTGTTGTGCTATACTAACGGGCCGTGATCACCTGGGCGGTGATCATGGGTATATACTTATGTACTATATACATGACACATGTGATGACCAAAGTCGGGTCGGCTCGTAGGAGTACCCGCGAGTGGATCTTTGTGGCGGAGCTACAGGGCAGGTTGAGACCGCCTAGGTGAGAGGTGGGCCTGGCCCTGGTCGGCGTCCGCGGTTACTTAACACGCTTAACGAGATCTTGGTATTTGATCTGAGTCTGGCCATTTGGTCTATACACACTAACCATCTACGTGGGAGTAGTTATGGGTATCCCGACGTCGTGGTATCAGCCGAAGCTCTTTTGACGTCAGCAACTGAGTGGCGCGCGCCGCATTGGACCGTAAGCTCGCGCTTGTATTAAGGGGGCTAGGTCTGCTTCCGGCTGCGTACGCAACGTGCAGGTGTGCATAGGGCGATGGGCCCAGACCCCTGCGCGCATAGGTTTAGACCGGCGTGCTGACCTCTCTGTTGAGCCTAGGTGGGGCTGCGACGTGTTTATCTTACAAGGCCGGGCATGACCCAGAAAAGTGTGTCCGGCCAAATGGGATCGAGCGTGTTGGGTTATGTGGTGCACCCCTGCAGGGAAGTTTATCTATTCGAATAGCCGTGTCCCTCGGTAAAAGGACGACCCGGAGTTGTACCTCGACCTTATGACAACTAGAACTGGATACTGAATAAAATACACCCTTCCAAGTGCCAGATACAACCCGGTGATCGCTCTCTAATAGGGCGACGAGGAGGGGATCGCCGGGTAGGATTATGCTATGCGATGCTACTTGGAGGACTTCAATCTACTCTCTTCTACATGCTGCAAGATGGAGATGGCCAGAAGCGTAGTCTTCGACAGGACTAGCTATCCCCCTTTTATTCTGGCATTCTGCAGTTCAGTCCACTGATATGTCCCGTTACACATATACCCATGCATATGTAGTATAGCTCCTTGCTTGCGAGTACTTTGGATGAGTACTCACGGTTGCTTCTCTCCCTCTTTTCCCCCTTTCCTTTCTATCTGGTTGTCGCAACCAGATGTTGGAGTCCAGGAGCCAGACGCCACCGTCGTCGACGACACTGGAGGTGCCTACTACTACGTGCAGGCCGCTGACGACGACTAGGAGTAGTTAGGAGGATCCCAGGCAGGAGGCCTGCGCCTCGTTCGATCTGTATCCCAGTTTGTGCTAGCCTTCTTAAGGCAAACTTGTTTAACTTATGTCTGTACTCAGATATTGTTGCTTCCGCTGACTCGTCTATGATCGAGCAATTGTATTCGAGCCCTCGAGGCCCCTGGCTTGTATTATGATGCTTGTATGACTTATTTATGTTTTAGAGTTGTGTTGTGATATCTTCCCGTGAGTCCCTGATCTTGATCGTACACATTTGCGTGCATGATTAGTGTACGGTCAAATCGGGGGCGTCACAATGACTCTAGGAGGAGACGCCGGACAAACAGAAGGTTAGGAGCCGCTCGCCCAACAATGTCACCGCTGCCCGGGCGCGCCGCCGTGCCTACCTTCCCAGTCTGTTCAGGGCTCAGGCATGCAGCACCCACTAAGCCAACCCGATTTATCGTGAGATACATCCTCAACACTCAGCAGCCACTCCTCATCACCCATTTTATAATTGATTCATTACTCATTAGGCAGGACTGTCATTAGGGTTTGTTGTGTGCTGAGTGCTACCTACACTTAATGGTTCAGATGTATTTCAGTAATCTTTAGTACCTGTAAAGTTCACAGGGTTTCAAAATTCCGGCCCTAGGAACAGACACTAGTCATTTTGGATAGTTGGTCGTAGTGACATTGACCCAGTTACTACTGCAGGCCAGGTTTGTTGACAATTTTACTTGTCTTTCTTACTCATTCGATATGATATCCAATTATTCACGTTGATTAGGTGCAAACAATGAGTGCTAGACAAACTTCTTGATTCAGATTTTGGACGGTCTCTTACTACAGTTACAATTATGCATACTTGTCCTCGTAAGCTCACAAGTAAATGATTGATTCACTACATCTATGCTTGCCTTGTCATATTTGTTGTCGATATTATTTTAGGGTGGACCACCCTGTTTCAAAATACTAGAACCATAGACATGAGTGAATAGTATTTCTCTGTGTGATCTCTTCCGTCATGTGTGGGCAAGGAACACTGCATTGTATAGAAAGAAAGTGTCATTTCCAGCTTTTACATAGACTACAATATTTTACATGGAATACAATCTGCCTACTTGCTATGCGTCGCACTAGCAGCACTCCACCCTTGAAGCTAAACATTATGCCACTCATAATTCCTTAGTTTATTTGTTCAAATACGAATTTGATATGATTCTAATGTTCCTACTTTAGTTTTGAAATGTGTGTCTGCCTGTTATAGAGACATAAGAGGTTTGTATTTCTGTGTAGTCTGGTCAGCACGGTTGGGGGGTGAACTTTGCATATGCAGGGGTTTATAGGGAGACACTCTTCGAGTTGAATCCTCAATGCATTCCATAGATAATTTGACTACTTTTTATGTTTTCATGAATCTCTGATTCTGAACAGCATCATAATGATTATGAACTTGCACACATGAAAAGAATAAAGCAGAACAATGCAATGGCTGTCAAACTTGGCATTAAGGGACTGAAATCAAGTCTGGATGCAATGCAATGCAAACGCTCTCCACCTACAGATTCATGCTCAGAATATGATCCTAACAGTGATTCTGAGCTAGAGGGAGACCTAAGTCAATGTAGCTCCCTAGTGGATGAGTCAGAGGTAGATGCCCTATCTTATTCACCCATCAAGGTGCTTGCTCTAACTTTCCAAGGTTATATTGGTTGCACATAACTTGCAACTGATGCTTTGCATTGCTTCTACTTTGTTGCATTGCCATTAGCTTAGTTTACACATCGTGCATGTGAATACGCCCTGCCTATCCATTTTCAGTACATATTCCATCTGTCATCATACCATATTTATCCATTGAAATGTTGTTCTTGTGTATCAGACGTTCAAAAGGAAGAGGGCGATTGCTGATCGCGGACGAGCACGAGCAAAGTATTTGGAAAAGGTAGTGACACTTGGTAAATCAAATAGCCCATTAGGTGTAGTTGCAATATCACCTGACCCACAAAACACCCCAACTCTAGCAGACTCTAGCCCTACTACACTGGTCATTTCTGATGCCCCAACTCAGCAGACCCCAACTGTAGCAAACAATATGATGATGCCAGTTGACATAGCACCAGCTCTACAACGCAAAACCCCCATTCCAGCAAAGAGTACACCAAATCCAGTTGCCAAATCCCTTTTCGAACCAGAGAGAGCCCGAATTGCAGCAAATAGGACCCCTGTTCCATTTCTTCCCAGTTTAGAAGACGCAGCTTATATTGTTGTCAAGAACTTTGTGCGCATCTTTCCTTCATGGAAAGATTATACCGCAGACACAGAACAATTTCCAGTCTTCCTCCGCAACTTACGCGTAAGTAATGTACTAATGTTATTCATGGTAATTATTGCATATGTTTCTGCTGACAGAAGACACAAGATTTCATTCTTTTAAATAGGCAAGGACCAAACTAGATTGTCAAGACGAGCGAGGGTTGGTTGCGCTTTTCAAGCACTCGTTGATGAACTATCGTTCCTACCTGAGGCAAGCGCACTTCGATGGCAAGCCTCTAAACAAAATTTCTGTAACATCTCTGGTGCTACATTTATCAGACAATGACTGGAATAATCTTGTTACACATTGGTCTCGTCTGCAGCGTAAGGTATTGTCTATGATATCACATCACAATTTGAACTACATTTCTGCATTTGCCTTAACGTCTCACTTGTATGAAAACTGTTAGCAGAAGAACACTCATTCTCAAGGGACCACCGAATCTCGCAACTATACTGCACACTGCCTTGCTCTTGTGAGTACCTCTTGCCCTGTATGACCATACTTACTTTCATAGCTGTTTGATTATGTAGCATCACTGCACATGTTAGCCTCATTATCGTCCATTTGGTGGACATTATAAGATCCGTATGGACTCTTACATAAATTAAGAATCAACCCAATGCTTTTGAAGAGCTTTAGCTCTGCAGTCCTCTTGTAAGTAATGAACGTTGTCTATCACTGTACTTACATTAACAGCTACTCCCTCCATCCCATAATATAATAACAATTAATACAGTGCACCAGTGTTCAAAACACTCTTGTATTATGGGAAGAGGGATTGGTTCATTGTGTAGCATTCCGCCCACCATTTACTAAAAATATCAGATCTATATTTAATCTTACCAACAAGTTGAATACACAGACAATGCCAGTACAGAAGTGTAGCCCATTGCTCTTGTCAGTATATTTTGTCCTGTAACGCTTGTGCTTCCAGGGATTGGTAGTTGATTATGTAGCATCAATCTGCATCTTATCTTCATTATCCTCTATCCCTTCCAGTATTATCATATCTATAATTACTCTCTACAAAATGTAGAGTACATGCAATGCTTATGAAGAAGATTCTATGCTGAAATTCTTGAGTTATCCTTCCCTTGACATGGAGAAGGGCATTATAAAGCTGGTGTTAACTGTTAATGTAAGTCAGTCCTTCTAAAGCCTTTATCCTCAACTGTTGTTTAATTTGCTCATACTCCCTATCATTTACTGTTGTTTAGTTTGTTGTTTCTATCAAAATGCATGTTCGCAAGAACCGCAAGTTCCAAGTTTTACTTGTAAAACCAAATTCCTTATTCATACCATGAACATTACTCAACACTCCCTATATGTATGCTTGTTTTTGTGGATCTATAATCCAGTGTGTGGTGAAGCAGCCCACATTAGCACCTTGTCATCTCCTGTTTTATCTTACTGATGTGGCTGATGATATGAACAACATGCCATGCACATTAACCAAAATAGATACAATGATTGTCTTTGCCCTTCATCTGTGCTTGTTATGTTGACATGGTAATCCAGTAGTGTGGGGAAGCTCCCCGCATTATGAACAATGCCAAATTATGCTATTGATATTTTGAACTTACTCTTTATTTTCTAATTTCAAATTGGATGGAATTGACAGCACAGTTATCATCTTTGTTTATACATGTGCAAAACATGTCATCTCTCTGCTTGTTTCAGGGTGATATGCCTGATGGCATGAACAAGTCTATTGAAGGCTGTGAGACAAACCCAACATATATTGCAACAAAGAAGGCAAAACATCTTGAAGATAGAGAAACAACCCCAAAGTCTTGTCTTGATGCAGTGTTCAAGTTACTTGAGACTAGCAGTCAGACAAGCTCATAGAATTCATTGTCTGAATCAGTTCGACTTCTTCAATCCCAAGTTCTAGTAGAAAGGCATTCTGCAACTCAACATCGACTTGAAGTCCTATCTCTAAGAAAGATTGCGGAGAACACCAATGAGAACCTCATTGCTAAACAGCTACACCTGGAAGCTATGACCGGCATGCTAGGCCGGTCTCACAGCCTTGCTCAGCAGCTTGCGCGGCAGTTCCCGCGCAAGCCTAACCTTTCTTGAACTGTCTTGGAAGTGGTCTCGGTTTAGTATTATTTTGTTACGCTGCAATGGTGCCCCATTTTTGCAATCTGCTTCTTCATTGCGCCTTCGATGCCTAGTGGATGTAATATACCATAAATCCTTTATTGTATAGTGTAGGTTTATTCTAAGTTACTATGTCGTAATTTCTTTATTGTATAGAGTAGGTTTGTTCTTAAATCCTACTAGTTACTGCCATCATTCGCTATCTGAAAAAAACTGATGTAGTGGACCGGGCCGAAACATTCGCCTCTAACGGGCCTGGTTTTTAGCGGGCCACAATTGGGCCGGCCTGCATCTTTCTTGGGCCCGAATGGCCATTGGGGACTTCACACTTTGTGTCAGGCCCACAACTTACTCCGGCCTATATTCGGCCCAAATTTTAGTTGGGCATTTTGTGGACGCAATGCTTAGTTTGGCCCATGTAGCCTTGGGCCATTAACAGGCTGAATATTCTGCTGGCCTGTTACGGCCCAGTAGAAACCATGGGCCTTTAGCAGGCCGAAATGCATGATGGGCCTCAATTTTCACTAGTCGTCGACGGGCCTTCAACATGCTGAAATGTAGACCGGGCCTTTTTCGGCCCAGTTATATGACGGGCCGTTACCAGGCCGAAACATATCTCGGGCCATAGTTGGCAAAATGATATCATGTGCCTTTAACAGGCCGAAAGCTTAGTACAGGCATCAACGGGCTGAATTATACGACATGCCTTTAACAGGCCCAAAGTCATGTTGGGCTGAACTGTTGCCACCTTTATCATGGGCCGTTAGTGGGCCATATATGGCCCATGGGCAGCACGGGTCATTCCTAGGCCGAAAGACACACCGGGCTAAAATGGGCCCATGTCTACATCGGGCCTCTAATAGGCCGAAAGTCATTGGGCTGTAATTGGGCCCAAATATTCGACGAACAATTAACGGGCCAGATCTGGCATCGGGCCGTAAATGGGCCTTTATTAAACAGGTCGTTATTGGGCTGGCCCACTAGTACCTGAGTAAGTACTACGGGCCTTTGACTGGGCCGGCCTTTTTAACCTATATGGGCCTCTGTTGGGTCGTGCCACGTGTCGACGTATCTGTAACATCCCAAATTTTCAATTTGGAATGTTATACATAGGTCATTCATGCATATCATATGTTATTGCATTTTGTTTTGGGATCCTCAAAATTCTAAGCAACTCAAGGACCCACGGAGAGAGTTGGGGATTTCACCGTTTTCATATTTGAATTTTCTCAAATATCGAAACAAGGATCACTTTGGTTTTAATTATTTTTCTCTCCGAAAATATTTCATATTAAAATATATGAGAGGAGATAATATGACTTCTCCAAAATAAATGAAATATTGGAGGAAAATTTTTAAAATCAAATAAGAATTTTATATGGATTTTATTACAATTTTATTTGACTTAGGAAAAATATGCGTTTTTAAAAATTGCATTAGAGGCCCAAATAAATGTTCACTTTGTCCGCAATATTATTAGAGGACCGTGAAAATTTATTTCAGGATTTTTGGAGTCCGTTTAGTTTTTTTTAATTGTTTCTCTGCGTCAGGATTTTTTTTTTAAAAAATAACCGACTTACCGGGTCGTGTCCGACCTGGACACTTAGCCCGGCCGGCTTTATAAGCCGGGAGGCCCAAGCGCCCCAGCCCACCCCAGCCCCG
The DNA here is from genome assembly GCF_018294505.1 of Triticum aestivum. Taxonomy (NCBI): domain Eukaryota; kingdom Viridiplantae; phylum Streptophyta; class Magnoliopsida; order Poales; family Poaceae; genus Triticum; species Triticum aestivum. Next base: position 416,392,352 of record NC_057802.1, on the reverse strand, counting down.
CCTAACCCTAGCGCCACCGCTGCCGCACCCGATCCGCGTCGCGCCGCCGCAGCCGCCGCCTTGCCGCGCCACCGCCTTGCCGCCGACCGCCTCCCCGCCGCCGGACCCGATCCCGCCGGAGGTAGAGCCGCCGCCGCCACAGGTTTTCGCAAGAAAACCGTTCGTTTTTTTAGAAACCGTAGTTCATTTTTTTAGATCGGTTTTGTTTCGGTTTTCTCGGTTCGGTTAAATAGCGGACGTTCATCCGTATGTTCGCTTTAACGAATGCTATTCGTCCGTTAGCCACAGGCAGCGAACGTTCGTTTGTTAGCCTGTTCGTCAGTTTTTCTTTTTCCAGGGTTTTTCCGCGATTATTTTCGATCCCGATGTCTGCCCTAATTTTCAATCTAGTATATCTTTTCGCTCATTTATCCAAATCGGGTGAAATAAGCGCCTAGATCTTCGTCTCGAAGCCCTCTTTCTGTTTAATTAACTTGAACAAAATTTTGGTACTGTAAAATTTACCTTTAGTCCAGATTAGTAATCGGATCTTGTTTCTTCCGTAGTTTGAGTTTCGTTGCTTCGTTTGATTTGATTCTTTTTGCAAACCGGAGTTCTTTAGTTGAACTTTCTGGTTAGATATTCTTATTTGAGTTTTACCCGTGCATCTTTCTTTGATTGCTTATGTAAGCTATTGTTTGTTTGCGATAGAATTCCCGGAGTGCGAAGCGTGCTACTACGAGTCACTAGGTTTTGCGGATCATCAGCAAGGCAAGTAACACATTGATCATACTCTTTTCATACCCAGTTTTTATGCATTAGTATCAATCCTCAAACATTGCATGATTAGGATGTGATTAACTTGTGGGTATTGGGAAGTAGTTGATGAGGTATAACCTATTGCCTTGTTTATTATCAAACTCTTTGGAGTTACTTCTACGTTATGCTTATATTGCTATGCTATGCTCGTAGACGTGGTTTGGGTGAGTGAATCAATGACAGATGTGAGATTGTTAATTAATGGTTCAACTTAAGGTGGCAACTTTACTACACATCTGGGTGGATTATTCGTTTGGGCACCTGGGGTTATACCAGTGATGTCCTAGGAGATCACGGGGTTATACCTTGTGATCCTCCTATGGTCCGCCACCCAGGCTCAAAGGAATCGTAAGATTATTCATGCTGGAAACTTCCGTGTGCAGCCACAAACTATTATGGGCTCTAGCATAGTTGAGTATGTTGCATGACCTCTTTCAGTGGTGGGCTAGCAGATGTAGGGGAAAGTAGGTCTAACTGTCCACCCGGAGTAAAGAGTTAGTGTTTCTGAAAGACTGTGTCTCAGTCATCCGGTTTCTCAAACACCATGCAGTGCGAGAAATCCAACGGAGGAGATCGAGTCTTGTGGGGAAAAGTGCGCAAACCTCTGCAGTGTGTACAATCTAATCATGGTTAGCCGTGTCCCCGGTTATGGACATCTTGAGTATCTGGTTCTTGGATTATCATATGGATCTCATCACTCTAAATTAATTTTGGTGGGTTTATAATTACTTTTAATTGGGATTGAGATGGGGTTACCAATCTCAATGTTTCAACTACCATGATAGTTAAATAAAATATATTCCTTTGAAGTAGGGAAAAATTGGCTTTTCGCAAAAACATACTTAACCTTAGAGCCTCCACCAGCCATATATGCATGTAGTGATAGCTTTTACTCCGTTCATTGCTCTATTGTGTTACTATGCCAGCATATTCCATGTGCTGACCCGTTCTCGGGCTGCAACGTATCATGTTGCAGATTTTTCAGACGATGAGTAAGGTTCGCTAGGCCGTTGTCGTGCACTCAGCTATGCCGTTGGAGTTGATGGACTCACTTTATCTTCCAAGCCTTCCGCTGTTATCTTATTTAGATGGCCTTAAGCCATATTTATTGTAATCAGTTCTCTTTGGAGACTATCGATGTAATAAGTGTGTGATTGCTACTCTGTTATAAATCCTTCGAGTACTGTGTGTGTCAGCATTACCGATCCAGGGATGACACTTATGCACAGAGACTTGACCGTCTGAGGTCGGGTCGCTACAAGATGGTATCAGAGCACACGCTGAATGTAGGACACGACCACTAAGATGAGCCATAGGTCACTCTTCTCTACTCATTTCTGACTCCTCCCCATTTTCTACTCTATAGGATGGCGGACTCAAGGAACAAGTTTGCACAACCGGATGAAGACACACCCTTTGAGCGACACTTGAAGGAAGTCACTAGGTACCTGAACATAGGAATACCAAGCTTCGCCACCTACACCGCCACTTTACCAGAAGAGGAGCGCTGGATGATTCGAGTTCAAATTCCAGGAAGAACATTCACGCCAGTCACTGAGCCCATAGAGTTTTCCTTTGATGCACCAACCTGGAGTCTAGGCAAGAGCATGGCAGCCCACATTGCTATGGGACGTATTGGAGAAGTCTACAAACAGGAGCTGAAGGACACTATCTATCAGATATGTGGGCGCCGAGATGTGCAATGGGAGATGATCAGCACCAGGAAGGACAGGCCCATTGCAGCATTCACCCAGGAGTTAAACCAGCACATTCGACGCCAGGAGAACCAGATGTGCGCTAGCATGATAGACCTGAAGAAGGTGATGACCAGGAACACGGAGCTAGAAGAGGAACTCAAGTCTACACACGATGGATACGAGGAGGAAATCGCCATACTATTGGAGAAGAATGACGACCTGATAAAGAAGATCGGAGTATTCATGGGAGATCCCGCGCCAGGAGGAGACGACTATCAATCCAAGGACATTTGTCCCGAAGAATACATCATCATCGAACGACACCGACTCCAACCCTCACAGTAGTGATGATGACTATGAGGACGAAGCTGGAGCAGATATCATGGAATCTTCCACCGATCAAAATTTCTAGTAGACCACCATATGATCAGTAGTATTCCCCCATGTAAATAGTATAGTCCGAGCACTGTAACGATAGTTAGATCGATTGTATGCCCTTGCTTGATTGATTGAGTGATATGATATGAATGTGTTTGTATCATGTGCATATGGGTAGTGCTTTCTCACTAGACCTCATTCTATTCTAATCTCTTCCCTCTAAACCCATCAGATGCCTCCGATACGTGATACCGGATTTGTCTTCCCACCGGAGCTCACTCAGTTGATCCAGCAGCAGAATGCCTTGATGTAATTGTTAGTTCAGAACCAAGGCAACAACAACAAGAACAACAACAACCCACCGCCACCACCTCCAGTTGACAATCTAGCCCATTTTCTGAGGTTGCGGCCGCCGGTGTTTTCCAGCAGCACCGAGCCAATAGTTGCTGATGACTGGCTACGTCGTATTGGAAGAGAGTTGACCACCGCAGGTTTGCACAGATGCTGAGAAGGTGCATTTTTCCGCACATCAATTGGATGGACCAGCAGCCTCATGGTGGGAGAATTACACAGCCACATTCCCTATAGCCAATGTCACTTGGGAGCAGTTTCAGCAAGCATTCCGCACAACCCATGTCTCAACTAGAGCTATGAGCATGAAGAAGTGTGAGTTTTGCAACTTGCGCCAGGGGAACCGTATTGTAGCTCATTACGTGGATGAGTTTAGCAAGTTATCTCGCTATGCCCCAGATGATGTGGCCACAGATGCCGTGAAGCAGGAGAAGTTTATGGAAGGGCTGAACGATGAGATGAGTATGCAGTTGATGGTGGCAACGTTTAACAACTACCAGGAATTGGTAGATAAGGCTCTTATGATAGAGGGGAAGCAGCAGCAGATTGAGAGCCGCAAGAGGCAGTATGGACAAGGGAAGTACAATTCAGGAGCATCGCAGAAGCCTCGTTTTACCCCCAACTCGGGAGGATTTACCCATAACCATGGAGGCCACGCTCACAATGGAGGAAGTTCTCATAACCATAATGGCCCCAAGAATGGGAATGGGAATGGGAATGGAGCAAGCAGCAATCAGAACCGCTCTAACCCAGCCACACCCGCCAAGAAGGACCAGAGTCACATTACCTGTTTTAAGTACGGGAAGACTGGGCACTACGCCAATGATTGTCCAGAGTTGAAGAATGGCAATTGTTGAGAATATAGACCTTAGAGTCACCCGCCAGGAGAGGCCGGGTTACTCGTACGGTTGTTATCAGAAGCCCGGAGCCAAGTCTCAAGACGATGGGCCAGAGATGGGCTGAGACCCGGATATGGCTCAAGGCCCGTAGTTACAATCATTGTTATAGTAAACTTGTAGCGTAAGGCATGTATAGTTTAGAGTCCGAGCGGGACACTCTTATGAGCCGGCCGGGACTCTAAGGGCTGCTGGGCGTCAGCCTCCTTATATAAAGGGACGACCCGGTAGCGGTTTAGGGGCGACAACAATCTCATCGAGAGCCGGGGATGGTTGTTTAACTCCTGGCGATCGTAACCCAAATCAATATCACCCCAAACTAGACGTAGGCTTTACCTTCACCGTAAGGGGCCGAACCAGTATAAACCCTCATGTTCCTTGTCCCGCATAACCCCTTCAAGCTTCCTAGTTGCGATGGCTCCACGACTAAGTCCTAGCTCAAGGACATCTGCCGTGACAATTCCATGACAGTTGGTGCCCACCGTGGGGCCAGCGCACGGTGGATTTGAGTTCTTGAAGGGCAGCTTCGAAGGGCTCAAGGGATACGCCGTGGGCCGGATGACCAAAAGTCGTCGCGGCAAGCTCTACATCGACGATGCGGACTGGGGTCCCGACGCCGGCTCCATTGAGTACGGGTACCGGGTCCCCTTTGGCGGGATTCATGTCTTCATTGGCAAGATTGGTGAGCCGGGCCCCGAGCCGGATTTCTGCGCCGATCTTATCGAAATGGCTCAGCGCGCACGACCCGCCCGGGCCCGGCCCGCCTTAAGGCGCGCTTTTGTGGTATGCATCCATGGAAGGCCCTCTGATCCATCTGGGTCTGGAGATGAGGCGGCCGCCGGCTCTGACGGCGAGTCGGCCACCGATGAGTCAAACTCGTTGTACCGACTTCAAGATGGCAGGCTCATGGGTTGTTCCGATGGTGACAGTATTCCGGACCTTTTCGAGCCGCCAAGTCAGGTTGGAGTTTTTATGGCTGGGGCGCAGCCTGTTCAGAACCCCGCTGCTGGATCGGGAAACCCGGTGCCTTCTCCGGCTCAGGTGCTGATGGATCTCACGGACAAGATGACGGCCCTGTTAACCGCCGCGGTTGACCCGGTGAATCAAGCTCAGCATGATGCGGAGGTGGCACAGTTAAAATTGGATTTGATAAAAGCTAAGGAGGATCTTGCAGCGGAGGGGATCAGGCTGGCTGCGGAGCGGGCGGCCCTCGACGCCCGGACTCAGCTGATTCAGGCGCAGTCCTTCCAACTCACAATGGATCAGAGCGCGGCCAACGAGGTCATGAGAAGGAGGCATCAGAAGGCCCAGTCTCGACTCCCACCGGTTTACGATCCACGCAATCTCTTCAACACACCGGGTGCAGGGTCTAGTAACCCGCCAGGGGTCATTGCACCCGGGTCTGGACCCCTATTCAGCCACGAGTGATGGGGCCTCCCCAGGTGCCCCCTGCCCCGCCTCAGTATGTGCCAATACCCCCGGGTCATTATGATAACCCGCTGGAGAACATGGTGGCTGCGGCAGCACGACTGGCGGCTCTCCCCGTTGACGGCGACTCTCCGGCGGCCATCGAAACCCGCCGGGTCAGGGAACTCCTGCAGACGGCACTGGCGCAGCAAGAGGCGTACTCTTACAGCCGGGACAGGATCCACTTGACCCCCCGTCCAGGCCAGAGCCCTAGTTACAGCCGGCACATGGTCTCAGCAACCGGCTCAAGTAATGTCCGACGCCGTCACCCGCCCCCTGGCCATGGCCCGGCTCATAATGGAGCCTTCTACGCAGCAGACCAAGCGCGGCAAGAGGCGGAGCAGGTGCCTCAATTGACGGCTTACCAGACCCCCCCCCCCCCCGGCTTATCCGACGACGTCCGTTGATGTGGGTATTTCTACCAGGACCGGTGGTGTCCCTTGTTTGGTGCCGGCCATCCGTAATGAACGTCTACCTAAGGACTTCAAGGGCCCTAGGAAGGTGCCTAACTATACAGCGGACTTACAGCCTGCAGCCTGGATTGAGAGTTATGAGATGGCTATGGAATTGCTGGAGGTCAGTGAGGCGGCCATGGCCAAATATTTCACCATGATTTAGATGGAACTGCCCTGCACGTGGTTGAAAGGGTTACCGCCGAACTCCATTGGGTCTTGGGCTGAGCTGAAAGCCCGGTTCATTCAAAACTTCAAAGATACCTGCAGGCAGTCTATGTCAATTGTGGATCTGACTAACTGTAAGAAGCAGGAGGGTGAATCCACGACCCATTGGGTTCGCCGGGTCAAGGAGATCATACATTCATCAGATAAGATGGATGCCGGCTCTGCAGTCTTAATGTTGGAACAGAACTGTCGCTTTGTGCCCCTTAAGATGAAACTCGGGCGGCTTAAACGCGACTGCACCGATATGGGTACCCTAATGGCGGCTCTTGTCAAGTATGCCGATTCTGATGGTACCAAGGATCCCCCTTCAGACGATGAAAGGACAGGGAAGGGAAAGAAGAGCGGCCATGGCAAGGGTCCTCAGTTTAACCCGGGAAACCAAGGAGGTGGCAAGCGTAAGGCCGATGGCAGCCTAGAGTTTGTAGCCAACGCCAACTCCCAAGGTAGTAACCCGCGACGCAAGGGGAGGCCCCCTCCCCGAGGCGGCGGGTCAGGTCCAACGCTGGAGCAGCTGTTGAATGAACCTTGTCCAAGGCATGGCTCTAGAGAGAAGCCAGCGACTCATCTGTGGAAGGATTGCGCGATCATGAAGGCCTTTAAGAGCTACAATGGCCCGGGCGGCGGCTCAGGCGCCGGCGGTTTTCATGGCCCGGGCGGCGGCTCAAATTCCGGTCCTCAGAACGGTCAAGGGGGCTTTAATCAACAGCCTGGTCAGGGTCATCAACAGCAACAGGGGGGTTATCAGACCAACCCAAAGCAGCTTAGCGGTGGACAGTATCATGTGTTCACCACTAGTTTGTGCAAACGAGATCAGAAGCTTCACAAGAGGGCTGTAATGCTGTTGAGCCGGCGGTTCCACGCTACTTGCGGTGGTCTGAGCAGCCTATAGTGTGGAGTAGGGAGGATCACCCTCCCCGGGTGGATAACCCAGGCCACTTGGCCTTAGTGGTGGCTCCTCAGGTGGGAGGTTATAAGTTCACAAAGGTACTCATGGATGGAGGCAGCAGCATCAACATCCTCTATTATGAGACTTTTCGCCGTATGGGGCTGGTTGATAAGAACCTCAGCCAGTCAAACACTATCTTCCATGGTGTGGTACCTGGTAAGTCGGCTTATCCAGTCGGCAAGATCGAGTTAGAAGTGGCTTTTGGTGATGAGAACAACTACAGGGTGGAGAAGTTGACCTTTGAGGTGGTCAAGATAAGAAGTCCATACCATGCTATATTTGGACGGCCGGCTTACGCCAAGTTCATGGCACGGCCGTGTTATGTGTATTTACAGCTCAAGATGCCGGGTCACAATGGGACCATCACGGTTCACGGCAGCTGGAAAGTGGCCCTCGAGTGTGAGGAAGGTGATGCAGCTTACGCAGAGTCTGTTTGTGCAACAGAGGAGTTGAAGTTTTACAAAGACAATGTTGACCCAACAGACATGACCTCTCTAAAGAAGCCGACTATGGAGACTGAGCCGGCGATGAAATTTAAGTCGGCAGATGAAACTAAGCTTGTTGACTTCATTCCAGGAGATTCATCTCAGCAGTTTAGCATCAGTGCCAATCTGGATCCAAAATAGGAAAGCGCGCTCATCGAGTTCATCCGTGGGAATAGGGACATCTTTGCATGGAAGCCTTCTGACATGCCAGGTGTACCTAGAGAACTCGCTGAGCATACTCTCAATATTGATCCAAAATTTAAGCCGGTCAGACAGTTCCTTCGACGGTTTAACGAGGAGAGGCAGAAAGCCATTGGTGAAGAAGTGGCCCAGCTCTTGGCGGCCGGGTTTATTGTTGAAGTTTTTCACCCAGAATGGTTGGCTAACCCAGTGCTCGTCCTCAAGAAGAACGGCACCTGGCGGATGTGTGTGGACTACACGGACTTGAACAAGGCATGTCCGGCTGATCCTTTTGCTCTCCCCCGTATTGATCAAATCATTGATGCTACGGCAGGTTGTGCACGCTTAAGTTTCTTGGATGCTTATTCCGGGTATCATCAGATTAAGATGGCAGTTAAGGACCAGGAGAAGACGGCGTTCATCACCCCCTTTGGAGCCTTCTGCTATGTGTCTATGCCCTTTGGACTCAAGTGTGCACAGGCGACTTACCAGCGTTGTGTACAGAATTGTCTTCATAAACAGATCGGGCGCAATGTTCACGCTTACGTGGATGATATTGTGGTTAAATCCATCAAGGAGGAAACCCTGATAGATGACTTAAGGGAAACCTTCGATAATCTCCGGGTCTATAAGATGATGCTTAACCCGGCCAAGTGTGTTTTTGGTGTTCCTGCAGGCAAACTATTGGGCTTTCTTGGTTTCTGACAGAGGCATTGAGGCTAACCCGGAGAAGATCAAGGCCATCACCTCCCTAGCCAAGCCGGCGTGTATAAATGACGTTCAGCGTTTGGCGGGTCGCATCGCTGCTTTAAGCCGGTTTATAAGCCGTTTGGGTGAGAAGGCTATGCCCTTATATCAGTTGATGAAGAAAACTGATAACTTTGTCTGGAATGATGCAGCTAATACCGCTTTTGAGGATTTGAAAAAGCAGCTGGCAGAGCCCCCAGTCCTTGCTGCTCCGGTTGATAAGGAGCCCTTGCTACTGTATGTGGCGGCAAACGCGCGAGCCGTCAGCGTGGCTATTGTGGTGGAGCGCAAGGAGGCGGGTAAGGAGCATCCGGTTCAGCGGCCGGTTTATTATGCAAGGAGGTGCTCATTGAGTCCAAACAGCGGTACCCGCACTGGCAGAACCTCGTATATGGTGTGTTCATGGCGAGCCGGAAGCTTAAGCATTATTTTCAGGGTCATCCCATCACTATGGTCAGTTCTGCCCCTCTTGGCGATATTATTCAAAACAGAGAGGCCACAGGGAGAATTGCTAAGTAGGCTATAGAACATGGACCTCATGGCCTCAGATATGTGCCACGTACTGCTGTTAAATCTCAGGCTCTGGTGGATTTCATCAACGATTGGACAGAGTCACAAGTGCCTGAGCAAAAACCGGATAACACTTATTGGACTATCCACTTTGATGGGTCCAGGCAGCTGGAGGGCTCGGGGGCTGGTGTTGTATTGGCTTCCCCTAAAGGTGACAAGTTCCATTATGTGCTACGGTTGATGTTTCCTTGCACTAACAATGCGGCTGAATACGAGGCTTTGCTCCACGGTCTTCGGGTGGCTAAGGAGATGAGCTTAAGCCGGGTAAGGTGCTTTGGTGACTCAGACTTGGTGGCTCAACAAGTATCAGGCACCTGGGATTCTAAGGATCCTCTCATGGCGGCTTATCGCCGTGAGGTTGATGCCATTGCCGGGCACTTTCAGGGATACCAAGTGGAGCACATTGATCGCAGGAAGAACGAGACGGCTGATGCTTTAAGCCGGCTAGGTTCTCAGCGAAAACCGGTGCCGCCTAACACTTTCTTGGATGTCCTGTATAACCCTTCGGTTAGGTTGCCTACAGAGGAGGATTTGGCTATCCCTGACCCAGAGGCACGACTGGTGGTGGCTCTTCATGTCATACCAGACTGGACAATGCCATATCTAGCTTATATAACCCGGGGAGAGTTGCCTGAGGATGAAACTCTGGCCAGGCAAATAACCCGGCGGGCTAAGTCAATGATTGTTATCGACGGCGAGTTGCATCATCGCAGTGTTTCAGGGGCATTTCAGCGTTGTATCTCCCCTGAGGAAGGTCAAGAGATCTTGCGCGAGATCCATGAAGGGGATTGTGGCCATCATGCCGGCTCAAAATCCCTTGTGGCCAAAGCTTTCCGTCATGGTTTTTATTGGCTGACGGCTCACGCTGATGCAAAGGACTTGGTCAGTAAATGTGATGGTTGCCAAAGGTTCTCACGACGGGCTCATGTGCCGGCTCAGGAGTTGAGGATGATCCCAATCACTTGGCCCTTTGCGGTCTGGGGGCTTGATATGGTTGGGCCTTTAAACGGTCCAAGGATAAGAAGACCCACCTCTTGGTGGCAGTTGACAAATTCACGAAGTGGGTGGAGGCTGAGCCGGTTAGCAAGTGCGATGCAGCCACGGCGGTTCAATTTATGAAAAAGGTAATTTTCCGCTTCGGCTTTCCGCATAGCATCATAACTGACAATGGCACCAATCTATCCAAAGGCGCTATGGAAGAGTTTTGTCAACGAGAGCATATCCGACTTGATGTTTCTTCAGTGGCTCATCCCCAATCCAATGGTCAAGCTGAGAGAGCTAACCAGGAGATTCTGAAGGGCATCAAGCCCCGGCTTTTGGTCCCTTTGCAACGGACGCCGGGTTGTTGGGTGGAGGAGTTGTCCTCCGTCTTATGGAGCATCAACACTACTCCTAACAGGTCTACCGGCTTCACGCCTTTCTTCATGGTTTATGGAGCAGAAGCAGTCCTCCCCAGCGACATCCGTCACGATTCACCTCGCGTGGCGGCTTATGTTGAGACGGATAATGAACAGGCGCGCCAAGATGCTCTGGACTTGTTGGACGAACAGCGTGATGTGGCAGCAGCCCGTTCAGCGATTTACCAACAAGACCTGCGCCGTTATCATAGCCGCCGGGTCAAATCCCGGGTCTTCCAGGAAGGCGACCTTGTGCTCCGGCTCATCCAGGATCAAACAGATGCACACAAGTTATCCCCACCTTGGGAAAGGCCCTTTGTGGTCAGCAAGAACTTGCACAATGGGTCATATTACCTCATTGATATTCGGGAGCATAAAGATTCGCGTAAATCTGAGGAGGAGACCCGTCGGCCGTGGAACATAGCTCAGCTTCGGCCTTACTACACTTGAGCTACCGGCTCTTGTGGTGTACATATTTATCTCAGACATGTATATATTATGATAAGCAATAAAGCAGGACCTCTGTCCTTTTTTCCTCCAAATAAGCGTGTGTTGTTTTTTACATGCTGACTTAAAGGAGGATCCGGCTTATGATCGTATTCGAGTCTAGCCGTAATCAGTAAGGTCACTTGGGGGCTTCCTGTTCAAACATGGGTCGTATTCGAACCAAAGAGAACATAGCTGTCGATACCCACTTGATTGGCAAAGTGCCGAGCTCATTGGGAAGTTGCCTTTGGTCATATTTGAATCACAGTTTAACCCCTCTGAGAACCGACGTGGATCGTATTCGAATCAGCGTCGTTAAACAATTTTATGAATCATTTGGGGGCTTCCTGTTCAAACATGGGTCGTATTCGAACCAAAGAGAACATAGCTGTCGGTACCCTTTTGATTGGCATCGCCACACCCACTGGGGGCTATATGATCGTATCCGAATCTTAGCTTAACCCCTTGGGGCCGGGTCTTTAGTCGTATTCGAACCAGAAGCCCCTAAGTTCTGCTTTTTCACAAGTTTATTCTGAGGTATGCATGGCCGGGTCTCACTTGCCGGTTTAACTTTGGTTCACAGTGTTAGCTGCACGTCATGGGTGTCATTAAAGCAAGTAAATCAGAGTTAAGGTGTCAGCCTCACTGCCCGGGTTATTTGAACCGGCAGCTGTTTACAGGCTGTTAAATATGTTATTCTGGCTATGTTTAGAGTATAATTAAGGACCAGTCTTTTTTGATTCATATTCCGGGTTATTTATCTCAAACACCTGATTCTCAGGGCGGTAAGCCGCCTCGAGACTTGTGATTTGCCCTTTCTATGCAGATACTTAAAGGCATCTTTTGAGGTTGAGAAAAACAAAGGGATGATTATGACCCGGAGAAACATCAAAGAGACAAATTCAAAAGGATTTTGCATTCAAAACGTGCACGATGACACGGCAGAGATAAATTGTTGCACTACTCCATTACAATAATTTTTCAAGTCTAAAAGATGGAACAATGTTTGATAAGCCGCCAGCTAATTTATGATGCCCGCTGAGTTGAAGTCCCCGGCTCATTCCTGTCTTCTCCTCCGGTTGATCCCAAGACCTCAAAGGTCGATGATTTCCAGTCGATGCCGCTGAGAGCTTCGAACTGGGCTTCTTCGTCAATTAACCCGGCCGGGTCAATCTCCGGGGCGAAGGTGTGCTGACGAGCCGGAGGGATCAGATTGAGGGCTTCATAGCGAGGGGTTGGAATCCTCTGATTCTCCGCATCGTAACCCGGCTGGTACTTGGTCAAGTCGGTGTCGTTCCCGATGAGGGTGGCCACCGGGTGTACAACCTTCACACATGCCGCAAAGTCCTTCTGGTGGAAGGCTGATCCGTCTTCCTTCAGGCTTGGGTAACCCAGGGCGATGTCTGCCGGGTCTAGCTCCGGCAGGAATGCTTTGGCCCGGCTCAGCGCGGCGATTGCTCCGGCTCTCGCGGAGGCCCGTCGTAACTCCTGGATCCGCTGTGGCAGAACAGCGAGCCGGCGCAGGACTTTGGCCAGATGAGCTGGCACCTCGTTGGATAGAGCCACCACAGCTAAGGCACGCTGCGACCCGGTGTAGAGCTGTTCCACCAGGGTGTACACAGCCTTTAACTTGGTGACCACGCTCTGGTTGAGGTTGGCACTCCTGGGACCTGTTTAACAAGATCAGATAAGCCGATGACAAGGATGAATCATGACATATACAGACTTGATGAAAGCCGGTGAGGCGACTTACCGAAGATAGCAGCCACCATTTGGGAAACCTGGCGCTTTAAGCCGGAGAGCTCGGCGGTCTTCTCAGTGAGGGCCTTCTCCGCCTGTTCCGCCCGGGTTACCAGTGCGGCCTTCTCTTCAACCCAGGCTTTCCTCTCAGCATCAAACTCGGTCTTCAACTTTTCTTGAGTGGCAATGCTGGATACAAACTTGGCATTTGCCTTCCGGGTCTCTGTTTCCTGCATCTTTAGCCGGCTCTTGAGATCCGCAAGATCCGCCTCTAGTTTCTTGCCAACAGCCTGCATGTATTTCCGGGTAATTAACAGTTGTTATATAAGTCCCAAGCGCTTTCCAAGCAAAGGCACTTGGCACTTGGGGGCTAATGCACATTGAACGTCTCTATCTACGTACTGCCGGCTCAGTTGAGTAAGCCGGAACCTAAGTCTACAACATATTCAAGTATAAGTCATCGACTTGGGGGCTAGCATGGCAAAGGTAACTATGCAGTAAAGTAAGAAGACGGCAGAAGGATACCTCGGATTTTTGTTGGATCTGGTTGACCATGGCAACCTCGGCGTCCCGGCTCTTGTGGACTTGGCTGATGTAGCCAGAGACGAGCTCTCCAATGCTCAAGTCGGTGTAGCCGGAGAGGTCCAGGTTCACCCGGTGGGGCTGCAGTAACTCCCCCTTCGCGGAGCACTTGGCCAACGCGGTCGGTCTCCCCGGCTCAACGAATTCCGTCCGGGTGATTACCACGTCCGGGTCGTCTGCTGGTGGGGCTGAGCCGGAGGCCTCCGGGTTAACCGACGCTTCGGTCGTTGTCTTGGTAGTCGGGGCAGGGGCCTCAGGCGCCGTGTCCATTGGAATGGTGGCTTCGGGGGCGGAGGTAGCTGGCGGCTCTTGAGCCGTCGCCTCCGGGTCAGGCAAGTCTGGCACTCCGGCTGACCTGGTTTTCTTTGCTCTTTTGGTGAGCTTTGCCTGGGCACTGAAAAGACAGAAGTGTTAGGCACACAAAGAGTAAGTACAGACAGATAATGTAAGGAGATTGTTATTACCCGGGTGCAGTCTTGAAGGCCGGCAGACTTGACTGCATGGAGTCACCCGAAGAGGGGGAGGTCTCCTGATAATTGGAGTCAGAAGAGTTGAGTGGCTGACGGATAACACCCGCCAACGGATGAAAAGGGTACAGGTGAGAAAAAACCTCAGTGCGACGCTTCCTTGTTGCGTCGGGTAACCCGGCGGAGAGGTCGGTGTCCTTACGGGCCCGGGTGTGACGCCGGCTTTCGTGAACCTGCTGCTTCAAAAGAAATTGAGGGTCTTGATGAGCTAATGGATGTGAAAAGCTTACTTTCCGGGTTACTCTTCGGACTTTCAGTTGTGGCAAAGGCTCCGAGTCGGAGGAAAGTGACATTACCTCTTCAACCACCGGGTTACTGGCGCCGGTGTCATCCTGTCAATGAGAAAATGTTGATAAGGCGGACAGCAACAAACAACAAATATGGCAAGAATTTAAAGGTTTAAGGATTACCTCTGACTCGGAGCTATCGCTTAATTGCAATAGCTCCGAAGCAGTGGGTCTGCTTCCCTTTTTGCAAGGGGCGGCTTTCCTGGCGGCTTTCTTCGCCTTCCTGGCCTTCTTGGCCGCCTCATGGTCATATTTGACCCGCCAGAATTTATCATCAGCCTGAAAGATACAATGGTTGATTCTTAAAACGGTTCAGTTGAAGGTTATATGCAAACGAAGATAAGAGTTAAAGTCAGCGGCTTACCGCTGGGGCTGGATTGGTCTTGCAGAAGGGGGCTAGCCCGGTTCTTCCGCAGTCTGCCACGCTCTCGTTTAGAAGAGCCTTGGTCTCTTCCTCTGCAACATCTTCTGGAAGATCATTGCGACTGTGCCTCTGCGGGTCATCCTTTCGCCCGGTGTACTCACACATTAAGCCGGGGCGGCGGCTCAATGGGATCACCCGCCATGAGATCCAGACCCGGACCAGATCAATTCCGTTCAGACCGTTGCCTAGCAGGGCTTTGATCTTATTGATCGTTGGAAGCAGAGGCTGGCGTTCCGCGGAAGTCAGTTTGTCGGATAGTGGATGAGTCGGCTCTAGGCGCGTTGGGCGAAAGCCGGGCAGCGGGTTCTCGTCAGACGGGGACGTATCTTGGCAGTAGAACCAAGTCATATTCCAGTCCTTGGGGTGGCTCGGCGGCTCTGCGTAAGGGAACAGACAGTCCCTACGCCGCTGGATGGAGATGCCGCCTAACTCCAGACTTGGCCCGTTGGCACACTCATTTTGGCGGTTTAAGTAGAACAGCTCTCTGAAAAGCAGCAAACTGGGCTCTTCTCCAAGGTATACTTCGCAAAAGACTTGGAAGTTGCAGATGTTGGATATGGAATTGGGTCCTATATCCTGAGGCCGTAGGTCAAAGAAGTTGAGCACGTCCCTGAAAAACTTTGAGCCGAGCGGTGCGAAGCCCCGGCTCATATGGTCTGCAAAGATCACTACCTCCCCGTCCCTTGGCTGTGGTCTCCCTTCCGACGGGTCAGGGGCACGGTAGGACATGTTTTCCTTCTTAGGCAAATATCCGGACTTAACGAAATTGGCCAGGGTTTCGTCGGTGACGTTGGATCTCATCCAGTTGCAAGTGATAGGAGCCTTGGGAGGCATGGTGAAGGTTGGTGGTCTATGATAAAGAGAAAAGTGTCCGGGTTAATTGTAAGCCGGAGTCTATCGTTCAAATTAAGGTGATGGTTTATGAAGGGGACTAATGATGTATACTCAGATACAGTGGGTTATTTAAGCCGCAGGGGGATTCAGAGAAAGTTGGTTATCTACGGTTTTACCACAGTTAAGCCGGAGGGTTCTACAGAGCATAGTTCTCTTTAAACCGGAAAGTTCTATGGCGCATGTTTTCTTTAAACCGGAGATATAAGCCGCCAAGATTCAATGGTTGCAGTTTTTACTAAGTGTGGTAAAACAGGTTTCACATATGGCAGTAACTTTGTTGGATCAAAATGGTCAGGTGAAATGAAAACTTTCTAGACCTAGAAACAGACGAGCGGATATTCTAGAGCTCGAACGAAGCATTTAAACAGTGGAAGGAGATCTACTGGTACTTGAAATGAGGCTTAAACAGCTACCGCACTAGTTCTATGCAAGGTTAAAGATCAACTAAGTACAGTGGCTACAAAAACTACCGAGGTTTGTGGCAATGGCGATGAATGCGAAGAACACAGACGAACCCTACAGTAGATCTATCTGACAGGGCAAGGGAGACTCACCGGAGTTGGAGAAGAGCGGAGGTCGCCGCCGTGTATCTGGTCCGGATCAGGGTGATGCAGCGGCCGGGTTGATGAAGACCAGGGGCGCGACGGCGGCGGCAGTGGCGGAGCTCGGGAAGAGGAGCGACGGCGCGAGGAGGAAGAAGAGAGCGTGAGAAGAGCAAGTTGGGCCGGCCTATTTATAAGGCGAAGTCATAAGTGGGCGCGAGATTCAAGGAGACCACGGCATGGTTATCTCCCCCTCACGACGCCTCGATTTTCGGAATGACAGTAAAAGCAAAGATCCGTTGCGGATCTGGCAGAGTAAAAAGCGGACTTAATGGAGGATGATGTCACGGCGGATTATCCGGAGTCCAGAGGATGACGTCACTCCGGGTTATGGCCTTCCCATGAATGGTAAGCCGGAGATTTTTTCGGTCAGAAGAGTTGAAGATTGACATGAGCCGGCTCAAATCAATCTGGGGCCTAATGTTGAGAATATAGACCTTAGAGTCACCCGCCAGGAGAGGCCGGGTTACTCGTACGGTTGTTATCAGAAGCCCGGAGCCAAGTCTCAAGACGATGGGCCAGAGATGGGCTGAGACCCGGATATGGCTCAAGGCCCGTAGTTACAATCATTGTTATAGTAAACTTGTAGCGTAAGGCATGTATAGTTTAGAGTCCGAGCCGGACACTCTTATGAGCCGGCCGGGACTCTAAGGGCTGCTGGGCGTTAGCCTCCTTATATAAAGGGACGACCCGGCAGCGGTTTAGGGGCGACAACAATCTCATCGAGAGCCGGGGATGGTTGTTTAACTCCTGGCGATCGTAACCCAAATCAATATCACCCCAAACTGGACGTAGGCTTTACCTTCACCGTAAGGGGCCGAACCAGTATAAACCCTCGTGTTCCTTGTCCCACATAACCCCTTCAAGCTTCCTAGTTGCAATGGCTCCACGACTAAGTCCTAGCTCAAGGACATCTGTCGTGACAATTCCACGACAGCAATGGTAATGGAAGCTCTGGGAAGAAGCCCAACCCTTTCAACAGGGGACAAGTGAACCATGTAAACGTGGAGGAGGTTGAAGAGCAGCCAGACGCAGTTATCGGTAAGTTTTTGGTTAAGTCATTTACTGCAATCGTTCTTTTTGATACTGGTGCATCGCATTCATACATATCAAGGGGATTTGTGGATAAGTATAAGTTGCCCACTAAAGTTCTTAGGATGCCTATGCTAGTAACCTCACCCGGAGCTGAGTATATGGCAAGCCAAGGATGTTTTCAGATGCCATTAACCATAGGTAGGCATGTTTTCCCCTCCGACCTGATAATTCTGGAGCCGCAAGGATTGGATGTGATACTAGGAATGGATTGGCTGTCGATGTATGGAGGAAACATCGATTGCGCCAGTAAGTCGATTATGCTTACCACCCCGGAGGGAAAAAGGATCAAGTATGTATCCAGGCATGCACCAAGGAGGACCCAAGTAAATTCCCTCTCAAGAGTTGTTCAGGAGGAAGTGCCTGTAGTGAAGGATTATCCAGATGTATTTCCAGAGGAGCTACCAGGCATACCGCCGGATTGATACATTGAGTTTTTGATAGAGCTGTTGCCAGGCACCGGACCAATATCGAAGAGACCATACCGGATGCCCGCAAATGATCTGGAGGAGATCAAGAAGCGGATAAAGGAGTTATTGGAGAAAGGTTACATCCGATGAAGTTCATCACCATGGGGAGCCCCGGTGCTCTTGGTTGAGAAGAAGGATGGATCGTTGAGGATGGTTGTTGACTATCGTGCGCTGAGTGAAGTGACGATCAAGAACAAGTACCCATTGCCGATGATCAATGATCTGTTTGACCAGCTGCAAGGAGCTAAAGTGTTTTTGAAGATCGATCTACGATCAGGATACCACTAGTTGAAGATTCGGGAAAAAGATATACCTAAGACAGCTTTCATCACAAGGTACGGGCTTTATGAGTATACGGTTATGTCATTTGGACTGACTAACGCCCCTGCCTATTTCATGAGTATGATGAATAAGGTATTCATGGAGTTCTTGGACAAGTTTGTTGTGGTGTTCATTGATGACATTTTGGTGTACTCGAAGAATAAGGAGGAGCACAAGGAGCATCTGCGTTTAGTTCTCGAGAAGCTCAGGGAACATCAGTTATATGCCAAGTTCAGAAAATGCGAGTTTTGGTTGAAGGAAGTTGGATTCCTTGGACATGTTATATCAGGAGAAGGTATAGCAGTAGACCCCACGAAGGTTAAGTCAGTCACCGATTGGCTATCCCCCACCACAGTTGGAGAAATCCGCAGTTTTCTTGGACTCGCAGGGTATTATCGGAGATTTATCGAGAATTTCTCTAAAATTGCGAAGCCCATGACGGAGTTGTTGAAGAAGGACACTAAGTTCAAATGTACAGAAGAATGTGAGGCCAGTTTCCAGGAGTTGAAGAAACGACTGACTACAGCCCCAGTGCTGATTCTGCCGGATATACGCAAGGATTCCCAAGTGTATTGCGATGCCTCTCGCTTAGGACTTGGAGTAGTGCTTATGCAAGACGGAAGAGTTGTTTTATATGCCTCGCGTCAACTTCGACCGCATGAGTTAAATTATGCCACTCATGATTTGGAGTTAGCAGCCGTAGTGCATGCACTCAAAACCTGGAGACACTTTCTTATTGGAAACCGTTGTGATGTGTACATGGATCATAAGAGTTTGAAGTACACTTTCACACAGAAGGAGCTGAATCTCAGGCAGAGAAGATGGTTGGAGCTTATAAAGGATTATGACATGAAGCTACACTACCATCCAGGAAAGGCCAATGTCGTAGCAGACGCTTTGAGCCAGAAGAGTTATGTTAATACTCTCCTAACAGGAGGGTTTCCAAAGGAGTTAGCCGAGGATCTCAGGGAACTTCGTTTGGAGATTGTTCCTAGAGGTTTCGTTGCAGCGATGGAAGTTCAGTCTACATTGTTGGGAAAGATCCGTGAAGCTCAGAAGGATGACAAGGAAATTGCCGAGATAAAGGAGAGAATGAGCAAAGGAAAAGCCAAAGGATTTCGTGAAGATGAGCACGACACCTTGTGGTTTGAGGACTGAGTTTATGTGCCCAATAATACAGAGATCAGGAAGTTGATACTTCAGGAAGCTCATGACTCGCCATACTCGATACACCCCGGAAACACCAAAATGTATTTGGATCTAAAGGGGCGTTTCTGGTGGACTGGTATGAAGAAGGACATTGCCGAGTATGTAGCAGTATGTGATGTATGTCAGAGAGTGAAGGCAGAACATCAGAAGCCAGCAGGATTACTGCAGCCTATGTCGATACCCGAATGGAAGTGGGATAAGCTTGGCATGGATTTTATCACCGGATTACCCAGGACCCGATCAGGATATGACTCTATCTGGGTAGTAGTGGATCGCTTGACCAAAGTGACTCACTTTATCCCAGTGAAAACCACCTATACAAGTGCGAAGTTGGCCAAGATATATATGACCAGGATCGTATGTCTGCATGGAGTTCCGAGGACCATCATATCAGATAGAGGAACGCGGTTTACTTCAAAGTTTTGGCATCAGTTGCACCAGACGTTGGGTACCAGGCTAGAGTTTAGTACAGCCTTTCATCCGCAGACAGATGGACAGACTAAGAGAGTCAATCAGATTCTGGAGGACATGTTGAGAGCTTGTGCGCTGGACTATGGATCTATTCCAGATGCAGAGTTCTCATACAACAATAGTTATCAGGCCAGTTTGAAGATGGCACCGTTTGAAGCCCTGTATGGAAGAAGATGTCGAACACCGTTAATGTGGGATGAAGTTGGAGACCGTCAGTTGTTTGGACCAGATTTGATCAAAGAGTCAGAAGAGAAGGTTAAGCTGATTCGAGATAGACTGAAGGTAGCTCAGTACAGGTAGAAGAGTTATGCAGATGCAAAATGCAAGGAGGTAGTCTATGAAATCGGAGACAGAGCATATCTTTGTGTGTCACCCCTGCGAGGAGTTAAGCGATTTGGAGTTAAGGGAAAGTTAGCCCCGAGATTTGTAGGACCATACTGAGTTTTGGAACGTATGGGAGAAGTGGCCTACAAGTTGGAGTTACCCGAAGGACTGTCAGGAGTTCATGATCTGTTTCACGTTTCCCAGTTGAAGAAGTGCCATGCAGAGATGGCCGATATTCCTCTGAGAGATACAGTGCCCCTGGAAGCAATTCAGTTGGACAGTGATTTGACCTATGAGGAGAAACCTGTCAAGATTCTCGAATTTGCCAGCCGGGTTACTCGCAGCAAGGTTATCAAGTTTTGCAAAGTTCAGTGGAGCCACCATACCAAGGATGAAGCCACCTGGGAATGAGAGGAAGACCTACGGAAAGACCACCCACACCTATTTTCTAGCCAACCCGAATCTCGAGGGAGAGATTCATCTTAAGGGGGGTAGGTTTGTAACATCCCAAATTTTCAATTTGGAATGTTATACATAGGTCATTCATGCATATCATATTTTATTGCATTTTGTTTTGTGATCCTCGAAATTCTAAGCAACTCAAGGACCCACGGAGAGAGTTGGGGATTTCACCGTTTTCATATTTGAATTTTCTCAAATATCGAAACAAGGATCACTTTGGTCTTAATTATTTTTCTCTCCGAAAATATTTCATATTAAAATATATGAGAGGAGATAATATGACTTCTCCAAAATAAATGAAATATTGGAGGAAAAATTTTAAAATCAAATAAGAATTTTATTTGGATTTTATTGCAATTTTATTTGACTTAGGAAAAATATGTGTTTTTCAAAATTGCATTAGAGGCCCAAATAAATGTTCACTTTGTCCGCAATATTATTAGAGGACCATGAAAATTTATTTCAGGAATTTTGGAGTCCGTTTAGTTTTTTTAATTGTTTCCCCGCGTCAGGATTTTTTTTTTAAATAACCGACTTACCTGGCCGTGTCCGACCTGGACACTTCGCCTGGCCGGCTTTATAAGCCGGGAGGCCCGAGCGCCCCAGCCCACCCCAGCCCCGCCTAACCCTAGCGCCGCCGCCGCCGCACCCGATCCGTGCCGCTTCGCCGCGCAGCCGCCGCCGACCCGCCGCCGGACCTCATCCCGACGGAGGTATAGCCGCCGCCGGTTTTCGCGAGAAAACGGTTCGGTTTTTTATAGAAACACTAGTTCGGTTCTCTTAGATCGGTTTTGTTTCGGTTTTTCTCGGTTCAGTTAAATAGGGGACATTCGTCCGTACGTTCGTTTTAACGAACGCTGTTCGTCCGTTAGTCGCAGGCAGCGA
Source organism: Triticum aestivum (assembly GCF_018294505.1). Lineage (NCBI taxonomy): Eukaryota > Viridiplantae > Streptophyta > Magnoliopsida > Poales > Poaceae > Triticum > Triticum aestivum. The sequence continues at coordinate 416,370,984 of NC_057802.1, read as the reverse complement.
ACGTTCGTTCGTTAGCCTGCTCGTCAGTTTTTCGTTTTCCAGGGTTTTTTCGCGATTATTTTCGATCGTGATTTCTGCCCTAATTTTCGATCTAGTATATCTTTTCGCTCGTTTACCCAAATCGGGTGAAACAAGCGTCTAGATCTTCGTCTTGAAGCCCTCTTTCTGTTTAATCAACTTGAACAAGCTTTTGGTACTGTAAAATTTACCTTTAGTCCAGATTAGTAATCGGATCTTGTTTCTTCCGTAGTTTGAGTTTCGTTGCTCCGTTTGATTTGATTCTTTTTGCAAACCGGAGTTCTTTAGTTGAACTTTCTGGTTAGATCTTCTTATTTGAGTTATACCCGTGCATCTTTTTTTATTGCTTATGTAAGCTATTGTTTGTTTGCGATAGAATTCCTGGAGTGCGAAGCGTGCTACTACGAGTCACTAGGTTTTGCGGATCGTTAGCAAGGCAAGTAACACATTGATCATACTCTTTTCATACCCAGTTTTTATGCATTAGTATCAATCCTCAAAAATTGCATGATTAGGATGTGATTAACTTGTGGGTATTGGGAAGTAGTTGATGAGGTAGAACCTATTGCCCTGTTTATTATCAAACCCTTGGGAGTTACTTCTACGTTATGCTTATATTGCTATGCTATGCTCGTAGACGTGGTTTGGGTGAGTGAATGAATGACAGATGTGAGATTTTTAATTAAAGGTTCAACTTAAGGTGACAACTTTAATACACATCTGGGTGGATTGTTGGTTTGGGCACCTGGGGTTATACCAGTGATGTCCTAGGAGATCCCAGGGTTATACCGTGTGATCCTCCTATGGTCCGCCACCCAGGCTCAAAGGGATCGTAAGATTATTCATGCTGGAAACATCCGTGTGCAGCCACAAGCTATTATCAGCTCTAGCATAGTTGAGTCTGTTGCATGACCTCTTTCAGTGGTGGGCTAGCAGATGTAGGGGAAAGTAGGTGTAACTGTCCACCCGGAGTAAAGAGTTAGTGTTTCTGAAAGACTGTGTCTCGGTTATCCGTTTTCTCAAACACCATGCAGTGCGAGAAATCCAACGGAGGAGATCGAGTCTTGTGGGGAAAAGTGCGCAAACCTCTGCAGAGTGTACAATCTAATCTTGGTTAGCCGTGTCCCCGATTATGGACATCTTGAGTATCTGGTTCTTGGATTATCATATGGATCTCATCACTCTAAATTAATTTTGTTGGGTTTATAATTACTTTTAATTGGGATTGAGATGGGGTTACAATTCTCAATGTTTCAACTACCATGATAGTTAAATAAAATATATTCCTTTGAAGTAGGGAAAATTTGGAGCCTCCACCAACCATATATGCATGTAGTGATAGCTTTTACTCTGTTCATTGCTCTATTGTGTTACTATGCCAGCATATTCCATGTGCTGACCCGTTCTCAGGCTGCAACGTATCATGTTGCAGATTTTTCAGACGATGAGTAAGGTTCGCTAGGCCGTTGTCGTGCACTCAGCTATGCCGTTGGAGTTGATGGACTCACTTTATCTTCCAAGCCTTCCGCTGTTATCTTATTTAGATGGTCTTAAGCCATATTTATTGTAACCAGTTCTCTTTGGAGACTATGGATGTAATAAGTGTATGATTGCTACTCTGTTATAAATCCTTCGAGTACTATGTGTGTCAGCATTACCGATCCAGGGATGACACTTATGCACAGAGACTTGACCGTCTGAGGTCAGGTCGCTACAGTATCATAGGCGCCTCCTGTCCAATGAATGGATGACATCTGTCCCAAGGGTGAGCCGACACGTGTTTCCTCCAGCCAATGGGAATTTTACACATGGAAAATCCTCATTGGTCCGGGCTGTTAGCGGGTTATCGGATCCAAAATCGGACCCGATAGCTTAACGGCGACCCGTTACGGTGGATGCCACGTGTCGGTCACCCTTGACAAAAGCACTTCCATGACGTGGCATTTATCGTCATGGAAGTGGACACTTCCGTGATCATAATTTTCGTAATGTCATGGAACACTTCTACGACAGCACAGTCATAAAATTGTCATGGATGTACATGCATGACAGAAAACGTGACCTACTGTGACAAACATGTATCATCACGGAAGTGTATTTTTTTGTAGTGGTAGTCGAACGTCTTCACAACCCAACCGATCAAGCACCGAACGTACGGCACCTCCGAGTTCTGCACACGTTCAGCTCGATGACGTCCATCGAACTCTTGATCCAGTACACTGTCAAGGAAGTAGATGAGTTCCGTCAGCACGATGGCGTGGCGACGGTGATTATGAAGTTATCCGCGCAAGGCTTCGCCTAAGCACTACGAGAATATGACCGGAGGCGTAAACTGTGGAGGGGGGCACTGCACACGGCTAAGAGACAATGTTGTGTGTTCTAACGGTCCCCCCCCCCACATATATATATATAGGTGGGAGGGGGAGGGAGCAGCAGGAGGCGCGCCCCAAGTAGGAGGAATCCTACTTGGGGCCTAATCCCATTCGGCCTCCCCCTTTCCATGTTTTCCGGAGGGAGAAGGAAAGAGGAGGGGGGAGAGAAGGAAAGGGGAGGCCGAATTGCCCCCTTCCTTTCTCTCCTCTCCCTTTCCTTTCCCCCACCCTATTCGGCCATATATGGGGCGCACCATCCCACTAGGGGCTGGTCCATCCCGCCCTAGGCCCAATAAGGCCCATATCTTTGCCGGGGGTGCCCGGAACCCCTTTTCGATGACCCTATACGTACCCGGTACCCCCGTAACAATTCCAGTGTCCAAATACTATCGTCCTATATATGAATCTTTACCTACTGAGCATTTCAAGACTCCTCGTCATGTCCATGATCTCATCCGGGACTCCGAACAACATTTGGTCATCAAATCACATAACTCATACAACATAAAATCGTCATCGAACGTTAAGCGTGCGGACCCTACGGATTCGAGGACTATGTAGACATGACCGAGACACATCTCCGGTCAATAACCAATAGCGGAACCTGGATGCTCATATTGGTTCCTACATATTCTACGAAGATCTTTATCGGTCAAACCGCATAACAACATACATCATTCCCTTTGTCATTGTTATATTACTTGCCCGAGATTCGATTGTCAGTATCTTCATACCTAGTTCAATCTTATTACCAGCAAGTCTCTTTACTCGTTCCGTAATGCATCATCCCGCAACTAACTCATTAGTCACATTGCTTGCCAGGCTTATAGTGATGTGCATTACCGAGAGGGCCCAGAGATACCTCTCCGATACTCGGAGTGACAAATCCTAATCTCGATCTATGCCAACCCAACAAACAGCTTCGGAGACACCTGCAGAGCATCTTTATAATCACCCAGTTACGTTGTGATGTTTGATAGCACACAAGGTGTTCCTCCGGTATTAGGGAGTTGCATAATCTCATAGTCAAAGGAATATTTATAAGTCATGAAGAAAGCAATAGCAATAAAACTTAATGGTCATTATGCTAAGCTAACAGATGGGTCTTGTCCATCACATCATTCTCCTAATGATGTGACCCCGTTCATCAAATGACAACACATGTCTATGGTTAGGAAACTTAACCATCTTTTATTAACGAGCTAGTCAAGTAGAGGCATACTAGGGACACTTTGTTTTGTCTATGTACTCACACATGTATCAATTTTCCGGTTAATACAATTCTAGCATGAATAATAAACATTTATCATGATATAAGGAAATATAAAATAACAACTTTATTATTCCCTCTAGGGCATATTTCCTTCACGAGGAGCCTCTCAACAATCTCCTCATCATTTTCTTTCTCTGAAAATTTCTGAAATTTTTAGTGACTCAAAACAAAAGTGAACCAAACTCAACAAGATTGATACCAACTACTCCTACAAGTGTCTAGAGGCTATATCATGCATCAAAACTACTTTGGACCATATAAATTTGACATGCAAGCTCAAGAACAAGGTCACCATAGCAGCAAAAATTTGCAATAAATAAAGCACTAGAACAAAAACTAATTGGACCATTGGAGGAGTCACATACTGAAGAACAATCCCCCAAAGCAGTTTTGCGAATGGAGCTTTGAGCAAGGAGATCGAAAATGGCAGCAAAATGAGCAAGAACACGGGTTTGAGCTATGGGATGATTTTTTTCTAGAGGAAGACGAAGTGGATGGGTGCTGGAATAAGTGGAGAGGACCCACGTGGGATCCACAAGACGGGGGGTAGGGCGCGCCCTCCATCCTTGTGGCCCACTGGTGCATCCCCCTGGTGCATGTTCAGTGCCAAAAATTCTCAAATATTCTATAAAAAATCATACTAAATTTCAGGGCATTTGGAGAACTTTTATTTTTGGGACATTTTTTATTGCACGGATAATTCAGAAAACAGAGAGAAAATACTATTTTTGCTTTATTTATTCTAAATGACAGAAATTAAAAGTTAGATACAGAAAGTTGTGCCTTCTAAATTCATCCATCTCATGCTCATCAAAATGAATCCATTAACAAGATTGATCAAGTCTTGTTAACAAACTTCTTCCGAATGACATGAAACCGGAGAATTTTTGAATAACTCTAAGTTACTTCAACGGGGATATGCATGTCCCCAACAATAAGAATATCATATTTCTTTCTGACAGTAGGAACAGGAAATTCAAAACCTCCAATAGTAATAGTTGGAATTTTTCCAATAGAATTGATACTATGAACTTGAGGTTGTTTCTTCGGAAAGTGTACCATATGCTCATTACCATTAATATGAAAAGTGGCATTGCCTTCGTTGCAATCAATAACAGCCCCTGGAGTATTCAAAAAGGGTCTACCAAGGATGATCGACATACTGTCGTCCTGGGGAATATCAAGAATAACAAAGTACGTTAAGATAGTAATGTTTGCAACCACAACAGGCACATCCTCACAAATACTGATGGGTATAGCAGTTGATTTATCAGCCATTGGCAAAGAAATTTCAATAGGTGTCAACTTATTCAATTCAAGTCTACGATATAAAGAGAAAGGCATAACACTGACACCAGCACTAAGATCACATAAAGCAGTTTTAACATAGTTTCTTTTAGGGATTTTTATTTCTATGCCCCTGGTTCCTTAGCTCTACTCATTCATCCCCACTCTGTTAACTTTTGCTCACTTTTCCCCACTCCCTTGCCCAAAACCCTCAGAACAGGTTATAACGGACGTTGCCGTCGGGTCAATGCCTTTGACCGTTAGCTGACCAGTGGGGCCGCGTATACGTGGGCGCATGCAAGACCGCGGTCGTGGGGTAGCACGTGTCCATGGACTTGCCTGAAACGTCCCATCATATAAAGAGGGGCAACCACCTCCATCGCCCCTACCATTTCCCCCCAAATCCCCTCCCTACCGCATCGTCTTCCCCTCCCCCGCCAGCGTCGTCTCGCTCTCCTCCACTGCCTCCACCGCACCATCTCGCTCTCCCCCACCGCATCCTCTTCCTCACCTTCATCGCCTCCATCTGTCAGATGGCCGGCGCTCGTGGCGACACAGGCGCAGTGGCCGGAGATGTGGTGGAGCTACAGGGTCAGGGCACGGTGACCGCGGATGTCGGCGGCGTCCACGGCTATGCGGGGAAACTCGCAACCGCTGCGGATGTGGTGGGCTCCGCCTCATCGCTGCAGAAGGTGACGACATCGAGCGGCACATTCCATCCCGATACCCCTGTTGCGCCTCCTGCCGTGGAGGAGCAGGTATTTGCACTTGCTTAGCTTGTAGAGTTAGTTGCTCCCTAGTTGCATTGGTTAGATTGTGATTCATACAGTAGTTCAGATGGTTAGAGTAGTTGGTTTGACGGATGGGTCGGGGTTTTTTGTATGGGTTGGGGGGATGGGGGTTTTTGGACTAGGGTTTATTGGATAAATTCGTTGCAAAAATGCTAGCTAGATGTTGTGAACTATGATTTTAGGTGCTGCAATGATTGGGGTTTTTAGATTTGTTTTCAGATTTGGATAAATTTGTTGCAAAAATGCTGGATGTTGTGAACAGATTGGGGTTTTTAATGCTATGATGCTTATTAGATTTGTTTTTAGTGCTCACAAATTGGGGTTTTTAATGCTACTCAGATTCGTTGCCTTAGATTGGATCCCTATTAGATTTGTTTTTGAATGCTACTCAAATTGGGGTTTTGAATGTCATATGCCCAAATGGAATCCATTGATTAAGAAGTTGTGACGCCCCTGATTCAATCGTACACTAATCATACACGCAAATGTGTACGATCAAGATCGAGGACTCACGGGAAGATATCACAACACAACTCTAGACACAAATTAAAATAAAACAAGCTTTATATTACAAGCCAGGGGCCTCGAAGGCTCGAATACATAAGCTCGAAAACACAAGAGTCAGCGGAAGCAATAATATCTGAGTACAGACATAAGTTAAACAAGATTTCCTTAAGAAGGCTAGCACAAAAGTAGCAACGATCGAAAAGGCAAGGCCTCCTGCCTGGGACCTCCTAACTACTCCTCGAAGCCGAACTCCACGTAGAATCATCCTCGGATCTCTAGCTCCTGGACTCCAGCATCTGGTTGCGACAACCAGGTAGTAGGAAAGGGGAAAAGAGGGAGAAAAGCAACCGTGAGTACTCATCCAAAGTACTCGCAAGCAAGGAGCTACACTACATATGCATGGGTATATGTGTAAAGGGCCATATCGGTGGACTGAACTGCAGAATGCCAGAATAAGAGGGGGATAGCTAATCCTGTCGAAGACTACGCTTCAGGCCACCTCCATCTTGCAGCATGTAGAAGAGAGTAGATGGTAAGTTCACCAAGTAGCATCGCATAGCATAATCCTACCCGGCGATCCCCTCCTCGTCGCCCTGTTAGAGAGCGATCACCGGGTTATATCTCGCGCTTGGAAGGGTGTGTTTTATTAAGTATCCAGTTCTAGTTGTCATAAGGTCAAGGTACAACTCCGGGTCGTCCTTTTACCGAGGGACACGGCTATTCGAATAGATAAACTTCCCTGCAGGGGTGCACCACATAACCCAACACGCTCGATCCCATTTGGCCGGACACACTTTTCTGGGTCATGCCCGGCCGCGGAAGATCAACACGTCGCAGCCCCACCTAGGCTCAACAGAGAGGTCAGCACGCCGGTCTAAATCCTATGCGCGCAGGGGTCTGGGCCCATCGCCCATTGCACACCTGCACGTTGCGTACGCGGCCGGAAGTAGACCTAGCCTAGCAGGCGTTCCAGTCCAATCCGGCACGCGCCACTCAGTCGCTGACGTCACGAAGGCTTCGGCTGATACCACGACGTCGAGTGCCCATAATTGTTCCCGCGTAGTTGGTTAGTGCGTATAGACCAAATGGCCAGACTCAGATCAAATACCAAGATCTCGTTAAGCGTGTTAAGTATCCGCGAACGCCGACCAGGGCCAGGCCCACCTCTCTCCTAGGTGGTCTCAACCTGCCCTGTTGCTCCGCCACAAAGTAACAGTCGGGGGCCATCAGGAACCCAGGCCCACCTCTACCGGGATGGAGCCACCTGTCCTTTCAGCCCCCTCATCAGAATCACTTGCGGGTACTCCACGAGCCGACCAGACTTTAGTCACCACATGTGTCATGTATATAAAGTATATAGTATATACCCGTGATCACCTGCCGAAGTGATCACGGCCCAGTAGTATAGCATGGCAGACGGACAAGAGTGTAGGGCCACTGATGGAACACTAGCATCCTATACTAAGCAGTAGGATAGCAGGTAAGGGTAACAACTGTAGCAACAATGACAGGCTATGCATCAGAATAGGATAACCGAAAGCAGTAACATGCTACACTACTCTAATGCAAGCAGTATAGAGAAGAATAGGCGATATCTGGTGATCAAGGGGGGGCTTGCCTGGTTGCTCTGGCAAGAAGGCGGGGTCGTCAACTCCGTAGTCGAACTGGGCAGCAGCCGCGTCGGTCTCGTAGTCTACCGAAGAGAAGAGGGGGAAGAAACAATAAATATAATGCAAACATAAGCATGACGGTGCATGACATGACAATGAGCGGTGTTAGGTGTGCCCTAACGCGGTAGTAGGCGATACCGGCGAAGGGGGGAAACATCCGGGAAAGTATTCCCGGCGTTTTGCGTTTTCGGACAGATGAACCGGTGGGGGAAAGTTGCTGGTTCACTATGCTAGGGACCCGTGGCGGACGAACGGGTTGTGTATCTGGATTCGTCTCGTTGTTCTGAGCAACTTTCATGTACAAAGTATTTTCATCCGAGTTACGGATTATTTTATTTTAATTTTCAAAGTTTTATTCAATTCCTAAAAATCCTGGAATTTATTTAACCAAACTAAATAATTAGCTAAGTGGCCCCACATGTTAGTGGCTATTAGGGTGCCGGTTAGTGCTAATTAGCATTTAGCTCCGAATTAATTTGGACGGGCCCACACGTCAGTGAGCCAGCCCGTTGGTTTAAGCACGGATGCGTGCGTCGTGCACGTCGGCGAGCCACAGAGGTGGCGGAGGTGCTCGGGAGCACAACTCCGGCGACGGCCTGGCGTGCGGGAGGCCGCGGTGGAGGGCGTGCGGCGCGTCCAGCGGGGCAGCGGGCACGACGAGAAGTGGCGAGCAGAAGCAGCTACGACGGCGGGGCAGAGGCAGCATCAATGCGGGAGGAGGCAAGAGCTCGGGCGCGTCGGCGTTGGCACCCTACGGCGAAGGAGTACGTAGGGGGAGGGGGAATCGACAGAGGGCCTCACGTTACTACTGTAGGGCATTGGCAGCGGGTTCGGGGAGGCCGACGATGATGCGTAGGGGCGGCCGAGTTGCAGGAGAGGTTCGGGACGGCAGGGACGACCGCCGAAGGACGGAGGGAGGAGTCGCTGGGCGAAGGCGATGGCTTCACGGCTCGCCAAAGCGAGGGGAGACGGCGATGTTGCGGCAGGAGGTCGGGGATGGCGGTGCTCGGCGCCGGCGGGCGGCGGCCTCAGGGGAGTGGCGGCTCGGGTGTCGGGCGCCCGCTCCACTAAGCATACGTGCGTGCGCGTGGCGGCACGGGTGAGGGGACGAGGGTAACGGTGGGGGCGAAGTGGGGCGACGGGGGCAATGGGTTAGGGTTTCTTGGGGGGGTAGTGGCCTTGTAGGCCAGAGATGGGGGCGGCTGGGCCGGCCGGTCGGCCAGCTGGGCCGAGGCCCAACGGGAGGGGAGGTTTTCTCCTTTGGTTTGGTTTTTCTTTGGTTTTGTTTTACTTTTTCTTATTTTTCTTTTATTTCTTTACTGTTTTCATTTATAGTTTCTATTATTTTAGTTTTATAAAATACCAAGTTAGCACCTAAATTAGTATTACTAATTAGGCCACTGCCATAATTATTTTGGCACACTACTAATTTAGTTATATTATTATAACTTTATAAAAGGCATTAAATTAATTGTTTTGCCCTAAGCTTTGGTTATTTTAGTGAATTTAAATATTATAAGAAATGTTGGTTTCTCCACCATTATTACTCATGAATTATTCGGCAACACCCCAACATTTTATTTTTAATATTTGAAAATATTTTATTGTTTGCTTGATTTTGAATTTGAATTCGAACCGGTTTCGAACTAACGCGAGATTAGTAACAGTAATCGAGGTGACGTGGCATCATTAACGTGGGATTACTGTAGCCTAATTATCCGGGCGTCACAATTCTCCTCCACTACAAGAAATCTCGTCCCGAGATTTAAGAGGTAGTGAAAGGGGGGAAGGTTTGGTAACGCATCTAGCGGGTCTTCTCATCCTGGCTTGCTCTTCTCGAAGAGGTCGGTCCAATACATTGATGTCTTCATTTCTCTGCTTCAGGTCATCATGATGAAGTCGACGTCCTTTCTTCAGGAACTCCATCGTACTTACGAAAGAATAAAGGGTGGGCATACCGAGAGAACAGACCTCTACAAGGTTGACTAACTTGTTGATAACATCGGGGAAGGTGGGGGAAGTAACTCTCGAATTAAAAACCTTTAGAAAATATCGAGAGCAAAGTAAGAAGGTGTAAAATAGAAGTTTCAAGCGCATAGACAATCGTTCGTTGCCTGATACGAAATGTGACAAGGGTTCAGAGCAATGGGAAAGTATTGCGTCTGGTACCAGAATAGATCACTAGGCAGGTGGCCCGTGAATCACATACGAAGTCAAGCACGAGGAATAACTTCGACAACAGGGTGTATAGGAGAGTCAGGTTTTGATCTTGTGGAACTATGGGTTATGGGCCCACCATGTGGGTTAAAAGTTGGAAGGGCGGTGACGTCTTGTATGACCATGTAGGCAACACATGTCAGCGGATAGCCTGTCAGTTATGTCGGCAACAACGTCGGTACCAAGGGCGAGGGACGAAGAGAACCATTTTCTTGCTCGTTGAAACGAGGCGGACCAATAGGCAAAGTTCTCGTCCATCGGTGGTTACCGAAATGTCACCAACAATAGTAACAGGGTCTTACTGACAGAGTTATACACCGAGGTGTTTGCACAAGCAGGGGATTAATACTGCTTAGATCATAATGATCACCAGAAACGTTAAACCAACCAATGGAAAGGAAAATATGATTATCAGATTAAACAGAACAATGGAAAGGAAAATGTGTTTAAACACATATTTCAGGGGTATATCCTTCCCAAGGACAATGGTTAGAAGAGAACCATTTAGGTTAGGGAAGAGGAAGTTCATGACATTACCCAAACAACGGTGTTTGAATAATTGATAACGAAAATTTAGCATTGTGCTTCAAATGTTTTTATTGAAGATCAGAGTACCACAGACATGCTTCGAGATAGCATTGATATGGTCTTCAAGCAAAGGTCGGACTTGGATAAACAAAGGATCCATTTTAGAATAAGTCTTACAATTTCCTCATGGAAGAACGGATAGCCTTGCTAAAAAGGAAACTATAACAATAGGTCCTTCGGTCAGGTGTGCTAGGCATGACTCACCTTACCGAGTCATATAAAGACCAATGTCATAACTCTTGGAAATATGTTCCAACCATCATATCTGACCAAGGTTCAGATCCGATTGGTGTCAGGATACCTCCGACTTAGGATGCCAGAGAAGAAAAGGTGCAACACAATTTGACGAGATGACATTATATGATTCTCGGGAAATGAATTATGGAAGCGAGTTCCGAACAAGGGTTCATCATTAAGCCAAGGAGGGGATGAGGAGGTGGCTGATGGACTCAGCGATAATTCAACGAGGTATCCAAAAAGATGGATCTCCACAATGATGTGAACAAGGAGATAACATTTGTCAGATCAAATGGTATAATGATGTATGCTCGAGGAAAACATACACCATTAACCATTGGTTGAAAGGTGCGCCCGAATTATGGGCTTATAGTAGCACGACCAACGTTACAATGGTGGTTCAACAACCGATAGGCTAAGAATGAATTGTCGATCATTAACTTCAGAGCAACAGGGTTGCTAGAAGTGCAGAATCCAGACAACACCGCTCACTTGTTTGTACCCCGGTTGGAATCAATACGAGGACCAAGAAAGAATGGTGATGGTGAGAAGTATCACTATACCAAGAATTCTTAAGAGGTGGAGCAATCCTCACAACATCCTTGTCATAAAGACAGTAATACTTCAAGGTAGAACATCATACAAGCTGGATAGCAGGGAAATCAAGATACAACACAAAATATGAACAAGTTTGTGTTGGGGGAGGCAATAATGTTGTCGATGATAACACAATTCATCGAGGGGCAAGGATGGTATTTCTCATCCTGAATTTCGACACACAACTTGGAAGAAGTCAAATTGTTGACAATGATCACGACAAATTTGTCGAGAGGTTTTCAAGAAGATGTAATTGATCAACGATGACATCAAGTCAAAGGAATGATGAAAGCGAAAGGTTATTGGAACCACGGTTAGGACACAAACTCGAAATCATGTTTGCTGTTCAAGGAGAAGTGATATGATGAGGAAGATCGATTGTAAGATTAGCTCACCGTCGCAATTTGTGCTCCGGGAAGAAGGACCCGGTAGCACAGTTAAAATTTAGCACGATAATGATATAGCCAATCAGGCTAGGAATGATGTGATCGAGTACAAACTCGCAAGTAAAGAAGATTACTAAGAGTTGTTTAATCGCGACGCGGACTCGATTCAGTTATCGATGTCCTTGAGTGTTTAATAACTCGAAGCCCGTGAAAAACTGTAATCGGTGAGAATGTAGTACTTGATGAAGAACTCATAAGAAGTTATGCAGTTCCGCGATAATCTCGAGATACCAGGGGGTAATACTCGACGACAAAACAAAGTAGAGGTTGGACTGGGGTATTGCTCTACAGAAGACAAGTACTTCAACTTGTCCGAGAAATGGTATTTAAAGGAGAACATGGCCGGAACCACGACTGCAAAGGGGTCAATTCTCAGATACCATATGATATTATATCAAGGAAACAATTATTATTACAAGAAGCTTTTATGATAGGATCTACATCGTGTCCATGGGCATGAACACAAAGTTCAAGGTCGACTCCCACTTCTCTAATGCATAACCTTTCATTCACTTCTCGCCTTCAACGAAGTTGTGTTGAAATTTTATCTGACATATCAACAGTAGAGTATGACCTGTAGTAGTTTCCGGGTTCACACAGATTAGAAAAAGGCATAGGTTCAACCCATCAGGGTCTCTTAGGAACATATACCACAAACTTCAGGAGTAAATAACACAAGCTCGAAAGCAGAGCAAGGTTGAGAAAGTAGAGGATACAATTTACCAAAGGCATTATGTATCCGAGGGAAGGCTCACAAGGTTATTGAATATGAAGGACGCTGTCGGATAAAATCCATTAAAGGATCTGTCGGTCCATAACAGAGCTGATGTGAGCATCGGCACACAACCAGAGGAAGTAACAATGCAAAGGCATTGGATTATAGAAACAGCTGACTAATCCAGAGCTCAAATGCAAAGGAATTATGATCTTCAAATTAAGGGATCAGAAGCAATGTTCTGATTAGGGATGGATAAGTTGAATAGTCTTAGGGATACAATCGACAGTAATTGGATTGGTTGAGAACCAGCTCATGTTTAAAATGACGTCTGAGCCGGAAAGATAATTTAAAAGGATCAACTGATGATTGCGTGCATTCGCACTCATGTTGAATCAAAAGGATCAAAATGATGGCGCCTAAGGATATTAATGAATATTGCCAGACATATGGAAAGCATCCATCATGCAAGCAGACAAGTATTGCGGAGTAATAAGCTACTAAGGATTTTTGGAGGATCGAATAGTATTTCGAAGACCATTGTGAATCACATGAACAACTGGGGGATGAGCGGATACTCGATAAGTGCGAGAATTATCCGCAGGGGTATTCAGGTGAGAAAGAACAGCAAGGCAGTAAGCTCAAAGGATTATCGAAACAATGACGAGTATTTCGGGGTATCTTGTAATAACAAGACCAACTGGGGATGAATGTAAGAACAACAACTGCAAGTAGTTATCCATAAGGGTTGACGGTGGAAGGGGAATTGCAAACGCGATGAACACAAGTTCTCGGGTTAACAGCGGAGAGTATCTTCAGGGTCTTCACGTGCAGCAGACGATCATCAGAAATAAGGGGCTCTCCGGGTGAAAGTGGTAACGAGATCCTAATGTTAGATTTAGAAAAATTAATTTAACCCGAATAGAAGAGAGATCAGAGTCCCAGAGTATAGACAAGGAGTAAAATATCCTAATACCACCCAATGGCGACGTGGGCCCGTAAGCCACATAGCCATGTTAGTAAAAGTTTTTCAATGACTAGACTCGACTTCGGCCAAGGAGTTGGAAAGGGGGATTCCTATAGGCAGTCGGCTCTGATACCGACTTGTGACGCCCCCGACTCAATCGTACACTAATCATACACACAAATGTGTACGATCAAGATCGAGGACTCACGGGAAGATATCACAACACAACTCTAGACACAAATTAAAATAAAACAAGCTTTATATTACAAGCCAGGGGCCTCGAAGGCTCGAATACATAAGCTCGAAAACACAAGAGTCAGCGGAAGCAATAATATCTGAGTACAGACATAAGTTAAACAAGATTGCCTTAAGAAGGCTAGCACAAAAGTAGCAACGATCGAAAAGGCAAGGCCTCCTGCCTGGGACCTCCTAACTACTCCTCGAAGCCGAACTCCACGTAGAATCATCCTCGGGATCTCTAGCTCCTGGACTCCAGCATCTGGTTGCGACAACCAGGTAGCAAGGAAAGGGGAAAAGAGGGAGAAAAGCAACCGTGGGTACTCATCCAAAGTACTCGCAAGCAAGGAGCTACACTACATATGCATGGGTATATGTGTAAAGGGCCATATCGGTGGACTGAACTGCAGAATGCCAGAATAAGAGGGGGATAGCTAATCCTGTCGAAGACTACGCTTCAGGCCACCTCCATCTTGCAGCATGTAGAAGAGAGTAGATGGTAAGTTCACCAAGTAGCATCGCATAGCATAATCCTACCCGGGGATCCCCTCCTCGTCGCCCTGTTAGAGAGCGATCACCGGGTTATATCTGGCACTTGGAAGGGTGTGTTTTATTAAGTATCCAGTTCTAGTTGTCATAAGGTCAAGGTACAACTCCGGGTCGTCCTTTTACCAAGGGACACGGCTATTCGAATAGATAAACTTCCCTGCAGGGGTGCACCACATAACCCAACACGCTCGATCCCATTTGGCCGGACACACTTTTCTGGGTCATGCCTGGCCGCGGAAGATCAACACGTCGCAGCCCCACCTAGGCTCAACAGAGAGGTCAGCACGCCGGTCTAAATCCTATGCGCGCAGGGGTCTGGGCCCATCGCCCATTGCACACATGCACGTTGCGTACGCGGCCGGAAGCAGACCTAGCCTAGCAGGCGTTCCAGTCCAATCCGGCGCGCGCCACTCAGTCGCTGACGTCACGAAGGCTTCGGCTGATACCACAACGTCGAGTGCCCATAACTGTTCCCGCGTAGTTGGTTAGTTTGTATAGACCAAATGGCCAGACTCAGATCAAATACCAAGATCTCGTTAAGCGTGTTAAGTATCCACGAACGCTGACCAGGGCCAGGCCCACCTCTCTCCTAGGTGGTCTCAACCTACCCTGTCGCTCCACCACAAAGTAACAGTCGGGGGCCTTCAGGAACCCAGGCCCACCTCTACCGGGATGGAGCCACCTGTCCTTTTAGCCCCCTCATCAGAATCACTTGCGGGTACTCAACGAGCCAACCCGACTTTAGTCACCACATGTGTCATGTATATAAAGTATATAGTATATACCCGTGATCACCTGCCGAAGTGATCACGGCCCAGTAGTATAGCATGGCAGACGGACAAGACTGTAGGGCCACTGATGGAACACTAGCATCCTATACTAAGCAGTAGGATAGCAGGTAAGGGTAACAGCTGTAGCAACAATGACAGGCTATGCATCAGAATAGGATTAACCGAAAGCAGTAACATGCTACACTACTCTAATGCAAGCAGTATAGAGAAGAATAGGCGATATCTGGTAGGGGAAAGTTGCTGGTTCACTATGCTAGGGACCCGTGGTGGACGAACGGGCTGCGTATCTGGATTCTTCTCGTCGTTCTGAGCAACTTTCATGTACAAAGTATTTTCATCCGAGTTACGGATTATTTTATTTTAATTTTCAAAGTTTTATTCAATTCCTAAAAATCCTGGAATTTATTTAATTTCAAAATAAATAAATAGATAAATGCGAAGTGCACACAGAAGTGTACACAGCAACATGGCAGTGTGGCTGACAGTGGGGCCAGAGGGGTACAATCAGCAGGTACAGTCAGCAGACCAGTCAAAGTTGACTGGTCAACAGGATCAAGTGAGCCCACATGTCATTGACTGGGGCATCCCAGTCAGCAGTTGACTTGGTCAACTGGGCCCAGTGGGACCCAGCAGTCACTGACTCAAATAGCTAACAGAAGTTAGGTCGATCTAATAAAGTAATTAGCAGGTGGGGCCCGTCCGTCAGTGGGTCATTTTTTTAAGAGAGTTTTATTTAACCAAACTAAATAATTAGCTAAGTGGCCCCACATGTTAGTGGCTATTAGGGTGCCGGTTAGTGCTAATTAGCATTTAGGTCCGAATTAATTTGGACGGGCCCACACGTCAGTGAGCCAGCCCGTTGGTTTAAGCACGGATGCGTGCGTCGTGCATGCCGGCGAGCCACAGAGGTGGCGGAGGTGCTCGGGAGCACAACTCCGGCGACGGCCTGGCGTGCGGGAGGCCGCGGTGGAGGGCGTGCGGCGCGTCCAGCGGGGCAGCGGGCACGACGAGCAGTGGCGAGCAGAAGCAGCTACGATGGCGGGGCAGAGGCAACATCGACGCGGGAAGAGGCAAGAGCTCGGGCGCGTCGGCGTTGGCACCCTACGGCGAAGGAGTACGTAGGGGGAGGGGGAATCGACAGAGGGCCTCACGTTACTGCTGTAGGGCATTGGCAGCGGGTTCGGGGAGGCCGACGATGATGCGTAGGGGCGGCCGAGTTGCAGGAGGGGTTTGGGACGGCGGGGACGAGCGCCGAAGGACGGAGGGAGGAGTCGCTGGGCGGAGGCGATGGCTTCACGGCTCGCCGAAGCGAGGGGAGACGGCGATGTTGCGGCAGGAGGTCGGGGATGGCGGTGCTCGGCGCCGGCGGGCGGCGGCCTCAGGGGAGTGGCGGCTCGGGTGTCGGGCGCCCGCTCCACTAAGCATACGTGCGTGCGTGTGGCGGCCCGGGTGAGGGGACGAGGGGAACGGTGGGGGCGAAGTGGGGCGACGCGGGCAATGGGTTAGGGTTTCTGGGGGGGTAGTGGCCTTGTAGGCCAGAGATGGGGGGCGGCTGGGCCGGCCGGTCGGCCTGCTGGGCCGAGGCCCAACGGGAGGGGAGGTTTTCTCCTTTGGTTTTTTTCTTTGGTTTTGTTTTACTTTTTCTTATTTTTCTTTTATTTCTTTACTGTTTTCATTTATAGTTTCTATTATTTTAGTTTTATAAAATACCAAGTTAGCACCTAAATTAGTATTACTAATTAGGTCACTGCCATAATTATTTTGGCACACTACTAATTTAGTTATATTATTATAACTTTATAAAAGGCATTAAATTAATTGTTTTGCCCTAAGCTTTGGTTCTTTTAGTGAATTTAAATATTATAAGAAATGTTGGTTTCTCCACCATTATTACTCATGAATTATTCGGCAACACCCCAACATTTTAGTTTTAATATTTGAAAATATTTTATTGTTTGCTTGATTTTGAATTTGAATTCGAACCGGTTTCGAACTAACGCGAGAGTAGTAACAGTAATCGAGGTGACGTGGCATCATTAACGTGGGATTACTGTAGCCTAATTATCCGGGCGTCACAGAAGTTATTTGATTCATTAGTATATAAATTTGTATGTACTTATATTAGCTCTGTTCTTCAATGTGCGTGCATGACCAATGATCAATGTGTTATTTGAATGCCATATTGGGGTTTTTGATCAATGTGTGTACAAATCTAATACATTGATATACTAGTGATGGATGTGGTTTTTGAATGCATAGAGCTAAGGGGCACAGAAATAAAAAAAACCACTTCTAAAACATTTCTGATATTGGGAGTATATTAGCCCTATGATCAATGTGTCATGTGTGCATATCTAAATTTTCAATTGGCTACTAGTGATGGATGTAATTGTATATTCAGGAGGATGATGGTTGGGGGGGTAAAGAGGAAGCTGGCCGACTACGACCCGTACGAGGGGGCATTTAGTGACAATTCTGAATATGCGGTAAGCCTATCCCTTGTTCATTTAGTTCCTTTGACATGGTGTATATGAATCTATAATGTATTAATGCAATTCATTCATGTGTGCAGTATGATGCTGGAGATGATGTGTACAAGGGCAACATCGCGTCCTTCACAGCCAAGGAGGTGGAGAAGATGAAGGCCAAGGGAGTTGCTTCCTTCTACAACCGCAAGTTCAAGAAGTGGCACTGCCCCTACTGCACCACCAAGACAAAGCCAAGGGATGGCCGCTTCGATCACCTTCTGTCTCACGCTGAGGATGTAGCGATTCGCGGGGATGACTACATGATCAGGGGGCAGCATGCCGCCCTCGCGAAGGCCCTGACTCCGGCGTGATGTGATTGATGATGTGATGTTGTGAACTAAATCTTTAAGTTTATCTGTTGGGTTACTTTTGGTTTGTTGAACTGAATCTCGTTGGTTATGCTAGTAATCTGGTTCCTATCTTTATTTCTCTGTCCTTAAATTTGCATGTGGTATATTTGTCTGTCCTGAATCTATGGTTAGTTATGTCTAGATGTTGTGAACTATGATTTTAGGTGCTGCAATGATCACACATGTTGTGTAGGAAATCAAATGCATGCTCCAAATGAGATCATGTAAACCTTGGCAAACCTGGACCGTATAAGTTCAAGAAAGTGCAAAAGCAAGTAAAACCTTGGCAAACTATCTATGGTTGTGTAGGAGATCATGTGTGCAAAATTTGAAGTGATTTAGAGGAGGTCAAATAAATTTGAATTTGAGAAATGTGCTCCAAATGAGCTCCCAGGCTAGGGTAAACAGCCCATTTGTAATCAAGTTTTTTTGGACCTACTCCAAATGAGCCAAATGTTTTTTATTAACACATATTCACTTTCCATAGTGTAGATTCAAAGTCTCACTATTTTTTGAATTAATCTTCATCTTTTAACATTTTCTTTTGAATACATATGCTTTAATATAAAAACTATTAAAAACACGTTTTGAAATATGAAAATGGAAAACTAACTTCAGATCCTTCTTATTCACTTTAAAATAAAGCTTTGGTTATTTTTTTTCAAAAACAGAAGGTAACACTACCTCCTCTCCTTGAACTCTATGAAATCATGTACATGATAGCTCATATGTGTGAAGGTTTTCTCATGAAAATGACCATAGACCAAGTTTATGATTTTTGGTTGGTAACATGTCACATAAGACAACATTGTGCGCAGGTTTTATTTTTTATTTTTTATTTTTGATTTTTAAAAAATTAATGGTGCTCATTTGATCTCGATCGTGCCAGCTAGGGTTTTTTCATGAAAATGACCATAGATCAAGTTTAGTATTTTTCCTCGTTAGTTTGTCTTATAAAACGATGAACGGCGAAGGTTTCATATTTTTCGATTTTTTTTAAATTAGTTATGCTCAGTCAAAGACTTCGAAACCCCGTTGACTAGCTCAAAACCCCTCTAAACCCCACGGGGTTTCGCCTAACCCTAGCTCCCAACGTTAGCCGTCCGATCATACCCTCGCGTCAAGTGACAGCCCTCAGATTTGGTCTTCTAGAAGGAATTAGGCGGGCTGGCTGCATGCAGGCTCCGCGCCGTTGGATCACAAGGACGGCTCCGCATCGTTGGATCGTGGGGCGTCCGCGAGAGGCGATCCTATTAGTTGTGCTCGGCTGCTCACCCACCACTGACTCCGTGAAAAAAAATGTTGTTATTGGGCCCAAAAGGAAACCAAGCTCTGGTTGGGCCGTCGAATTGCGTCATTTTTTTGCATCGTTTGCTCTGTTTTTTGTGAACGTGCTGGCTCTATATTTTTGCATCGTTTGAAATCAATTGACATTGCGTAGCAAATGACAACATTTTTAAGGGCCAAATTTATTTTTATCATGCAAAATGGCCACAAACTATTCAAAAATTGTCTCTTTTTGTTCATATAATATATATGACCACGGATTCCCATGCGTGCAATTAGCTTCTTTTTCTTCTTCTTTTTCAAACCACCGCTTCCCACGCGTGTACACTCCCGATGCTGCGGTGGGTTTGAAAACGGATTACTTCACATTTGACCCCATTATTGCCACGGCCAAATAACACGTAGCACTACGGCTATTTAAGCCACCCTCTGCTTCTGCCATCCCTCATCCATATCCCATCCTCTCTGCCATCTACCCTTCTTGCTCTTCGACCACTTCTCCTTCTTCTAACACATCCTCAGCCATGCAGTACACCGGACCAACCTACCACTTCCCACCCACCATGTCAGAGAGGCTCTATCCTCCTTGCGTGTACGTTGAGCGCACACTACGTGTGTGGGCAATATCAAGGTGGAGGACCGCAAGGAACTTCACCGAGTTCTTCCTCGTGTCCGGCTACCACCACCTCCCGTGGGGATCTCCAAGGATGTTCCCTGTCGAGGAGGTCATCAAAAACGGGGTGGTGGTTGCTCTCCTTGCCCACTTCACCAACACATTTGACGCCTTCTACCTCCTCAGCCGGGTGTTTTGGTGTGGCTGCGAGTTCATCGCTTTCACCACCCACAACATGTTCATTGAGTACACCAACATCTTCCCCACCGCGTCCCGCATGCACACTCTTCCGAACCCCATCGACAACGCCCCGGAGGAGCAGTGAAGGGCGCCCGGAGGAGGAGCGAGGTGGAGAAGGCGGCGTCTAGGGCTCTAAACTCTGTATCTATTTTTCTTTTCTTTTTTTGAGTCTATGTTATGTTAAGTTGTAATCCCATTGAACTATGTGAGAGATGATATGGGCTTGTTGGCCCTTTTATCAAGTTCTATTATTAAGTTTTCTATCTATTCTATTATGAAGTTCTTCCTAGTTTCAACTATGTGATCGTGCTATGGGCTTGTTGGCCCTATCTACATGTATGTTGATTGTTTTCTTAGAGAGCTCGCTTTGTTAGTAACCACCTAGTGCATGCAGCAACAACGAACCCTTCTTTTCTTACACAAGCCACAAATATGTAACCACCTAGCTAGTGCATGCAGCCACAACATATTTGTTCAATTTATTTGTCGTAGCAAAACGGGTGCAGATGTGAGTGGATCGAAAAGGCTGCAACTGATCGTAAAAAATGATGCTCTAAATCGAGGAGACAAGTGTGCGAGAAGAGAGGAACCAGCGGCAGCGACCGTCGCTGCATCCATGGCGGCTGGCATGCACGAAAGCGGCTCGGTCAGTGCATCGTGGCGGCACGGATTAGCGCATGCAGGCTCGGTCGGCGCATCAACGCATGCAGGCAGGCTTGTTGGGTGCATGCATAGCAGGCTTCTATCGTGGCAGCGCGGTAGGCGTTTAATGCAAGGGACAGCCCAACGAAACCACGGCCCAACGGTCGAAGAGCTACACCCCAAGGCGGCCCCACTCGTCAGAGTTAACGGTCAAAGCACTGACCCTACAGCGACGTCTGTTGTGACCTCTTCTGAGGGTTTCGGGCAAGGGAGTGGGGAAAACTGAGCAAAAGTTAAGAGCGTGGGGATGGATGAGTAGAGCTAAGGAACGAGGGGCACAGATGTAAAAATCCCTTTCTTTTAATGGAGCATGCTATAGTTGGTACTCCTGGATCTCCAAGTTTCTTTGGTATTCCACCCTTAAAAGTATAATTAGCAAGCATGGTGGAAATTTCAGCTTCCTATACCTTTCTTCTATTACTAACAATATCTTTCATATACTTAGCATAAGGGGGCATTTTAACCATATTTGTCACACGCATACGCAAGAAGATAGGTCTAATCATTTCAGCAAAGTGCTCGAAATCCTCACCATCCTTTTTCTTGGATGGCTTAGGAGGAAAGGGCATGGGTTTCTGAACCCATGGTTCTCTTTCTCTACCATGTTTCCTAGCAACTAAGTCTGTCTTATCATATTGTTGATTCTTTGATTGTGGGTTATCAAGATCAACAGCATGTTCTATCTCTACATCATTATCATTACTAGGTTGAGGATCAATATGAATATCAACATTAACATTATCACTAGGTTCATGTTCATCACCAGATTGTGTCTTAGCATCAGAAATAGAAATATCATTAGGATTCTCAGGTGTATCTATAACAGGTTCACTAGAAGCATGCAAAGTCCTATTAGTTTTCTTTTTCTTTTTATTACTAGGACTAGGTGCATCAGTATTAATTCTCTAAGAATCTTGCTCAACTCTCTTAGGATGGCCCTCAGGATACAAAGGTTCCTGGGTCATTTTACCACCTCTAGTCATAACCCTAACAGCATTATCATTATTATTACTATTCAACTCATTAAGCAAATCATCTTGTGCCTTAAGTACTTGTTCTACCTGAGTTGTAACCATGGAAGTATGTTTACTAATAAGCTTAAGATCATTAATGGTTCTACTCATATAATCACCCAAGTGGTCAAGCATGTAAGCATTACATTTCAATTGTCTACTAACATAAGCATTGAAATTTTCTTGTTTAACAATAAAATTATCAAACTCATCCAAGCATTGACTAGAAGACTTATTAAGAGGAATATCGCCTTCATAAAATCTATGTTGAGAGTTTACCTCTACTACCTGTGTCGGGTTATCAAGACCATGTATTTCTTCAATAGGTGGTAGATTCTTAACATCTTCAGCTTTAATACCTTTTTCTTTCATAGATTTCTTTGCCTCTTGCATATCCTCAAGACTGAGAAATAGAATACCCCTTTTCTTTGGAGTTGGCTTAGGAATTGGTTCAGGAAGTGTCCAATCATTGTCATTTCTCAATATATTATTCAATAGCAATTCAGCTTGCTCAATAGTTCTTTCCCTGAAAACACAACCAACACAACTATCCAGGTGGTGTCTGGAAGCATCAGTTAGTCCATTATAAAAGATATTAATTAAGTATTTCATTTTTCTTGAGAGGATGATCAGGAAAAGCATTAAGTAATTGGAGAAGCCTCCCCCAAGCTTGTGGGAGACTCTCTTCTTCAATTTGCACAAAGTTAAATATTTCCCGTAAGGCACCTTGTTTCTTATGAGCAAGGAAATATTTTTTAGAGAAGTAGTAAATCATATCCTGGGGACTACGCACACAACCAGGAGCAAGAGAATTAAACCATAACTTAGCATCACCCTTTAATGAGAAAGGAAACAACTTAAGAATATAGTAATAGCGATTTTTTCCTCATGAGCAAATGGGGTGGCCATATCATTCAATTTAGTAAGATGTGCAACAACAGTTTCAGATTCATAACCATAGAAAGGATTAGATTCAACCAAAGTAATTAACTCAGGATCGACAGAGAATTCATAATCCTTATCAGTAACAAAGATAGGTGAAGTAGCAAACATAGGGTCATGTTGCATTCTAGCATTCAAAGACTTTTCTTTCAGCTTAGCTAACAGTTTCGTAAGATCATCTCTATCATTACAAGCAATAAAGTCTCTAGCAGTTTCCTCATCCATAATATAACCTCAGGTACAACAGGCAATTCATATCTAGGGGGAGAATCATAATCTTCAGTTTCAATAATATCATCAGTTTCATTAATTTCATTCTCTCTAACCCTAGCAAGTTGTTCATCAAGAAATTCACCTAGTGGCACAATATTATCAAGAAGAGAAGTAGTTTCATCATAAGCATCATGCATAGTAGAAGTGGCATCATCAATAACATGCGACATATCGGAATCTATAGCAAGTGTAGGTGTCGCAAGTTTACTCAAAACAGAAGGTGAATCAAGTGCAGAGCTAGATGGCAGTTCCTTATGTACCCTCGTAGTTGAGGGAAAAAACTTGGTTCTTTGACCTTTCAAATTCCTCATAGTGATCAACTTATATAAATCCCAAGTGACTCAGAGAATAGAGCTATTCTTCCCGGCAACGGCGCCAGAAAAAGGTCTTGATAACCCACAAGTATAAGGGATCGCAACAGTTTTCGAGGGTAGAGTATTCAACCCAAATTTATTGATTCGACACAAGGGGAGCCAAAGAATATTCTCAAGTTTTAGCAGCTGAGTTGTCAATTCAACCACACCTGAAAGACTTAATATCTGCAGCAAAGTGTTTAGTAGCAAAGTAGTATGGAAGTAACAGTAACAGTGGCAAAAAAGTAACAGTAGCAGTTTTGTAGTAATCGTAACAGTGGCAATGGAAAAGTAACTTAGCAAAGATCAATATGAAACAAGCTCGTAGGCAATGGATCAATGATGGATAATTATGTCGGATGGCATTCATCATGCAACAGTTATACCATAGGGTGACACAGAACTAGCTCCAATTCATCAATATAATATGTAGGCATGTATTCCGAATATAGTCATATGTGCTTATGGAAAAGAACTTGCATGACATCTTTTTTCCTACCCTCCCGTGGCAGCGGGGTCCTATTGGAAACTAAGGGATATTAAGGCCTCCTTTTAATAGAGAACCGGGCCAAAGCATTAGCACTTAGTGAATACACGAACTCCTCAAACTAAGGTCATCACCGGGAAGTATCCCGACTATTGTCACTCTGGGGTTGCCGGATCATAACACGTAGTAGGTGACTATAACTTGCAAGATAGGATCAAGAACACAAATATATTCATGAAAACATAATAGGTTCAGATCTGAAATCATGGCATTCGGGCCCTAGTGACAAGCATTAGGCATAGCAAAGTCATAACAACATCAATCTTAGAACATAATGGATACTAGGGATCAAACCCTAACAAAACTAACTCGATTACATGGTAAATCTCATCCAACCCATCACTGTCCAACAAGCCTACGGTGGGATTACTCACGCACAGCGGTGAGCATCATGAAATTGGTGATGGAGGATGGTTGATGATGACGATGGCGATGATTTCCCCTCTCCGGAGCCCAAAACGGACTCCAAATCTGCCCTCCCGAGGAAGAACAGGAGGTGGCGGCAGCTCCGTACTGTAAAACGCGATGAATCCTTCTCTCTGATTTTTTCTCCCCGAACATGAATATATGGAGTTGGAGTTGAGGTCGGTGGAGCCTCGTGGGACCCATAAGACCAGAGGGCGCGCCCTCCACCCTTGTGGACAGGGTGTGGGTCCCCTCTAGTTGATTCTTTTGCCAATATTTTTATTTATTCCAAAAATAATTTCCGTGAAGTTTCAGGTCATTCCGAGAACTTTTATTTCTGCACAAAAGTAACACCGTGGCAATTCGGCTGAAAACATCGTCGGTCCGGGTTAGTTCCATTCAAATCATGCAAATTAGAGTCCAAAACAAGGGCAAAAGAGTTTGGAAAAGTAGATACGATAAAGACATATCAGCTGGCTAGTCATATTTGTAACAACAAGATCAAACAGAGTTTGTAAAAAAAATTCTTTGTCACTTTCAGTTTGTCAACTGAATTGCTTGAGGACAAGCAATGGGTTAAGCTTGGAGGAGTTGATACATCTCCATCGTATCTACTTTTCCAAACTCTTTTGCCCTTGTTTTGGACTCTAGTTTCCAGGATTTGAATGGAACTAAGCCGGACTGACGTTGTTTTCAGCAGAATTGCAATGGTGTTATTTTTGTGCAGAAATAAAAGTTCTTGAATTGACCTGAAAATTTACAGAGAATATTTCTGGAATATATAAAAAATATTGACGCAAGAATCAACCAGACGGGGGCCACCGAGAGGCCACACAAGCCCTGGGGGCGCGCCCTGAAGGTTGTGGGCCCCCTAGAGCTCCTCCGACCCTAATTCCAACTCTATAAGTACCTATTCACGGAGAAAGAAATCAGAGAGAAGGATTCGTCGCGTTTTACAATACGGAGCCGCCGCCACCTCCTGTTCTTCATCGGGAGGGCTGATCTGGAGTCCGTTCGGGGCTCCGGAGAGGGGGATTCATCGCCATCATCATCACCAACCTTCCTCCATCACCAATTTCATGATGCTCACCACTGGGAGTGAGTAATGCCATCGTAGTCTTGCTGGACGGTGATGGGTTGGATGAGATTTATCATGTAATCGAGTTAGTTTTGTTAGGGTTTGATCCCTAGTATGCACTATGTTGTGATATTGGTGTTGCTATGACTTTGCTATGCTTAATGCTTGTCACCAGGGCCCGAGTGCCATGATTTCATATCTGAACCTATTATGTTTTCATGAATATATTTGTGTTCTTGATCCTATCTTGCAAGTTGTAGACACCTATTACGTGTTATGATCCGCATACCCCAAGATGACTATAATTGGGATTCTTTCTGGTGATTACCGTAGTTTGAGGAGTTCATGTATTCACTAAGTGCTAATGCTTTGGTCCGCTTCTCTATTAAAAGGAGGCCTTAATATCCCTTAGTTTCCATTAGGACCCCGCTGCCATGGGAGCGTAGGACAAAAGATGTCATGCAAGTTCTTTTCCATAAGCATGTATGACTATATATGGAATACATGCCTACATTATATTGATGAATTGGAGCTAGTTCTGTGTCACCCTAGGTTATAACTGTTGCATGATGAATGTCATCCGACATAATTATCCATCACTGATCCGTTGCCTACGAGGTTTTCACATATTGATCTTTGCTAAGTTACTTTGCCGTTGCTACTGTTACAATCACTACAAAACTGCTACTGTTAGTTTTGTCACCGTTACTGTTACTTCCATACTACTTTGCTACAAAAAACTTTGTTGCAGATATTAAGTCTTTCATGTGTGGTTGAATTGACAACTTAGTTGCGAATACTCGGGAATATTCTTTGGCTCCCCTTGTGTCGAATCAATGAATTTGGGTTGAATACTCTACCCTCGAAAACTGTTGCGGTCCCCTATACTTGTGGGTTATCAAGACACAATCTGGTAATGGACATGCACCTAGTGATAATGATAATGATGATGTTCATGTTGATGCTCAACCAAATAATGATAAAGAACCTGATAATGATGTAGAAATAGAACCTGTTGTTAATCTTGATAACCCACCTCCTAAGAATAAAAGATATGATAAAAGAGATTTCATTACTAGGAAGCATGGTAAGGAAAGAGAACCATGGGTTCAGAAACCCATGCCTTTTCCAACTAAACCTCCAAGGAATAAGGATGAAGAAGATTTTGAGCGCTTTGTTGAATGCAGGGGCCTATTTTCTTGCGCACTCGTTTGACTGATATATTGAAAATGCCTCCATATGATAAATACATGAAAGATATAGTCACTGATAAATGAAAGATACCTAAAGCTGAAATTTCCACCATGCTTGCAAATTGTTCTTTTAAGGGTGGGGTACCTAAGAAATTAGGAGATCTAGGAATACCAACTATACCATGCTCCATTAAAAGAAATTATGTCAAAACTGCTTTATGTGATTTGGGAGCCAATGTTAGTGTTATGCCTACTGAAATAAGCTCACGCCTACTGAAATATCTTTGCAAATGGCTAATAAATCAACTGATGTACCTATTGGAATTGTTGAGGATATGCCTCTTGTAGTTGCAAATGTTACTAACTTAACCGACTTTGTTATACTTGATATGCCTGAGGACGACGCTATGTCGATCATCCTTGGTAGGCCTTTCTTGAATACTGTAGGGGATGTTATTGATTGCAACAAAAGCAAGGTTACTTTTCATGTCAATGGTAATGAGCATACGGTCTATTTCTCGAAGAAACAAAGTTCGGTGAGTAGTATCAACATTATTGAAAAAAATTGCTACAATCACTATTGGAGGTTTCCAATTTCCTCTTCCATCGGTCAAAAAGAAATATGAAACTCTTATTGTTGGGGAGATACATATCCCATTGAGGTAACCTAGTGTTATATGAAAATTCTTTGGTTTCATGTTACTCGGAAATAGTTTGTTAATAAGACATGACCAACCTTATTAATGGATTCTTTTTTAGGGGCATGTGGTCGATGAATTCAGTAAGCACAACCTAGTGTACCTACCTATTGCTCTTTGTTATTTAAAGTTAATAAAGTAGAAACACCGTGATTATCCTATTTTTTTATTTATCCTTGCAATAAAAAATGTCCCAAAAATAAAAGTTCTCGGATGACCGAAAAATTTAATATGATTTTTTCTATAATATATAAGAATTTTTGGCACTGGACACACCCCAGGGGGTGCACCTATGAGCCACAAGCTCACAGGGCACGTCCACCCACTGGGCACGCCTAGTGGGCTTGTGGGTCCCACAGGCCCACTCACGTAGTGCACCAGTCCAGCACCTTCTTCCACCTCCAAAAAAAATAAACTTGCCTCATAGCCCGTGTTCTTGCCATTTTCCTGCAAATTTCGATCTCCTTGCTCGAAACTCCGTTTTCGAAACTGTTTTGGGGGATTACTCCTTGGTATGTGACTCCTCCAGTGGTCCAATTAGTTGTTTCTAGTGCTTTATATTTTGCAAATTTTTGCTACTGTGGTGACCATGTTTTTGAGCTAGCATGTTGAATCTGTGTGGTCCAAAGTAGTTCTGATGCATGATATAGCCTCTAGACACTTGTGGGAGTAGTATCTATCAATTTTGTTGAGTCTTGTTCACTTTTATTTTGAGGTACTAAAAATTTCAGAAATTTTCAGATGAAGAAAATGTTTAGGAAGATGGACCATGGTGGTTGTTTGAGCCGGACCTCGAACCACCATGAGAAGCTCTTGTGCACCCATGTGAATGGCTGTCGGACTCCCTCATGACTCGAGCCAGCATCAAGGAAGAATTTGACATGTACGTATGCAATGCCGAGCTGACGAACTTCGTGTCAGATAAGTGCTCACAATACTATAATCTCACTGATTCTTTTGTGCGGAAATTCGAGTATGTATCGCATCGCAGCTCACATGATGTTATGTTTAATATATATGAAAATCCTTTTTGCATGACTATCGAAGAATTTAGTGAATTTTGTAAAATTCCCTATTGGGGGACATGCATTGAGCCTCGCAAATCTGATTGCAATGAATTTCTTATGAGTATTAGTAGGGGTGAAACTAGAGGCATAACACAAGCTACTTTGTGGAGCATTCATTTCTTGCTATACATTATTTTTGAGGTAAATACACCAGTGGTGCTTGAACTTGCCACGGATGTGCGGTTTAGTGCCTGAACTTGTAAAATACATTGAACTGGTTCCATAACTTGGCATGAACGTGCATATACGGTTCAAATGACGTTTGTATACGTCCGCGACCCTAATGAGGCGCGCCAACATGGCATGGGACCCATTGTCAGTGATTGGACAACGGAGACAAGGGTGTGTGACCTGGTTTTTTTGCGAAAACTCCTCCGGATTTTCTTTTCATACAATAAGGCCCTTACAGAGAAACTGACAAATTTGCTGCTTCGTGATGATTCATAACCTTGCGCTATAATTATTTTTTGTACTATAATTATAAAAGACTAAAAGACTAGCGTTGTGGTGGTTAGAAAGGGTGACCTACCAGTCAAGTGCATGCCGGGCTAGCCAATAGACCACTTCACATTTGCTGCTTCATGATGATTCATAACCTTTATAAACTAGGCGGAACAACATAAATAAAAGGATTTTTTGTGAAGTATAAATAAAAGGAATTTAATGAAGCAGCAAAAATAGTACCAATTATGTGACTCGAACATCTGACCAAAGCATATAGACCAGGCACAGATGCCACTCAAACCAATGAGTTCTCATGTATCAAAAGTACAAGTAATCTTTATGACTGTCTAACAAACATAATTTCAAAAGAATGCAAAAATCTTCATGCCATTTAAAAAAATCACATGTTATTTTAAAACATACCCATTCAATTGAAAATATTTATGAATGATAAACATGTTTATATGATTCAAGTATTATTCATATGAGGATCCTCAATCAAAGGGCGCACTAGGCTTGTATTTTTTTTAGAAAACACACATTTTTTTACTTAAAGCATGAACACATTTATATACTACATGAATATTTAATTCAAAATGTGGGAATTTCAAAATTACATGAGAATTTATTTACATATATGAACGTTTGTAAAACTACTTTAATATTTTATTAAAATGCAAACATTTTTTCAAATTATAAGACATAATCTTAATTCATAATTTTATTATGTGTTTTTTTAAATTATTGCATTGGTATTTTATGAAATTATATGAAATTTTTAATGTAATTTGTTTTAGTCTATTGTTTGTAACACATGATTATAATTTACGTCTTTTTTACAAAATTTTGAAATAAAAGAAAACACGTCGAAAACTGAGCCACACTATGGTCTAGTTTAGCGAGAGGGGCTTGTTATGTTATAAACCTAAATTTATCATTTTTACTATTCGATGTCGTCAGTTGGAGTGGTATTTGCATCAGCTATATAGCCCCTGGTTGCAAGTTCAAATCAACAAGGCTATAGTGCTGGAATAAATTTTTAAATTTATGTTGTTTAGCTTTATATATATAGTGTATGAATCCTTTTATGACGCTAAATTTGAGCCGGCCTACTGGCTAGCCACAATCACATGCGCATGTCAGGTAGCTGGTTTGAACCACATACCCGTTTTAATTATTCATATTTTTTTATAATTTATCATTGCAAGAAAATAATATTCTAGAGGGTTCTCCGAGAAAACCACGCCGCACACCCTGTACCTGACAGTGAGTCCCATGCCATGACGGCACGACTCATCAGCATCACGGACGTATACAAACGAGATTTGAACCGTATATGCACATCTATGCCAAGTTACGGAACCAGTTCAATGTATTTTGCGAGTTCAGGCACTAAAGTGCACATTCATGGCAAGTTCAAGCACCAGTGGTGTATTTACCTCATTATTTTTCTTTATTCATAGGTAGATGCATTAATGGTAAACACGACCCTAGTCATCTTTGCGCTCCTGATTTGAGCATTGTTAAGAGCGCCATATTGAGAGATAGACAATTTAACTTGGGGGCTATTGTTCCACATTGCTTACATAATAATGCCCTAGTTGGTGATCTTTTTGGTAGAATTTTTGCTACTTGCTTAGTTGCAAATCTTGGTATACCCATAAAAGAAAAATGATACCTTGTTGCCACCTAGCTTCTTAGATTATGAGGCTATGGAGCGTCACCAGTTCCTTGAATAGGACGACCCACTGTTTCAATACAGACTAATCTTTAACACGCGCAGTGTCGTCCGTATTACTTTGCCTGCTCCTGCCTTATTTAACTTTCAGGAAAAACACAGATATTTTATACTTGAGGAGGAGGCCGAGGAGTACGAGAGACAAGGGAGACCGCCCGTCGTAACGAGGCAGCCCACTAGGCTGTGGCAGCTGCACTCGAGTACAACCCAAACTACGACGACGTGTATTATCCAGGCCACCAGGGGCCATAGACCAACTTAGGCCAAAATCCTAAGCTTGGGGGAGAACATATTTCTCACCGACATTATATTCATGTACCACAGATTCATTCCAGTTGTCGGTGTACATCCTTTTCCATTTTATATCCATGTTACTTTTATTTTCGCTTTCTTCTTGTGTGTTTGATAAACTTCGAAAACCCAAACATATTTCTCGCTTCTTTTCGATTATTCTTTCTTGTTGGGAGCCTTCCTGTGTAGAATTAAAAGAAAAACCAAAAATATTCCTCCTTTTGTTCTTTTGCTTGTTGGGAGCTTTCCTGTGTAAATAGTTTTTCTCATTTTTTTCCTTCGATAGTTTGCTTTCTTCAGAAAAAAAAACAAAAACTCCAAAAATATTTCAGTGTGTTTCTCTGAAATTCTTTTGTTTTCTTTGAGTTGTCGTAAGGAGAAGACCACGATGAACATTTTGAGTGGCTCTCATATGCATTATTGTTGATCTAATAAAGAGCCAATATTACCTTGTATTCTCCTTTGAATAAAATATTTGTAGATTCCAGTTTAGTCCACGGCGTACTTGCACTATTATTATTTTCACACCATCTGGTCGTGCAAGTGAAAGGCAATAATGACGATGATTTGATAAAGTGATTGCGGTGAAGGGATGTTGGTTTGTACTCTTCTTGTTTTTGTTTTTGCAAATATGTTTAGCTCATTGTTCTTGATTTAGCATATTATGAGTAAACATGTTTGTGATGACAATTAGAGATTATAGTTGCTCATGCCATGCTTTAATAACTAGAAGTGGATAATGATTTATCTTGAGTGTCAACATGCATTAAAATGGTTATGATATAGTATGATAGTATGGTATCCTCCTCTGAATGATTCAAGTGGCTTGACTTGGCACATGTTCACACATTTGGTTGATTCAAAACCAACAAAGCCTTAAATATATTTATGTTCATGGTGTTTTATATTCTACTCATGCTCGTATTCGATGTTAATTATTCTCAATGCATGATTATGACAATTTTTTCTCTCTGGTTGGTTGGTTCTCAATCTATTTGCTAGCCTTCGCCTGTACTAAGCGGGAATACTGCTTGTGCATCCAAATCCCTAGACCCAAAGTTATTCCAGATGAGTCCACTATATCTACCTATATGCAGTATTACTCTGCTGTTCCAAGTAAATTTTCATGTGCCACCTCTAATCATTTAAATACTCATATGTTTTGTGTGCCTGTACCGCTCATGGAGCGACAGGGGGCAGTCAGTATCTTCCATGCTAAGCGGGTTATTCTCATGATGGGTGTTTATTCGCTTGTAATTGCACCAGAGAGGCTGGTAATTGGGATGCCCAGTCCTATAATCAAAATGAAAAATTATATTTAATGAAACAAACTCCCCCGAAAAGTTGTTGATATGGAGGGCGCCCGTGAATTCGGCTAGCCATGGCTTGTGTTTGTTGGTTGAGGGGGGTAAACTTTACCTTTTCGCTTGGGAACCGCCGATAATGTGTTTAACATGGAAGATGTTGAAAAGTCTTAGTCGTAATATTGACAGGAAAAAGCATACCTCTCAAAATTATATTCATCTCTGTTTTAAACTTTGAGTTTTGGCACCTCTGCAAATCCCTACTTCCCTCTACGAAGGGCCTATCTCTTTACTTTTATGCTATTTACTTTTATTATTGAGTCATCACCTTCTCATTCAAGCACCAATTGGAGAGCACTATTGTCATTCTTATGCATTGAGTATAGTTAATGTTGAGTGTGACATGACTGGATCTCTTTTACCATGAATTACAATGTTTATTCGTTGCTTGAACTTCAGAGGTGCTCTGCATTTATGTTTTGCGTCCTCAGAAAGGGCTAGCGAGATACCATGTTATCATATTATATCATGGTTGTTTTGAAAAATTGTTGGCATCTGAGATATCTTATTATTGCTCGCTAGTTGGTTATGTTATTGGTATGAGTAAATATGAGACCTAAGTGTTATCATTCAGATGGTTAGTTCATAATCTTTGCTGAAAACTTGAACATTAGTTAAGCATATATACAACAAGAACAAAAAGAGATTGTAGAAGTTTTTCTTTATCACTTTTAGTTTGTCAACTGAATTGCTTGAGGACAAGCAATGAGTTAAGCTTGGGGGAGTTGATACGTCCCAAACGTATCTACTTTTCCAACCACTTTTGCTCTTGTTTTGGACTCTAATTTGAATGATTTGAATGGAACTAACCTGGACTGACGTTGTTTTCATCAGAATTGCCATGGTGTTGTTTTTGTGCAGAAATAAAAGTTCTCGGATTGGGCTACAAATTTACGGAGAATATTTCCAGAATATATAAAAAATATTGGCGAAGAGAACTACCGGAGGGGGCCACCCAGGAGCCGCAAGCTTAGGGGGTGTGACCACCCTCCCAGGGCGCGCCCCCAAGCTTGTGGGCCCCTAGAGCCTCTGGCAACCCTAATTGCAACTCCATATATACCTATTCGTGGAGAAAAAAATTGAAGAGAATGAATCATCCAGTTTTACGATACAAAGCCACCACCACCTCCTGTTCTTCATCGGGAGGGCTGACCGGGAGTCTGTTCAGGGCTCCGGAGGGTGGAAATCATCGTCGTCGTCATCATAAAAATTTCTCCATCAACAATTCCATGATGCTCACCACCGAAAGTGAGTTATTCCTTCGTAGGCTTGCTGGACGGTGATGGAGTTGGATGAGATTTGTCATGTAATTGAGTCAATTTGTTAGGGCTTGATCCCTAGTATCCACTATGTTCTGAGACTGATGTTGTTATGACTTTGTTGTGCTTAATGCTTGTCACTAGGGCCCGAGTGCCATGATTTCATATCTGAACCCTTTATGTTTTCATGAATATATTTGAGTTCCTGATCCTATCTTGCAAGTTGTATGCACCTATTACGTGTTATGATCCCCATACCCCGAGGTGACAATAATTGGGATTCTTTCTGGTGATCACCGTAGTTTAAGGAGTTCATGTATTCACTATGAGCTAATGCTTTGTTATGGTTTTCTATTAAAAGGAGGCCTTAATATCCCTTAGATTTTTTATGGACCCCACTGCCACGGGAGGGTTGGACAAAAGATGTCATGCAAGTTCTTATTATAAAGTACGCATGACTATATACGGAATACATGCCTATATTACATTGATGAATTGGAGCTATTGTGTATCGCTCTAGGTTGTGACTGTTATATGATGAATATCATCCAACACAAATATCCATCACTGTTCCAATGCCTACGCTTTTCGCATATTGATCTTTGCTAAGTTACTTTCGTTTCTGCTACCGTTACTATTGTTACTATTACTATTGCTATCAAACTATCATACTACTGTGCTACTAAACACTTTGTTGCAGATATTTGATTCTCCAGGTGTGGTTGAATTGACAACTCAACTGCTAATACTTGCAAATATTCTTTGGCTCCCCTTCTGTCGAATCAATAAATTTGGGTGAAATAC
The DNA here is from genome assembly GCF_018294505.1 of Triticum aestivum. Classification (NCBI taxonomy): domain Eukaryota; kingdom Viridiplantae; phylum Streptophyta; class Magnoliopsida; order Poales; family Poaceae; genus Triticum; species Triticum aestivum. Next base: position 416,336,533 of record NC_057802.1, on the reverse strand, counting down.
TATCCTCGAAAACTGTTGCGATCCCCTATACTTGTGGGTTATCAGCAAGCAAGTTGGATGCACACCCACTTACTTCTCAATTTGAGCTTTCATACACCTATAGCTCTTATTGTATCTGTTGCATAGCAATCCCTACTCCTCTCATTGACATCGATTGATAGGCATCGCCATAGCCCATTGATCAGCCGCGTCGATGTGAGACTATCTCCCTTTTTGTCTTCTCCATATTAATCTCTACCACCGCATTTTGTTCCACTCATACTGCTATGTCCATGGCTTACACTCATGTATTGTGTGGGGGTTGAAAAAGCTGAAGCGCGTTAAAAAGTATGAACCAATTGCTTGGCTGACACCGGGGTAGTACATGATTTATATTTTGTGTTATGAAGATGGAGCATGACTAGGCTATATGATTTTGTAGGGATAGCATTCTTTAGCATTTATAGTTTGAAAGGAATGATTGTTTGTTGGTATGCCTGAGTATTGATGTCTTTATGTCAAATTATAGACTATTTCTTTGAATCATTCGGATCTAAACATTCATACCATAAAACAAAGATTACATGATGAACATATGTTAGGTAGCATTCCACATCAAAAAATTTGTTTCTATCATTTACCTACTCGAGGATGGGCAGGAATTAAGCTTGAAGATGCTTAATACGTCTCTAACGTATCTATAATTTTTGATTGTTACATGCTATTATAGTATCAATTGGAGGTTTTATAATCAATTATATGCCATTTCATATCATTTTTTGGGACTATTTATTAACCCAGTGTCAAGTGCAAGTTGTTGTTTTCTGCTTGTTTTTGGTTTTCCAGGAAATCAGTACAAAACGGAGTACAAACACTACGAAAATTTGTAACAATTTTTTTCTGGACAAAAGAGACACTAGAAGCTTCGGGAGGAGACCAGACGAGAAGCGAGGAGATGGCAAGGCAACATGGCGCACCCTGTTACCTTGTGGGCCCCACGTGTCTCCGTCTGACCTAATTCCACCTCTATAAATTCTCTAAAATTGGGAAACCAACAGAGAGCCACCCCAAACACTTTTTCCACCACCGCAACTTTCTGTTCTTCCGCGATCCCATCTGGAGGCCTTTTCCGGCACCCCGCCGGAGGGGGAATTGATCACGGAGGGCTTCTACATCATCCTTGTTGCCCTCCGATGATGTGTGCGTAGTTCACCACAGACCTACGGGTCCACATCATATTTTCTCTCTTTGATCTTCAATACAATATTTTCCTCAATGTTCTTGGAGTTCTATCCGTTGTTATCTTCTTTTGCGGTGTATTTGTTGGGATCCAATGAATTGTGGGTTTATGATCAGATTATTCATGAATATTAATTGAGTCTTTTCTGAATTCTTTTATGCATGATTATAGCTTTGTATTTCCCTCCGATCTATCCATTTAGTTTGGCCAACTAGATTGATTTATCTTGCAATGGGAGAGGTGCTTTGTACTGGGTTCAATCTTGCGGTACTCTATCCCAGTGACAGAAAGGGACAAGACACATATTTATATTGTTCCCATTAAGGACAAAACGACGGGGTTTATATGTTGCTTGGTTTTACTTTGTCTACATCATGTCATCTTGCTTAAGGCGTTACTCTGTTTTATACTTAATACCCTAGATGCATGCTAGATAGCGGTCGATGGGTGGAGTAATAGTAGTAGATGCAGGCAGGAGTCGGTCCGTCTACTTGTCTCGGACGTGATGCCTATGTACATGATCACTGCCTTGAATATCGTCATAACTATGCACTTTTCTATCAATTGCCCAATAGTAATTTGTTCACCCATTGTATGTTATGTGCTCTAGAGAGAAGCCTCTATTGAAAACTATGCCCCCCCCCCCCCCCCGGTCTACTTTTATCATATATAAAAACACAAAAATACCTTGTTGCACTTTTACTTATTTTATTTTATTTTGCAATTTATCTTATTACCTACCACTACGAGATTTAATCCTTGCAAGTAACCGCCAAGGGGATAGACAACCCCCTTGTTTGTGTTGGGTGCAAGTATATCCTTTTGTGTGTGCAGGTGCTGCTAATGAAGTTCTGTGTGGTTCTCCTACTAGATTAATAACATTCGTTCTTAACTGAGCGAAATACTTATCTCTACTTGTAGGATCGAAAGTAGGTCTAGAGGGGGGTGATTAGACTACTTGACCAAATAAAAATCTAACATTTTCCCAATTTTAGTTGTGGGCAGATTTTAGCAATTAACACAAGTCAAGCAATCAACCTACACATGCAATTCTAAGATTGTAGCAGCGGAAAGTAAAACATTGCATATGAAGGTAAAGGGAAGGGTTTGGAGAGTGCAAACACAATGATGACACAGAGATTTTTGGCGTGGTTCCGATAGGTGGTGCTATCGTACATCCACGTTGATGGAAACTTCAACCAACGAAGGGTAGCGGTTGCGCGAGCCCACGGAAGGCTCCACCCACGAAGGGTCCATGAAGAAGCAACTTTTTCTATCCCACCATGGCCATCGCCCATGAAGGACTTGTCTCACTCGGGTAGATCTTCATGAAGTAGGCGATCTCCTTGCCCTTACAAACTTCTTGGTTCAACTCCACAATCTTGTCGGAGGCTCCCAAGTGACACCTAACCAATCTAGGAGACACCACTCTCCAAAAGGTAATATATGTTGTGTTGATGATGAACTCCTTGCTCTTGTGCTTCAAATGATAGTCTCCCCAACAGTCAACTCTCTCTCACAAATTTGGATATGGTGGAAAGATGATTTGAGTGAAAAGCAACTTGGGGAAGGCTAGAAATCAAGAATCTTGTGGTAGGATTGCAATATCTTGATCTCAACACATGAGTAGGTGGTTCTCTCTCAGAAAATATAAGTTGGAAGTGTAGGCACATTCTGATGTCTCTCTCACATATGGAGAAGGGGGTGGAGGGGTATATATAGCCTCGACACAAAATCCAACTGTTACACACAGTTGACCCAACTCGGTCAGACTGAATAGGAGAACTCGGTGAGACCGATTCGGTTCAAAATGTGAATGTTAGGAATCTCTATGGGACCGATGTGCTAGGGCTAGGGCAAAACCTCATCACAGTGGTGCCGATTGCGTGAACTTGGTGAGACCGATTTCAGCAAAGAGCAAACAGAGAGTTGGTCAAGCAAACTCTGTGTGACCGATCGCTCATTTCGGTGAGACCGAAATGTTACAAAAGGGAAACATAGAGTTTGCAGGGCCATCCCGGTGAGATCGAGATCCGTGTCGGTGTGACCAAGGTGTTAGGTTTTCTGGCAGTGGCTATGTCAAATGAACTCGGTGGCGCCGGATAGGAAAATTCGGTGGGGCCGAGTTTGATTTTGGGTTCTGGACATATTTGGAATGAGAAAGTGGTTGAGGCCTTTGGAGCAATATCACTAAGCATTTTGAGTAAGTAGACCATTAAGCAACACCTCACCCCCTTTTAATAGTATTGGCTTTCCTATGGACTCAATGTGATCTTGGATCACTAAAATAGAAATGAAGAGTCTTGAGCTTTTGCCAATATGTGTCCTTAGCATTTTGAGGGGTCCACATCTCTAGTCCATGCCATTCATTGAACTTTCTAAAATATTAGACTTGAATGGATATTAGTCCAATGACCTATATGTTTTTATGAATTACCAAAATCACCCGGGGATTAGTTGCACTTTCACTACTGTACTGCTTCATCCTCTCCTCTTCGGGGAAATCCCAACGCAGCTCACAAGTAGCAGCCATCATCATCACCAACCCTTTCTCATCAACAACTTCATGATGCTCACCACCGGGAGTGAGTAATTCCTTCGTAGGCTTGTTGGACGATGGAGTTGGATGAGATTTGTCATGTAATCGAGTCAATTTGTTAGGGCTTCATCCCTAGTATCCACTATGTTCTTAGATTGATGTTGTTATGACTTTGCTATGCTTAATGCTTATCACTAGGGCCCGAGTGCCATGATTTCAGATCTGAACCTATTATGTTTTCATGAATATAACTATGTTTTGGATCCTATCTTGCAAGTTGTATGCATCTATTACATGTTATGATCCGCAGTCCCCAAAGTGAAAATAGTTGGGTTTCACTCCGGTGATGATCGTATTATGAGGAGTTCATGTATTCACTAAGTGATAATACTTTGTTCCGGATTAAAAGGACGCCTTAATATCCCTTAGTTTCCTTATGGATCCCGCTGCCATGGGAGGGTAGAACAAAAGATGTCATGCAAATTCTTATTATAAGCACGTATAACTATATACGGATTACATGCCTACACTGAATTGATGAATTGGAGTTATTGTGTATTGCTCTAGGTTGTGGCTGTTACATGATGAATATCATCCAACACAAATATCCACCGCTGATCCAATGCCTACGCTTTTCTCATATTGATCTTTGCTAAGTTACTTTCGTTGATGCTACTGTTACAATCATTACAAAACTGCTATTGTTACTGTTATTACAACTATCAAATTATCATAATATTGTGCTACTAAACAATTTGCTGCAAATATTTATTTCTCCAGATGTGGTTGAATTGATAACTCAACTACTAATACTCATAAATATTATTTGGCTCCCCTTGTGTCGAATCAATAAATTTGGGAAATACTATCCTCGAAGACTGTCGTGATCCCCTATACCTGTGAGTTATCACTAGGTAGTATCCCTTATTGTATTGGTGGCCATTGACCTCAAAGTTGACCTTTGGGCAGTTGCCTTTTGCAAGCATTCCGAACACTGGAGACCGCTGAAGCACGTTGACGTCATTGTAAGAACCTGCCATGTCAACAAAGAGTGTCAAATCTAGATATCTTGTGATGCCATAACTTCGAGTATGCAAGCTCTAACATGCCCCTTATATTGCCCCTGCCAAGCAAATGGAAAGTTCTTCCACTTTTGGTGCATACACTCTATGCTATCGAGCATTCCTGGAAACTAGGCATGTCCAAGTCCGCCTGTCGGTGCCATGTACAACAGCAGGCATGTCCAAGTCCGTGCCCGCCGGCGATGATCATGGAGGTGAGGGCGGCGCCGGTGCTGGTGAAGGACCCTGCCTTCTCATGCTCCGACGGCGGCGAGGGTGACCATAGATGCCGGCAAGGGGTGGGCCTCGGTGGATGCGGCGTGGCCGTGGGGAACTGGTTGGATGCGGCGGCGGCCTGAGTACTGTCGAACCGACCAGAAAATGGGTGGCGGCGACGAGGGCAGGGGTGTCGAGCATTGAGGAGGGGGGAGGAATTACTGATGTGCCACCAATGGGCGGACCAGGGAGAGGACAAGGACGGGCGTCGTGCACGTCGGCGCTGTGTCTGCGATACCGCAAACTGACTGCGGCTTGAAGCTACGTCGGTATTTCCCCAAAGAGGAAGGGATGATGCAGCACAGCGGCGGTAGGTATTTCCCTCAGTGATGAAACCAAGGTTATCGAACCAGTAGGAGAACCAAGCAACACAACGTAAACAGCCCCTGCACACAAATAACAACTACTCGCAACCCGACGTGTAAAAGGGGTTCTCAATCCCTTTCGGGTAGCGGCGCCTCAAGATAGGCAAACGAACGTGAATAAAAATGTAGTAGATTGATAGATCGAACGCCAAATAAAATAAATAAGAATAAAACGCAGCAAGGTATTTTTGTATTTTTGGTTTAATAGATCTGAAAATAAAAGCAAAGGAAAAGTAGATCGCAAAGGCAAATATATGAGAAAGAGACCCGGGGCCGTAGGTTTCACTAATGGCTTCTCTCGAGAAAAATAGCAAACGGTGGGTAAAGAAATTACTGTTGGGCAATTGATAGAACTTCAAATAATAATGACGATATCCAGGCAATGATCATTATATAGGCATCACGTCCAAGATTAGTAGACCGATTCCTGCCTGCATCTACTACTATTACTCCACACATCGACCGCTATCTAGCATGCATCTAGTGTATTAAGTTCATGGAGAAACGGAGTAATGCAATAAGAACGATGACATGATGTAGACAAGATCTATCTACGTAGAGATAGACCCCATCGTTTTATCCTTAGTAGCAACGATACATACGTGTCGGTTCCCCTTCTGTCACTAGGATCAAGCACCGTAAGATCGAACCCATTACAAAGCACCTCTTCCCATTGCAAGATAAATAGATCAAGTTGGCCAAACAAAACCCGAATACCGAAGAAGAAATACGAGGCTATAAGAAATCATGCATATAAGAGATCAAAGAAACTCAAATAACTTTCATGGATATAAAAAGATAGATCTGATCATAAACTCAAAGTTCATCCGATCCCAACAAACACACCGCAAAAAGAGTTACATCATATGGATCTCCAAGAGACCATTGTATTGAGAATCCAGCGAGAGAGAGGAAGTCATCTACCTACTAACTACGGACCCGAAGGTCTACAAAGAACTACTCACGCATCATCGGAGAGGCACCAATGGAAATGGTGAACCCCTCCATGATGGTGTCTAGATTGGATCTGGTGGTTCTGAACTCTGCGGCGGCTGGAATTGATTTTCGTCGACTCCCCTAGGGTTTCTGGAATATTGGGGTATTTACAGAGCAAAGAGGCGGTCCGGGGGGCACCCGAGGTGGGCACAACCCACCAAGGCGCGCCTGGGCCTCCTGGCGCACCCTGGTGGGTTGTGCTCCCCTCAGAGCACCCCCCCAGGCGCATCCTTGGCCCATTGGGTGTCTTCTGGTCCATAAAAATTCTCCCTGAAGTTTCGTTGCATTTGGACTCCGTTTGGTATTGATTTCCTGCGATGTGAAAAACATGCAGAAAACAGCAACTGGCACTTGGCACTATGTCAATAGGTTAGTACAAAAAATGATATAAAATGATTATAAAACATCCAAGATTGATAATATAACAGCATGGAACAATAAAAAATTATAGATACGTTGGAGACGTATCACAAACCCGGCCCAACTTTGGACCGAACATGGGTCACGGCGGACAGAAAAACGGACACCCGTCCATTTTCGTCGGTGCATTGGGCCACGTTTTCTATCTGCACATATCCAACTGGACGCGGCCGGACCAAATGGGTCGCCGCATTGGAGCTGGCCTAATTTCATGTCTGGAGAGTAGAGAAAACCTTTTAAAAATTGGGGGTCGGGTGTTGTTAAATCTTGTACAAACATGATTTTTGGTTCTTAAATTTGGTTTTAGCTTTGCTAAAAAAGATAGTCATTTATCAAAAGACAAGACTAGTCTTTTTTTGGCAAAGACGAGTCTAGTCTTTTTTCTTGCATGGTAATACGTGTCTTATTAATAAAATAAAGATTCAGTTACAAGCCATGTAAACACCGACATTTCATGACTGAAAAGATAGGATAATCCTATGCAAAAAACCAGCGTCCGTCTCTCTCTACCAAGGAAAAGAAGACAAATCACCTCTTCACCCGAGCTCGATGCGACTCCATCGCAGTTCTGCAGCTTTACGAACCTCCAAAGTAGTTTGTCTGAAGCAAAATCATAGCCGTTGAAAGAATCAGACCGGCGCAACGTGTCCGCGGACACGCAATCTAATTGCAGAATTGGCACCTCGCACGACTACGATGTCGGAGGAGGAAACCGGAACTCTCAGCTGCCAACCACCAACCCAGCACAACATGCACCTTCTTCCAGCTGTCACCTGCGTAGACAACCGTCTGTGCGTACTCCCGGACGGCAAAACCTCCTAGCTCCACCGTGACGTCGGAGACAACGCCACAGCTACGGGGATAAAGCAGAAGGAGAAACACACCTGAAGGGGTCGCCGCCGCCGCCGCCTCCCCGAGACCATCCGTGAACCCTAACGCCGCTGATCTAAAGGATCGGTAAACACACGATGCCATCAACTCCCAGACACCGCCGTGAAGGACACTGCCGATGTGAGAGTGGAACTGAGACAGATTTATTCGCCCGGGCGCCGCTCCCACAACTCCAACGACGCACCACGACCTGCAGAACCAAACCCTAACTACTATGCAGTGGAACAGGGTCCCCCTCCCTTCTCCCGTCAGAGCAGTAGTCTTTTTTTTTTTGCGGGTGATCGGAGCAGTAATCGGAGGGAGAAGGGACCAGCCCTGGCCGGTGGAGATCTGAGGTAGAGGATCGCCTCCCTAGTCGCCCTCACGTGGCAGCGGCTAGGTTAAGACGAGCCCAGTCTAACACGACCAATTGATTTGGCAGCTCGTCGTAGTGGATGTGCGTACCGGACCTACGTATGCGTAAAGCGACGCGTGGCCCGGGCGGCAGCGCACGGCGCGCGTACCCAACCCAACCCTCGGCGGTCCGGGCCGGGCGGGCGCCGCGTCTTGGATCGTGCGAGCCGCCGCCGTCGGAGCGCGCGGTGCGGGGCCGTAAAACGCACCCGTTGTCGAGCGACGTCACACGCCGCCCGCATGCGCGGATGAGTCCCACAACCGCATGGCATCGCTCGCGTGATCAGTGTGTAGGTGCAAGGGGGGCGCATGCGTGCTCTAACAAACTGGCCATGAGCATCTAACTAATGGTTCATGCATATGCATGAATGGAGAAGATACTCGTTTTTTCGCAAGGAACATGCATGAGGGTATGGATATGGCCAAGGTAGCGTGCCTTTTGCAGGTAGGCTAGCAGCTCTCCGGTCTAAGTTTTGAGGCCTAGCTAGTGCATGGAACTGAGCAGAATTAGATAATTTTTCCTTGATTGCTAATGTCGTGTCAGCCTTAGAATCAAGTATTGGAGAGCGGTTGATGCGGATGGAAGGCAGATATATGCTTGGGAGAGCCGTTAATTTGCTCACACCACAGACCAAATTGGTCCTGATTTATTAAGAAACTCCACTAGTAAAGCATATATCTTTCTTTAGCATACATGTACATTCCAAGCATATATATTTTGAGTGGAATCAGTTGAAACACACGTTATGTATTGGTTGATGAATTAACACTTATTGGAATGACAGGCTCATCCACATATTGTTTACGTTTCATTTCTATGCTTGTTCAAGTCATGTAGCTGGTCGCCGTTGCTTTCATACGTACGACTTGTTCCAATTCAGAAACCAAATCAAGAAAAAATGAGTTATTGGATCTCTCTTCTCTTTCCAAAGGATTCCAAGACTTGTCTAGACCACATTTTGTCCCAGAAATCAAACAACAGCTTAATTACGACGACTCCAGAATAAACGCACACCTGACTGGCCAATGATGATAACTTACTTAATTTCTCCCATAGTTTATACAGGACTGACGAAGGAGACGGTATCTAGCTATCTATATATCTATATCTAGCAGCGGGAGACAAGATGATGATCAAGTCCAACCTGAACCAACTACAATTCCCGCTGCACCTGATGTCTGTTGGATCGTCGTCCTCGTCCATACCAAGTCAAAACCTACACCGTTTTCTACACACGTAGCCGCTGGAACTACACGCCGGCACCTGGACATGCGCTGAAAACAATCCGGTACGTGGTACTTGGATCCATCCGTTTAATTCCTGCCTGCACCACGGTTCACGGACAAGCGGATGATGAAAACCCTAAAAATGATTAACTAAGTGAGCATCATCCATGACACCTACTGTGCGTGATGGATGGATGCCGGGAGGAAGAATTGGGCACAACGCTGGCTGCTGGAGGCCATTAGTTTACTCCTGCGAGATCCCAGACAGGGATATGCTCCGTTTGCCTAGTTTAACACAATGCGTACGTAAGAATGCGATGGCCAGCCCAGACAGACGACGATCGTGCGTCAGTGGCCGGGCGGTCCGCTGCAACTTGCGCCTACAAAATGCGATATATATACTTATATAGCAAGTCCCGTTATGTAGCTAGCTAGCAGGGGGAATCCTCAACCTCCTCCTATAGACAAATTAACTATGGGATACGTAATTATTTTCATGAGCTAATTAGGCTAGTTCTCAAGTTAATTAGCCATCCTTGTTAATCAGCTTGCCGGGATGAAGCAGCGATTGAGTGATTAGAGGGATTCCGTTCCCTACGTAATAAGCAAGCCTAAGGCTAACGATGTTTTATCTCAAGTCAAGTCTGGGTGATGTACTCCCAAATTAATCAAATTCAAACGGCAGTTTTATGTGTCCTCTCCTCCGTACTCATACATGCCTTTCATACATACATATAGTAGTAGACTAGCGTCGCGGTGACGTGAGAGGAATAACGATGGGCGTTGGAGCTGGACTAGCGAGCTGATGAATGGAACGAAAGCCACTCCCTGAATTTGTTATGCGCTAATTGGCGCCGTGTGTTCCATACGGAAAGCAACCGCGGACCCGACCGGGGCAAACAGACCTTGATGATCCGAGACTAGCTAGCAAGACAAGAGAGAAATGAAGGGATCGACGTCAATGGTGCCGGCCGTCACGATCGGGTGCTATCGATCGGTCGGCACCCGAGGAACAGACGGGGATGGCATAAAATGTTACTACCAGTAATTCAAATGATCCCCGTGATCTCGATCGTTCATTCCCGGCCGTCTCCGGTGGCCGGCACCGGCACCGGCAGGCCGGCCACCACCACCACGTACCAATCAGCTGATGCCCGCAGGCGTGCATGCACCGAGCAGCAGCATATACTCCTACTTTACTCGTGCGGGCCGGGCGTCAATCAACATGGATGCATGGCTACTTGCGTAGGGTGATTGGCTCATTGGCTTGGCCCGTTGGCATGCATGCCGTTTACGACGAATCACTAGTAGGATCTATCGACTAGATTGTGTTCACCAGTAGGATATAGACAGGGGAATTATTCGTCCTCGGGCCCGAGTAATCCAGGCATGTACCTTGACTTGGCGCCACGATTGTCTTTGCTTTCCTCGGCATATCCCGACCACACGGCCCTTGAATTAGTAGCAGGACGGTACGTACGTAGTTTCTTGCTTGCTGCTATATCCTATAGCAGATTAGGTAATCGGCTGGCTGCCGCTGATGGATCGAGTCTTTGATCAAGTCTTGAGTGACATCAGTGAGTTGATTGTTGATTCCACGGAGCAGTGCAAGTGCAACCTGCGGTGGTTGGGCTTGGCTTTGGGCAAGACGGGACAGGTGCCGCCGCGTCCATGTGTGCCTGCTTTTGGACTGGACGACTTTTGCACTGCACAAGGCACATCGCTTTCGAGTTTTAACCGGGCTGTATGTATGCCCAATATGCAATGTATATAGCCTCCAGCCCTTTACTGGCTACTGCAACAGAAACACCAGCTAATTCTCTTACTATAAGAGGCGAGGCGAGGCGAGGCTCGGATAGATTCTTAAGAGGATTGTGTGTAGATATTATGTACCTGCAGTCCGTAAACCAGCAGGCAAGGGGGACACTTTGAGCTTGCTGTTGGTGGGGATGTTGAACAGCAAAGTGGCACTGTGTTGTGTCTAGGCTCGGTTAACCTGACAAAAAGGGGGAGATTTGATTCGACTTTAGGTACTTTTATTTGCTTTTGGAGCTAGCTAGTGCTAGTCCAACGTACTCCATAGGAGTATAGTCATTTCCACTCTCCTCTTAATTATAGTTAGGACTACACAACAGAATAATGGCAATGGCTAGCTCCTACGTACATTCATGTTCAAAAAGAAAAAGCTCCTACGTACGTACATATGATATGAGTACGCATTATTACTAACAAAGAGAGAGGCCGGAAATGATTCTTGTCGCCCAAAGAAAATCCACTCTCGATCCTCCAAACCTAGCCACTCTATCTGTTCTTACAAAACGCACGCACATCCAGCCTCGACCAAGATAGTCGTCGTCCCGCACGTCGTGTCTACTCCGATCCTACTGCCACAGCCAGAGCTACACCGCGTAGGCAATTTAGGTCGGGGCCGCGTCCGGACCGAATCCAAAACGCCGACGGGAACAGGCCGACCGTATGAATCACCGCTGTCCGCCGTAGCGTGGATGGAGTCCAACTCCATCGGCGCCCAGTCCCCGACGCGCCCCTACGACGGCCAATGCCGTTTGTCCTTTCACGAGGCTGCTATCCTCGCCACCCTCACGTACTCGTCCCTACCTACACGGCTACACCACCACCATCACTACCACTACACGGCGCGCACTGACCGGCGATCGATCATCTATCGATGACCACATGCGCGCTGGGCGGTTGGGTCGCCGTCGATCGTCATCTGGCCGGCGCCTTGTTGGAACGCGGCGGCGTCTCGGCCGGGACAACTCATATTTCTTTCTTTGCTTGCGTCGCATTGCATTGATCGGCGTGAAAACAGTGCCCCGATCCTGACAAGTCACACTTTAGGCGGTGCACGGCGGATCCTGATATTGACCGCGCCGCGCCGCTCTGACTTTGAGACCGAGCTACGGCCTACACGCCACGCTAGACACCACCTGCAGACACCATGGTCACCAGCTGACGAGCTGCCTACGAGCTGACCCAACCCGAACCGGTGGACGTGTGCGGGGACAGCACGGCTCTGTAGGCGTGCGACCAAGGGACACGCCTACGGGCCGGACCACCTCCAAATTAGTTGACACAAGCAAACATGCAGAGAGGGGATCGACCGATCATGGCGCGTACGCGGCTTGATTAACCCAGTCACCGGGCAAGACCCGTTGCTGTCCTCGTAGTCCCCGGCCCGATCGAGCCGTCCTACGTGTTGATCCGACATGTCGTAAGCGTGTGATGTTACTGCTCACACAAGATATGGTATCTCGCTATCACGCGACTACACGAGGGCAGGAACATGCTCCGGTGGAGAAACCGAAGTTTGCACGTTGGATCGAGACATGTGATAGCTAGCCAAGTGTCCATCAAACTTGACTGATCATTACTGTGAGATTCGACATTGATCGACTCATGTTCGTAAGGGCGTCATAATCGAAGCCGCCAGACACGGGACGCCGCGCTGCAGGTGCTTTATGCACTTTGGAGAGGCTGCTTACAAATAGGCTTGTGGTACTTCCATTTGAACTTTTTAGAGGATTTGATCACTCGCTTCTTAAGAAGTCACACCTTCTACTTTCATTTTCTGTGCTAGCATTATACGTTTCTAGGCAGGCACCTAGCTTTGTTTCTAGATTCAAGACTATCCTTCATTTTGGTTGCACCAGATGCTATTTTTTATGTTGTTTTCCCGTTATCTAATGATAGTGGAGCCCGGCCATGAAGAGCCATGTTCTACGTATGAACGTGTACAGCCGTACAGTCACTACGTAAGAGGTCATGTGCTACGTATGCACAAGATTGGTACGTATGGTTTAGATATCATACTGTGGTTCCTAGCTAGCAGCAGCTGTTAATATATGATATATCCTTTCTGGTCAAAGTCAACAATCACACGAGCAAAATCAACACGAGCGAATCCTGAAATGTTGACGGAGAATTATCAATTATCTGGTCGAGAAATCGCGGCGTTCAGAAACATTATTTCATCCTCGTTGCACTTTCGTTTTCTGTGCTAGCATTATAGGTCACCTAGCTTCGTTTCCAGATTCAAGACCATCCTTCATTTTGGTTGCACCAGATGCTATTTTTTATGTTGTTGTTCCGTTATCTAATGATAGTGGAGCCCGGCCACAAAGAGTCATGCTCTACGCCTGAACATGTACAGCCGTACAATCACTACGTAAGAAGTCATGTGCTACGTATGCACAAGATTTGTACGTACGGTTTGGATACATATTGTGGTTCCTAGCAGCGGCTGTTAATATATCCTTCCTGAACAGATTGGCCATGTTGGTCGACTGGTCAAAGTCAATAATTCCACTAGCAAAATCAACACGATGATCATCTGGTCATGAAATCGCCAGAATACAAATCAATCAACCAGAAAAATAAATAAAGTAATTGAATCAAACTCGTGCCTTCGGTCCAAAACCGCCGGCAACCAGTGGGCAGCGGCTGCTCGATCGTCTAAACCTCACGCCGGCTGATGGAATCAAACTGTCGTAGGCCGGCCGTCTTCTTTACCTTGAAGCCACCTCCAACTACAACGTGCATGCATGGTGGTATATCTTGGGCAGTGCCCGGATTAGACAGTACGACTCCTTGAGAATGAGCCAGAGAACTTGTAACATATCTTTTTCTTTTATAAAAATATGATACGTCATTGGCGTACTCTAAAAAAAAGAGTGAGTCGAGGCAACGAAATAACAGTACGGTCGACGGCTGACCTCATGCATGTGTTCCTGACCTGTCTTTCCTTGCCCGACAAATCTCTTTTGCACCAAGCCACTACCACTAGCTGTCAAGCGTCAACTATGCTGACATTGCATGGAGCAGCAGCTGGCAGGAGCGCCCGAGGCAAGGCGTTCCAGAAGTGCAAGGAAAAATAAACTTGTCGTGGCAGCAGTAGTGTAGATTCTAGGGAAGCATACACACGGGAGAGTCTGTGGCTCGACAGGTGGCCCATTTTTCTCCTTTGTTTTCCCAATGTGGAGCAGTGAGACTTGGACGGACGAAGTTACCTGTCGTCGCAAAATTCTTCGTGTGAGCCTAACTTTCCTGGTAGGATCCGACTTGTGATCTCTTGTGTGCAAGCAACGACGATGTCATCCGGCACCGGCAGAGCCTCAAGGGGATTTGATTTTGTCGCAAAATTCCTTACGACGTTTCCTTGTCTATCCTTTGATCAGACAATCCAAAAACGAGAATATATGCCTGCCCGCAGCGCAGGCACGCCCCAGGAACGCGCCCATGAGCACAAGCAGCGTACCGAGACGAATTGGACTGTTGCTGGGATATGGAAACTGGTTTGCCATTTCCGAGAAACGGGGCTCACTCCACTCCAGGTGCACCTGGCACCATCACCTGACCGTTCTTGGGTCGACAAGCAAACTGAAGGCCGCAGGAAGGGGGTTAATTGCCCGGGCTGCTAACAGAGCATCTGCGCGCTTAATTTGTGGAAATTAGAGGACGGGAACAGGCAAGCATTTCGGTGGCCATGCAATGGCATGTGCCACCTCCATCATCAGACGGTCATTACCGAGCATGCGGCATCATCATCAGCTTATGCCGAGAATCTCATAAGCAGGATGAGGTTGCAAGGAAAGAAGGGGAGAAAGGATCTTCCCAATAGATTAGCATCAGTTGCGACTAATTTGCCTCCAGCGGACAAGTACGAGAGCTGCATTTGCATTAGCACAGGTGATGTGCTGTCAGCGGAATATGTCAGCTCTGCACCTACATCAGATCAGAGGCCTAACGACGCACCGACTCGGAGCTAAGTTCACATCTCGACCAACTGAATGTTACAGGAAACGGAAATGCTTTCAGAACCATGCTTCGACCAAAGACTGCAAGGCTGAAGAACCTTTAAGAGGTAACTGTTCATTGACCTATGCAAATTGTAAACAACAAAGATGTCAGTTATCACACAAACAAGAAAGAAACAAACAAAGAGGCCACACTATACAAAGAAGCACTTACCAGAAGCTGAGCTCAAGTTACTCTTCACACTTATCTGCAGATCTCAATGCCCTGTTCATGTTATCTAAATAACCCTGTCCACAAAGGAAAATTCTCAATGCGTCTAATAGCAGTTCTCAACTGAACGACCCAAAGATCTACTATAATGGTTATGACAACTGAAAACATGAACCGAGTGACTGGAGTATGATGTCATCCTGGATTTGGTGGGCGCACCTGGAGTATGCAAACTGCAGCAAATTTATCTGTCATTGTTTTGGTCTCAACTGGATCATTTAGTTTCAGAGGATTTAAAAGGGCTTCTACGCACTGGAGAAACAGCATCATTTGAACCAAAAAGCAAGATCGATCAGAAAACTTCACAACCAAATACTTGTAGAAGAGACATGACAGTCATTTCCCAACAAAACAGCCTAATAGCAGTCTTAAAAACTACAATGTATCCGATGGCCAAAACAGTACTGCAGTCCACACCTTATCCTATTTGAATAAGAAGACACACAGAGAAAAAGGGGCTATCACCTTTGAGGTAAAATTTTCATCCCAATATGTGTAGCTCAAATCATCAAGTTTCCCAGTTTTACAAAGCTCTCCTACAAGAAGGCTTACTTGTGATGCCTGTTTTACAGAAAAAGAAACATTAGAAAACATAAAGTGAAACAGGAGGTGAACTATACTACCAAAAGGGCATCGTACATCTGGAGAAGATTGACCCTGTAGGTTGAATGGATAACCCACAACAAGCCCAGCAAGGGAGTAGTTTTTAACCTATTCACAAAACAAAAGAATGGCATTATCTTCGATATGCATAATTGAAAATTAAAGAGAGGTCAGAAATCCAGAAAAAATATAACATATGGAACAACTGAAAAAAGTAATGAATGAGAAATCACTAAGTTTGTAAACTTGTCAAACACTACTACCAGTGTTTGATGTCTTGTGCCGCACTGTGATTTGAAATCTATAAGAATCCTTACTAACTCTAGTAAGATAGTTTTGTTATGGTTCTAGAAAAAAGGATAATAGCAAAGCTACACTTGAAAGGCCACCAGATGCCCAACGGAGCCTAAATGAGTTATCTATGCATAATATGGTGCAGTATTGCTTCTTAATAAATTACATGCAGTTCTCCTGCATATTATTGGCAAAATATTTGGTGCAGTATTGAAAAGGCCAACATATTTGGGTAATATTTCCTTCGTGTTATCAGTGCATGCTTTGCCAGGTGATGGCTTTCGCTTGAACTTCTGGAATATATGTCGCATATATCTTCTCGCTAGAAGATTCTACATATTCCTCTTATTCCAGATGCGCCATAAGATTGACAATACTACCCGATTTTAGTGTTTGCTGGCTCCCAGCGGACATCTGTAAATTAACTTTGACCAAGCCTGCATCAGCTCCATTCTATGCACAAATCTAAGTTAAGAGTTGCGATACCCATCCATGAGGCCATGACACTCCAAGTTAGCACCAGCATTGCGATATAACATGCCTGCAATTTTTTAGTTGAATTTTGCAAAGTGGGACCAATGGTCATTTGCCCATCAACAGATTAAAAGCCTATCAGAGGTGAGCATCTTTTCTGTACAGCTAGATACACACAAAAATCTACCCATTCCACATATATATGATGCTGTTTTGATTTGTTTGTGGTCAATTATCAATGTCACCCATAAATATCTTAGAAAGGTAAATGAAATGGGTAACTTGAGTAAAAAGAAGCCAATACAGATAGACCTGAAACCCTGACTTAATGCCAATAAGAGCACATTCCCTTTTTCGGTTTTCCACATTAAGTTGAAGCAAAATTTGCATTTTCAGAATGCAAAATCAGTTTCAATCAAAGATAATTTTTGAAAAATGGTGGTGGGAGCGAGCAAGCATTAATTACAGAACAAAATGATATTTTTTATCGAGTACTTGATCTTGTGTTTATCAGTAAGTTTTAAACGTGAACAAGTACAACATACCAGTGTTTTGAAATCATCTGCCATCAAATTAATGTTTGTCTTTGTCCTACCCAAGACACTGCAGAATATCAATGCACTTGTCAATCCCAATATGTAATTTTACCTTATTAAGGAAATGCAAGCGTGTCATCTATCTCATCACCAAATTATAGAAAAGAGAAGCTACTGGGCTATCATTATTTTTTCTCTCAAGATAAAAGTACTCACGACAATAGACCAAGCACATTATTGCAGAATTAAGACGACATCCCATGTCCAAGAAACTGGGAGTATAATGGCAACGACAATCATGACTACACTGAGTCAAGCCACTCTGGTCTGGGTGAAACACATCAAACACAGGAAAGTCATGATTACTATCCAAACAAGCCTTACAGGGCACATAAATATGAAAGCAAAGAAGTTGTGTGATCGAAACAGGTCCCTAAATAGAAATGTGTGTCACAGGATTTTCTAAACCACAACACTAGTTTTTCCCTAACAAAATTGAAGGTCTACAGTCATTTCATATAAAATGAAGTTATGCCAACATCAACATACAGACATCGCTCTAGTCCTAACACAATCGTGCACAGAGTAAGCCCACATACAAATTCAATGAATTACTAGAAGTGCTTTGTTTGCAGTTGGACAGTCCAATTCCAACAGGGTGATAGTTTGTACTATTACTTACAGAAAAATTTCAAACGTTGAGTGAATGGACTGTAAATACTCCACTCCATTCAGCCATTAAGAGGAATGGAATATAACCATTCTTGTGCATTACTTAGGAGCATACATGACCACTTACATTTGCATCAAGAAACATGTCCTCAACACCAATTGCTAGAAGCCCATACCTTAGAGGCAAGGCAATCCTGTTTTTCTGATCAGAAACTGCCAGCCCGACGTACTTACTACCAACATCGAGCCCGAGAAGCCGAGGCTGTTTCTTGGACCCACCCTCAAGCAATTTCCGGAACAACTCCTCCGCTTTCAACAGCCTCATTGTACACCTCCTGTGCTTTCAAGTGCGAACACAGAAAGACGTAAGACAAATGTGGTATTGCAAGTAAGCATATAACACAAACCTTCAATCATACACATCTGAATACGTAGTTCATTTGCTAAATATCACTGATCTACACTGAAGGGACGAGGTGAGTGCGTGGTGAGCCGGGAGGGAGCGGCGCCTTGGGATGCTAGAGAGAGGGGCTAGCAGACTGTGATCTGAGGGGAGGCGTTGGCGAACAGACAGCGGCCTTAGAGGAGGTGTCGGAGAGCCGGCGACCTAGGTCTAGGAGCCAGTCGACGGCATCTGATTGGAGAGACCTTGGAGCGAGAGATCTAGGATTTTAAAACAGGGTGGTCCATCTTCTTTCGACAACAAATATGACATGGCAACGTTCTAATTAATTTACCAATAGCACATAGAAATAGATCAATATGGTCTTACGGACATATTAAAATTCTCAATTTTGCATAAGAGAATACTACTTACATAATACATATCTTGAGAAGTTCAAAAAAGACAGTGTGGCATTGCTAATTTGTTTAAGAGTGGCGTCGTTAGAGTAACTTGTTAAGAGTGGCAAACAATCAAACAAATCTTGTCATTGATCGGGTGTTCAAGTACTGGATAGCAAAATTATGTGTATGTGCTCACAGGACTGTGTGTACATGTACTGGATAGCAAGTCCGGTTGTTTAGCTAACGCAATAGACTTGACTCTACCACCTGATTGATGCAATAGACAGCAAAGAGCAAACCCTGAATCAGGAATTGGGAAAGGGCAGTGCCACAGTCGACAACTTACCTCAAGTCCTCAAATCGGACTCAAGGCTTGCTGCCGGAGTCGGCGGAGAGCGGACTGGGCGGCCGGTGCCTGCTTGCAGGGGCACCAAGGAAGCGCAGTGGCGCCGAGCGCTGCGGGCGGCTCCTGGACGTCTAGCGATGAGGAGGCAGACAGCGACGTCCGACGGCGTCCGGCGAGGCAGCGAGATCGGGAGCCGAGCCGCCGAGGTCGGGGACGAGCAGGGGCTCGGTGCGTCTGCCTGTCCCAGTGTTTGTTGGGCTGAGACGGGCCGGGACGACTTTGTTGGGCCTTTCTTTCTCAGGCCCATCTGTAATTTCCTATGGCCTGGCCGGTCTAAAAATCTGTAGCGTCCACACTGTAGATCCGACCATGGTCACGCTGAACTGAACTCAAGTGGTGCTCAGATTCCCGAGCCCTCCGCTTTTTCGGCCAGCGGTCATCGGAGAGACGGAGACTGCGCGAGGACGAGGGGAGGAGCTCCCATGGCGGAGGCGGCACGGAAGCAGCGGAGCCCCGCCGCGCCCCGCCCCGTCCGCTGCATCGTTAAGCTAGGTGCTCTCTCCAGCCGTATGTTTCCTTGTGTGCCTCTGTACCGGCGTGCGCCTCTCCAGCCGGGGCTGATTCGACGAACTCTGTGCTGGCGCAGGCGGAGCGGCCATCACGAACAAGGGGAAGCTGGAGAGCATCGACGAGGAGAGCCTGCGGTCGGCGTGCGCGCAGCTGCGGCAGGCCATGTCCGAGTCCGACGGCACCGCCCCGGAGAAGGTTAGGGGGATGGACTGGAGCAGGAGGCCCGGCGATCCGGCCGACCCGGTCGTGGACGCGGAGGGGTTCGCGGGTATGGCGGGGCTGGGGCTCGACAGCAACTTCGTCGTCGTCCACGGCGCAGGTATATATAGCTCGGAATCTGTGTTGCCTCTGGGCACTGGCTCTCTGTCTTACGCTTGCTGATGAGCTGAACTAGGTGATTTCTGATTTGGGTGTAGAATCCAGACGAACTGATGAACATAATTTGGGATGCTATGTGCTGTCAGAATTGACGCTAACTACCAAGTGACCTTGAAATGCCTCTCAGTGAGCGAGCCATGCTTACATTATTAGTGCAAATAACCTGCTTGGAAGATATTTAGCATGCAATGGGTCTGATTGATAGTCTCTAGGGTCTGCCTGTAGGATAGTGCTGAAGAACCAGGGAATTTGGTCAGTTCCAATGTTATACGGTACCCGTAATCCCTGTAACTATAATTGGGCTGCTAGAGTTTGAGTTTGTAAAATTAGTGTCATGATATCAAGATTGTAATAGTCCTCTATCTGAATTTACTACTTCAGGTTCTTTTGGCCACTTCCAAGCAAGTAGATCTGGAGTACATAAAGGAGGGTTGCATTCAACACTGGTGAAGGCTGGCTTTGTGGCTACAAGAATTTCAGTACGGTGCACTTCTAAAATTTCACTATCATGTGGATATCGTAACTTCCAGTTCCATATTTTTTTTCAGGATCTTGTCGATGTATGCCATGCTTCTTTGATGCAATGCTTAAACAGTGTTCTAATAATATATATGTTGCAACATAGGTGACTTCTCTCAACCAGGAAATTGTTAGAGCCTTGGCAAGAGGTACACTACATAGAAATGAAGACTAGTGCATTTTATGCTAATAATTCAGCTACATGCTTATCATGGTAATCTGTCATTATGGTGAACTAATCAACTAGTGTGTTGTCATTAGTGTCGTCTTGAATAGGTATTGAAAGTTCATGATTATGTTTATTATTGTTTTTCCACAGGATCTGCATGTGTTCCTTTGTCTGGATGAATTATGTCGTGATCTGAAGTTTTTACTTAAATTGCAAGGATGCATGTTCATATAGCAATAACAATTCATATATCTACTATGTATTTTCAATGACCTGACCAGCTTATATATCAATTTTGTGATATATGTTTTATAAAAACTATTAATTTTTAAGTGTGAATCAGTGGTAAATAAATGACTTGTGGAAGTGCTTCTGCAGAAGGAATACCGTCTGTTGGGATGTCACCATTTGCTTGTGGATGGTCTACTCAGCGAAGAGATGTGAGCAAACTAGAGGATTCTTGCATCTTTGGATAGACACCTGACAATACACAGTTTTTGTGGATATATGTCTAATCGTGTAAACAAAGATGTTGACATATGTGCATTTGCAGCTTGCATCAGCCAATGCTTCTCAAATCATTGAGTCACTCCATGCTGGTTTTGTCCCTGTAAGCTATTGCACCTTAGGTTCTTTAGTAATTATTTCTGTAGAAATTTTCTTTGATCTAAGTTTGCAGCCCAAGTACGGCAATTATGTGAATCATATGCGGCAAAAATGTTGTTTCTGGATATTAGTAGCATATTCTTTAGACTTGTGTTTAATGAGCATTGTTTACATGGATCTTTCACTAATGCTTTTGGTAAGCTGCAATGATTCGCAATACATATATGTTCCCAACATAGCTCTGGGTGTATTGTTAAGTAATAGATCAGTTCTGACATTTGAAATAGCTCGGACAGTTTTTCAGTAATGTTATAAGAATAAGGGAAGCATCGCCTAACTTCCACGTGTTCTTTTTTCATCTACATATGAAGAAGAATACAAACTTGCAGCTATGGTTTTCTGTGTAGAATAATGGTCTGTTTCCTCGCAGGTTTTGCACGGAGATGCTGTTCTTGATGAATCGCTGGTGAGTTTTAAATTGGATTATGCCCACATTCTTGTTTAGATTCACATACAGGTTGGGACACACTATTTATTCACTTGTACTGAGACTGATGTTAGGATTAAATGACCAGGACTGCACCATATTGAGTGGGGATGTCATTATACGCCACCTTGCACAGCTTTTGACTCCAAAATATGTCGTGTTTCTGGTACTGTTACCTTGTCTCCTTACCATGACTTGATCATTTATTGTAACAGTATGGCAACTTGCTGACTTAGCTGTACTGTCTTTCTTATAATTCAATTTTGTTGTTATAAGATGGGCTTCATCTTATTTCATTTGTATGCACCATGCTTCATATGTTTCATTGTTTTGCCAAGTTTTTCTTTACTCTGACAATTGATATTTAGACAGATGTTCATGGAGTATATGACCGTCCTCCAACTGACCCAAATGCAGTACTTCTCAAAGAGATAGGTTAGTATCCACCCGTTGTAGATCAACTTTGTCTGCATGTGTAATCTTCTTGGTTGATATACATCAATTATTGTAGGGAAATGCAGGAAAAAACATGCAATTCCAGTTTACTGACATGTGCTGCTTAACAGAGGTAGATGACAACGGAGGCTGGTCGATTGTAAAACCTGCATTACAAGGCAACAGAAAAGAAGGTATCATCATGTCTCCCTTCCATGTGTACCATGATGGTTGAGTGGTTGATGTCTGCATAGTTGTGTAGTATATACTGATGAAGGCATGCCGCTACAGCCTGCAGAGGTTGAACATAGCAATTTCAAGTTGATAATTGTAAAACAAAAAAATGCTTGATTCAAGTAGTCAGTGATGATTTCCTAAGTGACAACCTTATTATCACCAAATGCATTCTTTGTTCTTATGTATCGTTTGAAGGGGGGGAAATGCTTTGAGGGAGCAATTATCTGTAACATGAGTCGCTGTCATCAAAATTATGGTTTATTGGACTGAGAACAGACTAATTTCATGATCCAGATGTACTGCTTGTAAACTAGTATCGCTTGTATAAGCCTAAGATATCCAGCGATTCACTGCAGTGGAGATATCAGTAGCCGCACACGACACCACTGGAGGAATGGAGACCAAAATACTGGAAGCTGCCGCGATAGCTAGGCTTGGAGTTGATGTGTACATCACAAAGGTGTGAATATTTCCTCTGCTCATACCGTAAAACGTGACTAAAACGATAACTAAATTCATAATGCGACAGTACAGTTTTTGTTAAAAAGTTGTTTTGTGATGCAGGTTGACACTGAGCACTCCCTGAGAGCCTTGAAGGGGGATGTGAACACAAGCTCGGACGATTGGCTTGGGACTGTTATACGCGCTGCCAAATAGAGTTCTTGCCACAGAAGAGAAGCAACGCAAATTTTTATGTCGCGTAGGGTTCGCTGATGAGCTTTGATGTTCGCCAGATGATAATTTAGAGGTTTATTCCTACTGCGATCACTTTTTTTGCTGAATGGCACGCTAGTGTTGTGACCAATGGTAATACCTCCATATGTCCGAGAACACGGAACATTCCTTTGTGATTTACAGTAGCCATTTATTACTTTTACGAGAAAAATGCAGTTGTTTGTCAGCTGGAGTGAGGTGGATTTTCTGTAATCAGGACCATAAACCAATAGGTTTATATAAATAATACCCCTCTGTAAACAAATAAGTTATCTAAAACGTCTTATATTTGTTTACAGAGGGATTGTTACTGAACTGAAATAATGAGTTAAACGTTGAGGAAATCATTTGCAAATCGTGTAACCTATTTTTGATAGTTTGATAATCAAATTGAAGGCAAGGCAACCATAGGGTGCCTCGCAAATAAATAAATAAAAATAAAGCAACCATATGGTGCGATGCAGTACCTTTTCATTTCTACATTTCCCGGCAGAAATTTAACTCGAATTCCACGAAAATCTTAATGCAGGCAGCAAACGCTCGGGCTAAAGAACGAACGACTGGTCCAGGGCGGCGAGTTGGGAGCTGGGGCGCCCTATCCACCAAACATCAACCACTACCGTAGGCATAGCAGCAGCGACAGAGCGCAACACCAACGCAACCCCGTTCCGTACCCTGGCGCCGCGCAGCGCCCACGCGTTCCCTGCGCCCGCTCCAGCGGTCCCTCGCTGCGTGTACCGGCGCCGCACCGTGCTTTCCTCCTCTCCCCCAAGCCCAAGGCCGCCGCCTCCGGTAACCGAGCTCTGCTCCCTCCCCGCCCCGCCTTGATTTTTCCGTGCCCCGCCGCCGCCGCACCCTGTAGCATCGTCCCCCTCTCGTCTCGATACTTGAACGCCAGTTCTGCAACTCAAAAACAGATTGACCAACATTTAGGGATTAGAAGAACATGCCCCGCAATTTTTTTTAAGTAGGATTTCTAGCACTGCTTTTAAATAGGAATACGCCTTTGTTAATTCAGGTGTATTTTGTGGTTTCAACCTATTTAGCAGAATTATAACGAGTTTCAGGCAAAGTTGCTTCAGTTCATCTTATTAGAGCATGTCATTGTTTGTTTGTGTGCTCTGGTGCAGTTGTATGTCCCATTAACTAGCTGCTTACGACTGTATGTAGGTGTGGGTATTGTGCCGCTCCAGCTGTGGCGATCGACCCGTGCATGTTTTGGACCTATCACATTGCGTATATACAATGCAAGGCATATCTGTGTGCGATTCGGTCGCCACGCCCCACGGAACAAACTGCAGATCAGCCTGTGTTGCTAGGAATGATCTGAGGTTCTGTTACAAAATAAATCCTGCAAGCCGTGGGGCATACGCGTGGCGCTGGTGTGCGGAAAAGCTGCACATGGGGACCAACCGTGGAAAAATAAACACCACAGTAAGGACCAATGCCAGATGGTTCTTTGGAGGAGATGCTCGTAACAGTAACAGTAACAATAATGCGGCCGCGAGGCTGGAGCGCAGTGAGTCTGCTAACGAAGACATCTTGATCTTCTACTTTCAGCTGGATGTACAGACTCGGATACAGGTGAGTGTTTGCTTCTTTGCCACCACCTCACCGCAATTACTAATATCTGTCATACTGTAATTTTTTACCAGTCAATTGTCTAGATTACAGTTTACTAGTTGAATCTAACATCGTTTCACTGTTGTTTCCACTGACAACTGATACATCCAAATGTTTGATAATTATTTATGCAAATCGAACCTCACTATTGAACTCTGCTTGGTTCTTGCCAGTATGCATTGAATATAGAGCAGTTTGATGCGGCAAAGCAATTAAGGGAAAAGCTTGCTGAGGTACCTTAATGGCGTTCACTTCTAAGATAAGTGAATTTTGAGGATAATTTCTCTGTGAAGAAAGTCTTATCTCTTATTTTGTAGATCGAAACAGAGGTAACTAGGCAGCGTGAAGCTAAAAGAGGTTCATCGAAGAATGAAGCTCAGGATAAATCTTTAAATCTCCTACGCGCGCGGTATGTTGATATTTCCTTGGTACCCGTAAGGAGAAGATTTAAAATACTATAACATGTACATTTTCCCAATATAATGATTATGCTCTGGTGCTCCATTTTCTTAATTAACATATAGGCTAATCTCGTAAGGGAAAATTTGTTGTGGAACACTCCAAAGTTGGTTCATTTGGCAGAGAGCTCACCTTTATCCTTTTGTTGCAGTGCAGATTTGCAGAATGCTATTGAGAGCGAGAACTATGCTTTGGCAGCTGAGCTGCGTGACACAATCTCTAAGCTTGAGGTATGCCAAAACTTAGGTGCACCAGTCATGTCATGATTATGTTAAATAGCTTTACTTCAAATGTCATGTAGGGTGATTCTCTGGCACTTTCTGCTAAAGCCCTGGCCTACCAAAGTGTGAAATATGAGTTTCGACTAGGGCAGAAAGTACGCCACAAAGTACATGGTGAGTAATTTTGCACCATCTGTTATTGTTAAAAGCTCTGGCATGCTAAAGGACTGCTAATAATTCCATTGATTGTTACTCCCTCCGTTCCAAAATAGATGACCCAACTTTGTACTAAAGTTAGTACAAAGTTGGGTCATCTATTTTGGAACGGAGGGAGTATTTCTAAGTAAACATATCAGTGTTGGTCACTATCTTTTTTTGTCAACAATAGTTTGTCGATTGTTAAGTTGTTCAAGTTTGCGTTCCTACAGTCGGAGACTGAACTGAACCACTGAAAGTAATCATATGTATCTCTAGCTGATATGTAGGTGTGACCTATATTTAGGTAATTATACTGTAGTAGTATATGGTTTGAAAGATTTGAGATATTTTTTTATCTTTATTCATTTGTTTGTCATTAGGCTTAATTTTTGTAGTTCAGCACTCACGATTCATTCATGTGAGACACTTTGTCTTTTGATTTCTCCTGCTGAAGGATATAGAGCTGTGATATGTGGCATGGATCCTGTGTGCTGTGAATCCAAGTCATGGATGGAGACGGCAAATGTGGAGAAGTTATCTAAAGGACCAAATCAACCTTTTTATCAAGTAAATGTTGCTTCCAGTTTAAGTTGTTCCTCAGTATCCACAGTTCCAAGCAAATCTCAGTTCTTTTTTCTTGTAGCATCTGCAAGATATATTTTAGTGCTAATTTTGTCAAGTTTAGAGCTTAGATTGTGTTACATGGACGTAATATTAGCGCAATGACAACCATTGATACATGATTCTGGCAACGGCTAACTTAGTGACATGGTACATCTTGTACTTGACTTATCCTTCTGTGGCCAGTTGGCCCATAGTCCTGATTTTAAATCCACGATTGTACACCTTGCACACAAGTCCTGAAATTGCTGAGAATCTTTTGCAAGGTTGTGATGGGAACTTTCATTTATTATAACTTAGTTACCATCTAAGCTAGCTCATCATAGCAATATCTATCTATCCTTCTTCTTACTTTCCTCCTTGCAATATAGCACATAAAGGCTTTGAATTATGGATTTGAGGTGATGGAAAATAGGGGAGCCCCCTGACAATATAATAAGTAGGAACCCAAATCCGTGTCCACAAGGACATAAACCAGGTGGTGGGATTGTACATCCTCCCCTACCCAGGTGAGCTAGGCTCACTTCCTGAGGTGATGATATTCACAATTGTCCTTTTTTTTAACCCTGAACTAGTTAACCATCCCCTTCATAAGGAAAATTTGTTAGTGTAAACACTGTTTCTCTCTGGAATCTGGATTGGCATCTTCGTTGGACTCTGCTTTAACTTCAGCATGGTTTTGCATGCTGATATGTGTGCAATTTAATCTACAGGGTTCCAAATCTTTGTTTTAACTGGTTCCAAAAAAAATCGTACACATTATGATGCTGTGGTATTGCTATATTTTCAGGTGCTGGTTGATGTATATGCTGATCCAGAACTCCTTGTTGCATATGGTACTATTCTCTTCTTTTCCTAATCCATATATATGTGGGGCTTTTGAAATTGTTCTTTTTTTCAGTTGAAACAGTGCATGCCCTTTCTGTGCTCTTCAGATACCGTGTGCTGAATATTTTTTGTTCCAAAATTTTGTTTCTGCTATGCTATTATTCATAAAACTTCCCAAAATATGCATCAAAATAGATCAGTATTTCACTATGTCTCCTAACTCCTTGCACCCTTTTTGTCAAGAATGAAGGGGGAAACCTTCTGAGTTCTAATATCCGAAGCCAGCCTACAGTTCATCAACAGTGTTTAAAACAACCGAAAATAAAAAGAAATCAGCAACTATATTTTCCTTTGTACCTACCCTGAAAAAATGTAGAATGCAGATCTTCTCCAGTCTGTTTACTATATATAATCTTCGCTTGGCGAAGGTGGATCGCTGTGTGTTGACTGTTCTGGTACACCATTGTGGAGACAATGCCACGATATCTAGAAAGCTGGTGGAACCAAATCAACAACGTCTAAGATGTGGAACTTTAATAAGCATACCTTTTTATGTTTTAAGTACTGTACAAGAAAACAATATAGCAGGCTATTTCATATAAAAAAATCCGTTCATACTTTTTTTTTGTCTATCATTGCCATTTTGAGATATGTTTATCGCTTTGTAATTTCAGTCGCAGAAGAAAATCTTTCAGAAGCTGAAGAATCAGAGAAAGTGAGTTTGAGTTCCTCGTTTGCTCGGCTGTTTACCTTTTTTTTTTGCCAAAGTGAATTGTTGATTATTCCGTTATTAATATATAGGGAAGGTTTGAGCACCCCTACACCGAATTCCTATTTTATGGCGAGGACACAGCTCGGGACTTCATTCCTGTGAAGCAACTCCGTGAGAAGTATGACCAGCCACGCTATGAAGCTTCTGGAGATGAAAATGACGACGATGGCACTACAAATAGCTAAACGGTGAGGCTGCACTGAGAATGTGGAGTTTGTCTATTTGGAATAGACTATCAACTCTTCTTTTTGCAAGGAAAATAGACTAGCAAATTGACCTGATTTTCATTCAGGTAGCAGGATTTTTCTAAGAACATTCCTTATTCACCACCACCAATGAGGATCAGAGAAGATAGAGAATCAAGATACTATCTAGCGTAGCTACAGTAGCACTGAGTGGGCAGGTGTAATTAAGACCGAGTCATCGCGGATATTGCAAGAAATCACAAAAACCTGCAATGAGAGGAGCTACATGCAGTATCCGACCTTGCAGATTGGGGAAGCATTGCGCTGATAAAATGTGCAACTTCCTCCTGCGCTTTTGAGTGCAAGTGGTTCTAAAGTCAATGAATGTGAAGAAGATCCTGATAGATATTCAGTGTATATTTGGCCGAGTTCTACTGCAGCTCTGTCCCCTCTGATGGGCATATGTACATAGCATGATTACTACTACATCATACGTACTTGCAGTTTTGCTGGAGTATATGGTATATGCAGGGCTTCACGTACAGTACAGTACAGATGTTGGACTTCTTGTGTTTGGTTAAGCTTAAGCTGCCAACTTCTGGGTCCAAAAGCTATAAGCTGAAGGTCTTCAGCAAACCAACTTCCTTAGGGCAAGTCCAACACGAATCACCAAGACGAACACATCAAATGTCCGTAGAGGCGTAGACAGACATGTCTGCGGATATTGAATGGGGGAGCCAGCTATCCAACCAGAGTCGCCAAATGCCCGCGCCTGGTCCGGCCTTCTCCATTTGACATGCATATATCAATACCACCTTAATCATATGTTTAATTGTTGTAAACATGTGCAATCACAAACAAAAAGCATCGGATGTTCAATATGTATTTACCTCCAACTGATCCCAAAAGTCCGGTTGTTTGTGCCAAAGACGCCCTTCTTTGGCTCCAGCCCGGCTATCTGTGGCAAATACTTCACCCTTCGACACCCTCAAATTGCCCAAAGCGCTTCAACAAGCAGACATGGTAGGCTAGGACAATCTTTGCCAAATCAGAATCCTAATCCAACATCTTCATGAACAATATCTTGGAGTCATTGGAAGTAACCTTGGTCTCAAGATTCTTCACCTGGAGCTTGAGCTTGTCTTGCATCTTCAGGAACTAGCTAAACCTCTTCGTCGTCTTTGACTCCTTCACCTCAGGCGCTTGACACATGTCTCCTTCGTAATGATGACCTCGAACTTCTCCTTCATCTTGTCCGCCGCCCCTTCTCGTTTCTCCTTCTCCTTTACCCACTTCCTCCCTCAATTCCTAATCACCTTCTTCGCCGGAGCAAAGCCCTTCTTGTGTTGGAACGACTAGATCATCACCTTCTCCTTCATTGAGCACGGCGGTCTTGATGAAATTGGCAATAGTGGCAGGTCGTTTAATTTGCTCATTCAACTTCATCCAACAATGCATAAGAAGGTTATTAAACTAAAGATTCAACAAATGATCTCATATCCTTATTAACGTTTTTTTGTATCTAAACATACCAAGGTTCGTCCACATCCCTGAGAACTAGGAGTTTTACTCGTACATAGGAATGGCAGATATCATGTAAATAGTGATGGTAATCATGGATGGATCAAACAAGTAATACATGTAACAATCCACAAAGGGTTGGTATTACAACAAGATGGAGATGGAGGATGTTGATGATGGATGATGGAGATGGTTGATGTCGTTGTCCCCTTGCATGTGGTGGTGAAGATGACGATCTCCTCCTTGCCAGTCCCCCCCTCCAAATGCCTTCTGGAGGCTAGGGTTTTGTGTTCTAGATGAGTTTCTGGTCTGTGTGTGCGTCTGATCCACAACCCGATTCCACGGGATGGAAGTAGTCGACGAAGAGGAGGCGGCGGCGGCTGGTACGAGCGCTTGTACTAGACGGTGCCTTGCACTCTAGAAGCGCTACGCTACCTCTGGCTTTCTTCAAATTGCTTCATTCTTTTATGGTAGTTATTAATCTCATCATTTGACGTGATTTTAGCATCATTTCCCGGAGTTCTTTCCTTAGTTCTCCATTTACTTCCAAAAACACATCCTGGGGGAAGTTGACAAAAAAAAGTGCTCGAACGCTGCAAAATTCCACAAAGCCTACCTTGATCCTTTCAGCATGGTACCTCTGGTGGCAACACCATCAGCTGGTAAAGGGCTTAGTGATCCAATCATCGGAGAAAACAATGATGTCCGTTAAAGTCCTAGCAACAACCTATATCAGACCGTTGACCACAAGCCATCGGCTCAAAGGGGGTGATCACATGTTGGGAAACGTCGCATGCAATTTTACAAAATTTCCTACGCTCACGCAAGATCTATCTAGGAGATGCATAGCAACGAGAGGGGGAGAGTGTGTCCTGCTACCTCTTGAGCTTGGGTTGGTTTTTCCCTTGAAGAGGAAAGGGTGATGCAGCAAAGTAGAGTAAGTATTTCCCTTAGTTTTGAGAACCAAGGTATCAATCCAGTAGGAGACAACGCACAAGCCACCGAATACCTGCACAAACAAACACCAACTTGCACCCAACGCGATAAAGGGGTTGTCAATCCCTTCACGGTTATTTGCAAAGTGAGATCTGATATAGATGGATAAACGGTAAAGTAATATTTT
The DNA here is from genome assembly GCF_018294505.1 of Triticum aestivum. Classification (NCBI taxonomy): domain Eukaryota; kingdom Viridiplantae; phylum Streptophyta; class Magnoliopsida; order Poales; family Poaceae; genus Triticum; species Triticum aestivum. The sequence continues at coordinate 416,305,724 of NC_057802.1, read as the reverse complement.
TGGTATTTTTGGTTTATAAAACGGAAAGTAAAAGATTGCAAAGAAAGTAAATAGGAAACTAAAATTGTAGATCGGAAACCTATATGATGGAAAGTAGACCCGGGGGCCATAGGTTTCACTAGAGGCTTCTCTCAAGATAGAAAATATTATGGTGGGTGAACAAATTACTGCCGAGCAATTGATAGAAAAGCGCAAAGTTATGGCGATATCTAAGGCAATGATCATGAATATAGGCACCGTGTCCGTATCAAGTAGACCGACTCCCACCTGCATCTACTACTATTACTCCACACATCGACCGACTCCTGCCTGCATCTAGAGTATTAAGTTCATAGAACAGAGTAACGCATTAAGTAAGATGACATGACGTAGTGGAATTAACTCAAGCAATATGATGAAAACCCCATCTTGTTATCCTCGATGGCAACAATACAATACATGTCGGTTCCCCTTCTGTCACTAGGATCGAGCACCGCAAGATTGAACCCAAAGCTAAGCACTTCTCCCATTGCAAGAAAAACCAATCTAGTTGGCCAAACCAAATTCATAGTTCGAAGAGACTTGCAAAGATACCAAATCATGCATATAAGAATTCAGAGGAGATTCAAATAATATTCATAGATAAGCTAATCATAAATCCACAATTCATCGGATCTTGGCAAACACACCGCAAAAGAGTATTACATCGAATAGATCTCCAAGAACATCGAAGAGAACATGGTATTGAGAATCAAAGAGAGAGAAGAAGCCATCTAGCTATTAGCTATGGACCCGTAGGTCTGTGGTAAACTACTCACGCTTCATCGGAGGGGCAATGGTGTTGATGTAGAAGCCCTCCGTGATCGAATCCCCCTCCGGCAGGACGCCGGAAAAGGCCCCTAAATGGGATCTCACGGGTACAGAAGGTTGCGGAGGTGGAAAAGTGGTTTCGTGGCTCCCCTGGAAGGTTTTGTAATATTTGAGAATATATAGGCGGAAGAAATAGGTCGGTGGAGTCACGCGGGGGCCACAAGGGTGGGGGCGCACCTCCCGACCTTGTGGTCGCCTCGTGGCTTTCCTGACATGCACTCCAAGCCCTCTGGATGTCTTCTGGTCCAAGAAAAATCATCGCGAAAGTTCCATTCCGTTTGGTATTTCTTTTCTGCGAAGCTCTAAAACAAGGAAGAAAACAGGAACTGGCACTGGGCTCTAGGTTAATAGGTTAGTCCCAAAAATCATATAAGATAGCATATTAATGCATCTAAAACATCCAAAACAGATAATATAATAGCATGGAACAATAAAAAAATATAGATACGGAGACATATCATGTCCACGTACCCTCGTAGACCGAAAGCGGAAGCATTTGACAACGCGGTTGATGTAGTTGAACTTCTTCTCGTTCCGACCGATCAAGCACCGAACGTACGACACCTCCGAGTTCTGCACACGTTCAACTCGAGGACGTCCCTCGAACTCTTGATCTAGCAAAGTGTCGAGGGAGAGTTTCGTCAGCACGACGGCGTGGTGACAGTGATGGTGAAGTGATCCGCGCAGGGCTTCGCCTAAGCACTACGTGAATATGACCGGAGGCGTAAACTGTGGAGGGGGACGCCGCACACGGCTAACAATTGTTGATGTGTGTTCTAGCGGTGCCCCCCACATATATATATATATATATATATATATATATATATATATATATATATAGGTTGGAGGGGAGGATAGGCAGCCAGGGGGTGTCCCAAGTAGGAGGAATCCTACTTGGGCGCCTCCCAAGTCGGCCTCCCCCTTACCATATCCACCGGAGGGGGAAGGAAAGAGGAGGGAGGAGGGAAGGAAGGGGGAGGCCGAATCCCTCCCCTTCCTTCTCTCTTCCCCCTTTCCTTCCTCCTAAGGTGCGGCCCATATGGGGGGCGCAGCAACCCCTGCTGGCTGATGCGTTTCCCCTCTTGGCCCATTAGGCCCATATAGTTGTCGGGGGGTGCCCGGAACCCCTTCCTGTGACCCGATATGTACCCGATACCCCCAGAACACTTCTGGTGTCCAAATATCATCGTCCTATATATGAATCTTTACCTCTCGACCATTTGGAGACTCCTCGTCATGCCCGTGATCTCATCCGGAACTCCGAACAACATTCGGTCACCAAATCACATCACTCATATAATACAAAATTGTCATCAAACGTTAAGCGTGCGGACCCTACGGGTTCGAGAACTATGTAGACATGACCGAGACACCTCTCCGGTCAATAACCAACAGGGGAACCTGGATGCTCATATTGGTTCCCACATATTCTACGAAGATCTTTATCGGTCGTACCGTAATGACAACATACGTTATTCCCTTTGTCATCGGTATGTTACTTGCCCGAGATTCGATCGTCGGTATCTACATACCTAGTTCAATCTCGTTACTGGCAAGTGATGTCTACTACGCAACTTTATTCTTGTAGACACGTGTTGGGCCTCCAAGCGCAGAGTTTTGTACGACAATAGCAATTTTCCCTCAAGTGGATGACCTAAGGTTTATCAATCCGTGGGAGGCGTAGGATGAGGATAGTCTCCCTCAAATGACCCTGGAACCAAATACAAGAAATCTCTTGTGTCCCCAACACACCCAATACAGTGGCAAATTGTATAGGTGCACTAGTTCGGCGAAGAGATGGTGATAAAAGTGTAATATGGATGGTAGAAATATATTTTTATAATCTGAATAAATAAAAACAGCAAGGTAGCAAATAGTAAACGGGCACAAAAACGGTATTGCAATGCTTGAAAATGAGGCCTAGGGTCCGTACTTTCGCTAGTACAATCTCTTAACAATGCTAATATAATTGGATCATATAACCACCCCTCAAAGTGCGATGAAGAATCACTCCGAAGTTCCTATCTAGCGGAGAACATAAGAATAAATTGTTTGCAGGGTACGAAACCACCTCAAAGCTATTCTTTCTATTCGATCTATTCAAGAGTTCGTACTAGAATTACACAAAGCTATTCTTTCCGTTTGATCTATCCTAGTGTTCGTACTAAAATAATACCAAAGAAAATTCATATTCGTAATACTCAATCCAACACAAAGAACTTCAAAGAGTGCCCCAAGATTTCTACCGGAGAAACAAAGATAAGAACGTGCATCAACCCCTATGCATAGATTACCCCAATGTCACCTCGGGAATCCGCGAGTTGAGTGCCAAAACATATATCAAGTGAATCAATACGATACCCCATTGTCACCACGAGTATTCAATTGCAAGACATATATCAAGTGTTCTCAAATCCATAAAGGTATTCAATCCGATAAAACAAAATCTCAAAGGGAAAACTCAATTCATCACAAGATAGAGAGGGGAAAACACCATATGATCCGACTATATTAACAAAGCCCGCGATACATCAAGATCGTGCAATCTCAAGAACATGAGAGAGAGAGAGATTAAACACGTAGCTACTAGTACAAACCCTCAGCCCCGAGGGTGGACTACTCCCTCCTCATCGTGGTGGTCGCTGGGATGATGAAGATGGCCACCGGAGATGATTCACCCCTCCGGCAGGGTGCCGGAACGGGGTCTAGATTGGTTTCTCGTGGCTTCAGAGCCTTGCAGCGGTGGAACTTCTGATCTAGGTTAACCCCAAGGGTTTTTGGAATATTTGGGATTTTATAGGGCAAAGAGGGGGTGCGGGAGGCCACCCAGGTGCAGCTCTGGCCTATTGGAAGTGTCCTGGTCCATAAAAAATCCACAAAAAGTTTCGCGGTGTTTGGACTCCGTTTCATATTGATTTCCTGCGATGTAAAAAACATGCAAAAAAACAACAACTGGCACTTGGCACTATGTCAATAGGTTAGTACCAAAAAATGATATAAAATGACTATAAAATGATTATAAAACATCCAAGAATGATAATATAACAGCCTGGAACAATCAAAAATTATAGATACGCTGGAGACGTATCAGCATCCCCAAGCTTAATTCCTGCTCGTCCTCAAGTAGGTAAATGATAAAAACAAATATTTTTATGTGGAATGATGCCTATCATGTCATCTCATATTCTTTTCTTTGTAGCATGGACATTTGGACTTTTATATGGTTCAAAGCAATAGTCTAGTTTTGACATGAGGACTTTAATACTCAAGCATACCAACAAGCAACCATGTCTTTCAAAATATCAACGCTAAAATAAGTTATCCCTAGCCCATCATGCTCAATCATTGATCCATTCATGAAACACACTCGCATATTAGCTACACCCAATGCTCAAGTACGATCATAGTTTCTCCTAGTTGGTGCTTTATAAGAGAAGATGGAGACTCAAATTTAAAATAAAAATTGCATAAAGTAAAAGAAAGGCCCTTCGCAGAGGGAAGTAGGGATTTGTAGAGGTGCCAGAGCTCAAAGCGAAAATTGAGAGATAAAAACATTTTGAGAGGCATACTTTTACCACCAACGAAAACGACTTAGAGCTCCCAACACTTTCCATGCTAGATATATCGTAGGCGGTTCCCAAACAGAAAATAAAGTTTATTCCTTTTTCCACCACACTTTCACTTTCCATGGCTAACTGTATCCACGGGTGCCCTCCATACCAACATTTTCCAAGGAACTTATTATTTGACAACATAAAGTAAATTCATTTTTCATTTCGGGACTAGGCATCCCTAATACATTTGCCTTACTCTCATCCAATGACAAGTGAATAAATACTCATCGTGAGAATAACACATCTAGCATGGAAAATATTGGCCACCCCTCACCGCCTTGCGAGCGGTACGAGCACACAAAAGAGAAATTTATTTTGAAAATTAGAGATGGCACATACAAATTTTCTTAGAATGGCAAAAGAATACTGCATATAGGTAGGTATAGTGGACTCATGTGGCAAAACTGGTTTAAAAGATTTTGGATGCACAAGTAGTGATCATACTTAGTGCAAAATGAAGGCTAGCAAAAGATTGAGAAGTGACCAACTAAGAAACGAATAATCACATAAGCGAGCATTAAGCATAATTAACACCAAATAATGCACCACAAGTAGGATATAATTTCATTGCATAACTATTGACATTCGTGCTTGGATAGGGAATCACAAACCTTAACACCAACATTCTTACTAAAGCATAATTACTCATCAACATGACTCACATATCACATCATCATATCTTAAAACTATTACAAGGAATCAAGTTTATTTTGTCCAATGATCTTCATGAAAGTTTTTATTATATCCTTCTTGGATATCTATCACTTTGGGACTAACTTTCATGTGTTGCTTTTGAAAAGCTCAAACAAATATAAGTGAAGATCATGAGCATAATATTTATTTATCTCAAATTAATTTAAGTGAAGCAAGAGAGAATTTCTTCGAAAATACTAAAGCACACCGTGCTCAAAAAGATATAAGTGAAGCACTAGAGCAATTCCAAAGAAAAGAGCTTCATTGATGGGATGTGAGTGCCGCTTACCTAGCCTCCCTGGCAACTATTTGAGGACTCTATTTTATTTAAAAACTTTCTGATCTAATTATTTTATTAAAACAGCAAGCAAAATAAAAATAAAATGATATTCTAAGAATATCACAACTCATGTGAAGAAGCAAAAACTTAGGCTCAACGGATACTAACCGGTAATTGTTGAAGAAAAAAGGTGGGATGCCTACCGGGGCATCCCCAAGCTTAGATGCTTGAGACTTCTTGAAATATTATCTTGGGATGCCTTGGGCATCCCCAAGCTTGAGCTGTTGTGTCTCCTTAATCCCTCTCATATCACGATTTTCCTAAATCTCAAAAGCTTCATCCACACAAAACTCAACAAGAACTCGTGAGATAAGTTAGTATAAATCAATGCAAAAACCTTATCATTCTCTACTGTAGCAAATCATTAAAATTATTATTCAACATCGCATAATAAATGCCTCTGCATATTTAATACTCATATCCTCAAATAGAATCGTTAAACAAGCAAACATATGCAAACAATGCAAACATAACAGCAATCTGCCAAAACAGTACAGTCTGTAGAGAATGCAATATTCACCATACTTCCCTAACTCCAAAAATTCTGAAAAAATTACCACACTTTAGAAAATTTATCAGAGATTATTTTTCAAAAAGTTTCAACATTTTATCACATTCTGAATTTTCTAGGGAATTTTTGCAACATCAGTAAACTTTCTGTTTTCAAACAGCAACATGTAGACTTGTAAAATAAGCATAGTAAAGGCTATCAATGCCACTTTTATTGAATAAAATATGCAAAACATTGTTCTAAATAACAGCAAGCAAATAATAAAAAAATAAATTGACGCTCCAAGCAAAACACATATCATGTGGCGAATGAAAACATAGCTCCAAGTGAGGTTACCGATAATGTTGAAGACGAAAGAGGGGATGCCTTCCGGGGCATCCCCAAGCTTAGTTGCTTGGATATTCCTTGGATATTAACTTGGAGTTCCTTGAGCATCCCCAAGATTAGGGTATTGTCACTCCTTATTCTCCTCATATCGACATATCACCCAAAACTTCAAAACTTCAATCACACACAACTTAACGGAACTTCGTGAGATAGGTTAGTATGATAAATAGCAAACCATTTTACTTTGGTACTGTCAAAGACAAGATTCATAATTGTTTCCAAACAATTACTACTGTAGCATATCATTTCCACATTTCATATTGAGCAATAGAAGCCATCGAAACTAGAAAGCAAGCAAACTATGCATTGAAAACAGAATCTGTCAAAAACAGAACAGTCCGTAATGATCTGGATAAATACCATACTTATGCTACTCCAAAAATTATGAAAAAATTAGTAACACGTGATAAATTTGTATATTAAAGTTCTGCAAAAAGAAATAACTCAAAAGCACTCTTCTGTTAAAAATGAGACTTATTTTCGTGGGCGCAAAAGTTTCTGTTTTTCAGCAAGATCAAATCAACTATCACCCAACATGATCCCAAAGGCTTTACTTGGCACTTTATTGAAACAAAAGCAATAAAACATGATCAATACAGTAGCATAATCATGTGAACACACAAAAACAGTAGGTAAAAGTGTTGGGTTCTCTCTCAACAAGCGTTTTTCTTTAATGCCTTGTAGCTAGGCATGATGATTTCAATGATGCTCGCATAAAAGATAAGAATTGAAACACAAAGAGAGCATAATGAAGCACATGGAAAGCACATTTAAGTCTAACCCACTTCCTATGCATAGGGACTTTGTGAGCAAATAATTCATGGGAACAAGAATCATCTAGCATAGGAAGGCAAAACAAGCATAACTTCAAGGTTTTCAACACATAGAGAGGAAACTTGATATTATTGCAATTCCTACAAGCATAAGTTCCTCCCTCATAATAATTTTTAGTAGTATCATGAAAGAATTCAAAAATATAGCTATAAACTAAAGCATTCTTTTCATGATGCATAAGCATAAAAAAAATTGTTACTCTCCACATAAGCAAATTTATTCTCATCAATAGTAGTGGGAGCAAACTCAAAAAAATAAATATCATGTGATTGAAAATTAAAATCATGATGAAAAGTTTCATGGTTATCATTATTATAGCATACATGTCATCGCCATAATCATCATAGATAGCAAACTTGTTCTCATAGTCAATTGAAGCCCCATCCAAAATGGTGGATTCATCACTAAATAAAGTCATGACCTCTCCAAATTCACTTTCATCATTATAATCTGTTGGGGAACGTAGTAATTTCAAAAAAATTCCTACGCACACGCAAGATCATGGTGATGCATAGCAACGAGAGGGGAGAGTGTTGTCTACATACCCTCGTAGACCGAAAGCGGAAGCGTTATCACAACGCGGTTGATGTAGTCGTACGTCTTCACGATCCGACCGATCAAGTACCGAACGCACGGCACCTCCGAGTTCTACACACGTTCAGCTCGATGACGTCCCTCGAACTCCGATCCAGCCGAGTGTTGAGGGAGAGTTTCGTCAGCACGACGGCGTGGTGACGATGATGATGTTCCACCGACGCAGGGCTTCGCCTAAGCTCCGTAACGGTATTATCGAGGTGTAATATGGTGGAGGGGGGCACCGCACACGGCTAAGAGATCTCAAGGATCAATTGTTGTGTCTCTGGGGTGCCCCCCTGCCCCCGTATATAAAGGAGCAAGGGAGGAGGAGGCCGGCCCTAGGAGGGGGCGCACCAAGTGTGGAGTCCTACTAGGACTCCCTAGTCCTAGTAGGATTCCACCTCCCATATGGAATAGAAAAAGAGGAAGGGAAAAAGAGAAGGAAGGAAGGGGGCGCCCCCCTTCCCTAGTCCAATTCGGACCAGACCAAGGGGAGGGGTGCGGCCACCCTTGAGGCCCTTTTTCTTCTTTCCCGTATGGCCCAATAAGGCCCAATACGTATTCCCGTAACTCTCCGGTACTCCGAAAAATACCCGAATCACTCGGAACCTTTCCGAAGTCCGAATATAGTCGTCCAATATATCGATCTTTACGTCTCGACCATTTCGAGACTCCTCGTCATATCCCCAATCTCATCCGGGACTCCGAACTCCTTCGGTACATCAAAACTCAATAAAACTGTCATCGTAACGTTAAGCGTGCGGACCCTACGGGTTTGAGAACTATGTAGACATGACCGAGACACGTCTCCGGTCAATAACCAATAGCGGGACCTGGATGCCCATATTGGCTCCCACATATTCTACGAAGATCTTTATCGGTCGGACCGCATAACAACATACGTTGTTCCCTTTGTCACCGGTATGTTACTTGCCCGAGATTTGATCGTCGGTATCTCGATACCTAGTTCAATCTCGTTACCGGCAAGTCTCTTTACTCGTTCCGTAACACATCATCCCGCAACTAACTCATTAGTCACAATGCTGGCAAGGCTTATAGTGATGTGCATTACCGAGTGGGCCCAGAGATGCCTCTCCGACAATTGGAGTGACAAATCCTAATCTCGAAATACGCCAACCCTACAAGTACCTTTGGAGACACCTGTAGAGCACCTTTATAATCACCCATTTACGTTGTGACGTTTGGTAGCACAGAAAGTGTTCCTCCGGTAAACGGGAGTTGCATAATCTCATAGTCATAGGAACATGTATAAGTCATGAAGAAAGCAATAGCAACATACTAAATGATCGAGTGCTAAGCTAACGGAATGGGTCAAGTCAATCACGTCATTCTCCTAATGAGGTGATCTCATTAATCAAATGACAACTTATGTCTATGGCTAGGAAACATAACCATCTTTGATTAACGAGCTAGTCAAGTAGAGGCATACTAGTGACACTCTGTTTGTTTATATATTCACACATGTATTATGTTTCCGGTTAATACAATTCTAGCATGAATAATAAACATTTATCATGATATAAGGAAATAAATAATACTTTATTATTGCCTCTAGGGCATATTTCCTTCAGTCTCCCACTTGCACTAGAGTCAATAATCTAGATCACATCGCCATGTGATTTAACATCAATAGTTTACATCACCATGTGATTAACACCCATAGTTCACATCGTCATGTGACCAACACCCAAAGGGTTTACTAGAGTCAATAATCTAGTTCACATAGCTATGTGATTAACACCCAAAGAGTACTAAGGTGTGATCATGTTTTGCTTGTGAGATAATTTTAGTCAACGGGTCTTTCACATTCAGATCCGTAAGTATTTTGCAAATTTCTATGTCTACAATGCTCTGCACGGAGCTACTCTAGCTAATTGCTCCCACTTTCAATATGTATCTAGACCGAGACTTAGAGTCATCTAGATTAGTGTCAAAAACTTGTATCGACGTAACCCTTTACGACGAACCTTTTTTCACTTCCATAATCAAGAAACATATCCTTATTCCACCAAGGATAATTTTGACCGCTGTCCAGTGATCTACTCCTAGATCACTATTGTACTCCCTTGCCAAAATCAGTGTAGGGTACATAGTAGATCTGGTACACAGCATGGCATACTTTATAGAACCTATGGCCAAGGCATAGGGAATGACTCTCATTCTCTTTCTATCTTCTGTCGTGGTCGGGCTTTGAGTCTTACTCAATTTCATACCTTGTAACACAGGCAAGAACTCTTTCTTTGACTGTTCTATTTTGAACGACTTCAAAATCTTGTTAAGGTATGTACTCATTGAAAAAACTTATCAAGCGTCTTGATCTATCTCTATAGATCTTGATGCTCAATATGTAAGCAGCTTCACTGAGGTCTTTCTTTGAAAAACTCCTTTCAAACACTCCTTTATGCTTTGCAGAATAATTCTACATTATTTCCGATCAACAATATGTCATTTACATATACTTATCAGAAATGTTGTAGTGCTCCCACTCACTTTCTTGTAAATACAGGCTTCACCGCAAGTCTGTATAAAACTATATCCTTTGATCAACTTATCAAAGCGTATATTCCAACTCCGAGATGCTTGCACCAGTCCATAGATGGATCGCTGGAACTTGCATATTTTGTTAGCACTTTTAGGATTGACAAAACCTCTTGGTTGCATCATATACAACTCTTCTTTAATAAATCCATTAAGGAATGCAGTTTTGTTTATCCATTTGCCATATTTCATCAAATGCGGCAATTGCTAACATGATTCGGACAGACTTAAGCATAGATACGAGTGACAAACTCTCATCGTAGTCAACACCTTGAACTTGTCGAAAAACCTTTTTGCGACAATTCTAGCTTTGTAGATAGTAACACTACTATCAGCGTCCGTCTTCCTCTTGACGATCCATTTATTCTCAATTGCTTGCCGATCATTGGGCAAGTCAATCAAAGTCCATACTTTGTTCTCATATATGGATCTTATCTTAGATTTCATGGCCTCAAGCCATTTTGCGGAATCTGGGCTCACCATCGCTTCTTCATAGTTCGTAGGTTCGTCATTGTCTAGTAACATAACCTCCAGAACAGGATTACCGTACCACTCTGGTGCGGATCTTACTCTGGTTTACCTACGAGGTTTGGTAGTAACTTGATCTGAAGTTACATGATCATCATCATTAACTTCCTCACTAATTGGTGTAGAAGTCACAGGAACAAATTTCTGTGATGAACTACTTTCCAATAAGGGAGCAGGTACAGTTACCTTATCAAGTTCTACTTTCCTCCCACTCACTTCTTTCGAGAGAAACTCCTTCTCTAGAAAGGATCCATTCTTAGCAACGAATATCTTGCCTTCGGATCTGTGATAGAAGGTGTACCCAACTGTCTTCTTTGGGTATCCTATGAAGACACATTTCTCCGATTTGGGTTTGAGCTTATCAGGATGAAACTTTTTCACGTAAGCATCGCAACCCCAAACTTTAAGAAATGACAACTTTGGTTTCTTGCCAAACCACAGTTCATAAGGCGTCGTCTCAACGGATTTTGATGGTGCCCTATTTAACATGAATGTAGTTGTCTCTAATGCATAACCCCAAAACGATAGTGGCAAATTGGTAAGAGACATCATAGATTGCACTATATCCAATAAAGTACGGTTATGACGTTCGGACACACCATTATGCTGTGGTGTTTCAGGTGGCATAAATTTGTGAAACTATTCCACATTGTTTTAATTGAAGACCAAACTCGTAACTCAAATATTTGTCTCCACGATCAGATCATAGAAACTTTATTTTCTTGTCACGATGATTTTCCACTTCACTCTGAAATTCTTTGAACTTTTCAAATGTTTCAGACTTATGTTTCATCAAGTAGATATACCCATATCTGCTCAAATCATCTGTGAAGGTGAGAAAATAACGATATCCGCCACGAGCCTCAATATTCATTGGACCACATACATCTGTATGTATGACTTCCAACAAATTTGTTGCTCTCTCCACAGTTCCGGAGAACGGCGTATTAGTCATCTTGCCTATGAGGCACGGTTCGCAAGCATCAAGTGATTCATAATCAAGTGATTCCAAAATCCCATCAGTATGGAGTTTCTTCATGCGCTTTACACCAATATGACCTAAACGGCAGTGCCACAAATAAGTTGCACTATCATTATTAACTTTGCATCTTTTGGCTTCATTATTATGAATATGTGTATCACTACGATCGAGATCCAACAAACCATTTTATTGGGTGTATGACCATAGAAGGTTTTATTCATGTAAACAGAACAACAATTGTTCTCTAACTTAAATGAATAACCGTATTGCAAAAAACATGATCAAATCATATTCATGCTCAACGCAAACACCAAATAACACTTATTTAGTTTCAATACTAATCCCGAAAGTATAGGGAGTGTGCGATGATGATCATATCAATCTTGGAACTACTTCCAACACACATCGTCACGTCTCCTTTTATTAGTCTCTGTTTATTATGCAACTCCCGTTTCGAGTTACTACTCTTAGCAACTGAACCAGTATCAAAATACCGAAGGGTTGCTATAAACACTAGTAAAGTACACATCAATAACATGTATATCCAATATACCTTTGTTCACTTTGCCATCCTTCTTATCCACCAAATAGTTGGGGTAGTTCCGCTTCCAGTGACTAGTCCCTTTGCAGTAGAAGCACTTAGTCTCAGGCTTAGGACCAGACTTAGGCTTCTTCACTTGAGCAGCAACTTGCTTGCCGTTCTTCTTGAAGTTCCCCTTCTTCCCTTTGCCCTTTTCTTGAAACTAGTGGTCTCGTTAACCATCAACACTTGATGTTTTTCTTGATTTCTACCTTCGTCGATTTCAGCATCACGAAGAGCTCGGGAATTACTTTCGTCATCCCTTGCATACTATAGTTCATCACGAAGTTCTACTAACTTGGTGATGGTGACTAGAGAATTCTGTCAATCACTATTTTATCTGGAAGATTAACTCCCACTTGATTCAAGCGATTGTAGTACCCAGACAATCTGAGCACATGCTCACTAGTTGAGCGATTCTCCTCCATCTTTTAGCTATAGAACTTGTTGGAGACTTCATATCTCTCAACTCGGGTATTTGCTTGAAATATTAACTTCAACTCCTGGAACATCTTATATGGTCCATGACGTTCAAAACGTCTTTGAAGTCCCGATTCTAAGACGTTAAGCATGGTGCACTAAACTATCAAGTAGTCATCATATTGAGCTAGCCAAACGTTCATAACGTCTGCATCTGGTCCTGCAATAGGTCTGTCACCTAGCGGTGCATCAAGGACATAATTCTTCTGTGCAGCAATGAGGATAATCCTTAGAACACGGATCTAATCCGCATCTTTGCTACTAACATCTTTCAACATAATTTTTCTCTAGGAACATATCAAAAATAAACACAGGGAAGCAACAACGCGAGCTATTGATCTACAACATAATTTTCAAAATACTATCAGGACTAAGTTCATGATAAATTTAAGTTCAATTAATCATATTACTTAAGAACTCCCACTTAGATAGACATCCCTCTAATCCTCTAAGTGATCACGTGATCCATATCAACTAAACCATGTCCGATCATCACGTGAGATGGAGTAGTTTCAACGGTGAACATCACTATGTTGATCATATCTACTATATGATTCACGCTCGACCTTTCGGTCTCCGTGTTCCGAGGCCATATCTGTTATATGCTAGGCTCGTCAAGTTTAACCTGAGTATTCCGCGTGTGCAACTGTTTTACACCCGTTGTATTTGAACGTAGAGCCTATCACACCCGATCATCACGTGGTGTCTCAGCACAAAGAACTTTCGCAACGGTGCATACTCAGGGAGAACACTTATACTTTGATAATTTAGTGAAGGATCATCTTATAATGCTACCGTCAAACAAAGCAAGATAAGATGCATAAAGGATTAACATCACATGCAATCAATATAAGTGATATGATATGGCCATCATCATCTTGTGCTTGTGATCTCCATCTCCGAAGCACCGTGCTTGTGATCTCCATCTCTGAAGCACCGTCATGATCACCATTGTCACCGGCGCGACACCTTGATCTCCATCGTAGTATCGTTGTCGTCTCGCCAACTTATTTCTTTTACGACTATCGCTACCGCTTAGTGATAAAGTAAAACTATTACATGGCGATTGCATTTCATACAATAAAGCGACAACCATATGGCTCCTGCCAGTTGCCGATAACTCGGTTACAAAACATTATCATCTCATACAACAAATTATATCACATCATGTCTTGACCATATCACATCACAACATGCCCTGCAAAAACAAGTTAGACGTCCTCTACTTTGTTGTTGCAAGTTTTACGTGGCTGCTACGGGCTTAGCAAGAACCGTTCTTACCTACGCATCAAAACCACAACGATAGTTTGTCAAGTTGGTGTTGTTTTAACCTTCACAAGGACCGGGCGTAGCCACACTCGGTTCAACTAAAGTGAGAGAGACAGACACCCGCCGATCACCTTTAAGCAACGAGTGCTCGCAACGGTGAAACCAGTCTCGCGTAAGCGTACGCGTAATGTCGGTCCGGGGCGCTTCATCTCACAATACCGCTGAACCAAAGTATGACATGCTGGTAAGCAGTATGACTTATATCGCCCACAACTCACTTGTGTTCTACTCGTGCATAGCATCAACGCATAAAACCTGGCTCGGATGCCACTGTTGGGGAACGTAGTAATTTCAAAAAATTTCCTACGCACACGCAAGATCATGGTGATGCATAGCAACGAGAGGGGAGAGTGTTGTCTACATACCCTCGTAGACCGAAAGCGGAAGCGTTATCACAACGCGGTTGATGTAGTCGTACGTCTTCACGATCCGACCGATCAAGTACCGAACGCACGGCACCTCCGAGTTCTACACACGTTCAACTCGATGACGTCCCTCGAACTCCGATCCAGCCGAGTGTTGAGGGAAAGTTTCGTCAGCACGACGGCGTGGTGACGATGATGATGTTCCACCGACGCAGGGCTTCGCCTAAGCTCCGCAACGGTATTATCGAGGTGTAATATGGTGGAGGGGGGCACCGCACACGACTAAGAGATCTCAAGGATGCCCCCTGCCCCCATATATAAAGGAGCAAGGGAGGAGGAGGCCGGCCCTAGGAGGGGGCGCACCAAGTGTGGAGTCCTACTAGGACTCCCTAGTCCTAGTAGGATTCCACCTCCCATATGGAATAGAAAAAGAGGAAGGGAAAAAGAGAAGGAAGGAAGGGGGCGCCCCCCTTCCCTAGTCCAATTCGGACCAGACCAAGGGGAGGGGTGCGGCCACCCTTGAGGCCCTTTTTCTTCTTTCCCGTATGGCCCAATAAGGCCCAATACGTATTCCCGTAACTCTCCGGTACTCCGAAAAATACCCGAATCGCTCGGAACCTTTCCGAAGTCCGAATATAGTCGTCCAATATATCGATCTTTACGTCTCGACCATTTCGAGACTCCTCGTCATATCCCCGATCTCATCCGGGACTCCGAACTCCTTCGGTACATCGAAACTCAATAAAATTGTCATCGTAACGTTAAGCGTGCGGACCCTACGGGTTCGAGAACTATGTAGACATGACCGAGACACGTCTCCGGTCAATAACCAATAGCGGGACCTGGATGCCCATATTGGCTCCCACATATTCTACGAAGATCTTTATCGGTCAGACCGCATAACAACATACGTTGTTCCCTTTGTCACCGGTATGTTACTTGCCCGAGATTTGATCGTCGGTATCTCGATACCTAGTTCAATCTCGTTACCGGCAAGTCTCTTTACTCATTCCGTAACACATCATCCCGCAACTAACTCATTAGTCACAATGCTTGCAAGGCTGATAGTGATGTGCATTACCGAGTGGGCCCAGAGATACCTCTCCGACAATTGGAGTGACAAATCCTAATCTCGAAATACGCCAACCCAACAAGTACCTTTGGAGACACCTGTAGAGCACCTTTATAATCACCCATTTACGTTGTGACGTTTGGTAGCACACAAAGTGTTCCTCCGGTAAACGGGAGTTGCATAATCTCATAGTCATAGGAACATGTATAAGTCATGAAGAAAGCAATAGCAACATACTAAACGATCGAGTGCTAAGCTAACGGAATGGGTCAAGTCAATCACGTCATTCTCCTAATGAGGTGATCTCATTAATCAAATGACAACTTATGTCTATGGCTAGGAAACATAACCATCTTTGATTAACGAGCTAGTCAAGTAGAGGCATACTAGTGACACTCTGTTTGTCTATATATTATGTTTCCGGTTAATACAATTCTAGCATGAATAATAAACATTTATCATGATATAAGGAAATAAATAATACTTTATTATTGCCTCTAGGGCATATTTCCTTCATAATCATCATAAATAGGAGGCATGCAATCATTATAACAAATTTGCACATCAAATCTTGGGGGAATAATAATATCATCTTCATCAAACATAGCATCCCCAAGCTTATGGCTTTGCATATCGTTAGCATCATGGATATTCAAATAATTCATACTAACAACATTCCAATCATGCCCATCATTTATACCAAACATTCTATTGAATTCTTCTTCTATCAATTGAGCACAATTTTCCTTTCCATCATTTTCACGAAATACATTATAAGGATGAACAATATGATGCAACTGCAATTCCATTTTTTTGTAGTTTTCTTTTATAAACCAAACTAGTGATAAAACAAGAAACTAAAAGATTCAATTGCAAGATCTAAAGATATACCTTCATGCACTCACCTCCCCGGCAATGGCGCCAGAAAAAGAGCTTGATGTCTACTACGCAACTTTATTCTTATAGACACGTGTTGGGCCTCCAAGCGCAGAGTTTTGTAGGACCGTAGCAATTTTCCCTCAAGTGGATGACCTAAGGTTTATCAATCCTTGGGAGACGTAGGACGAAGATAGTCTCTCTCAAATGACCCTGCAACCAAATACAAGAAATCTCTTGTGTCCCCAACACATCCAATCCAATCGTAAATTGTATAGGTGCACTAGTTCGGCGAAGAGATGGTGATAAAAGTGTAATATGGATGGTATATATATTTTTATAATCTGAATAAATAAAAACAGCAAGGTAGCAAATAGTAAACGGGCACAAAAAGGGTATTGCAATGCTTGAAAATGAGGCCTAGGGTTCGTACTTTCGCTAGTGCAATCTCTCAACAATGCTAATATAATTGGATCATATAACCACCCCTCAAAGTGCGATGAAGAATCACTCCAAAGTTCCTATCTAGCGGAGAACATAAGAATAAATTGTTCGTATGGTACGAAACCACCTCAAAGCTATTCTTTACGTTCGATCTATTCAAGAGTTCGTACTAAAATAACACAAAGCTATTCTTTCCGTTCGATCTATCCTAGAGTTCGTACTAAAATAACACCAAAGCAAATTCATATTCGTAATACTCAATCCAACACAAAGAACTTCAAAGAGTGCCCCAAGATTTCTACCGAAGAAACAAAGACAAGAACATGCATCAACCCCTATGCATAGATTACCCCAATGTCACCTCGGGAATCCGTGAGTTGAGTGCCAAAACATATATCAAGTGAATCAATACGATACCCCATTGTCACCATGATTATTCAATTGCAAGACATATATCAAGTGCTCTCAAATCCATAAAAGTATTCAATCCGATAAAATGAAATCTCAAAGGGAAAACTCAATTCATCACAAGATAGAGAGGGGAAAACACCATATGATCCGACTATATTAACAAAGCCCGCGGTACATCAAGATCGTGCAATCTCAAGAACACGAGAGAGAGAGAGATTAAACACATAGCTACTGGTACAAACCCTCAGCCCCGAGGGTGGACTACTCCCACTACAAAAAAAGACACATCCGTGACATTTTGGGCCGAACGAAATTTTTTCTGTCATACTTATGACACTTCTATGACGATAATTGTGACAAAACCCGGTATCATCATAGATGTGGTGGGGTCCTACTTCTATGGCAAAAAATCATGACAGAAAATTGGCTTTTCGTCCTGGGCGGGCCGGAGACGCAGCTGCATGACATTCTTTGGGCCTTCCATGACGGAAAAAACCATGGTAGAAGCGAGGGCGAGGAAAATATCGGGGTGTTCCCGGTTACGGTGGGTGGTCGGGCCGAGCGATGCGCGTTTCTCTCGTACACGCACGCGCGTGGGTGCGAGGCGTTGGGCTCTAACTGAACCCGAGCGAGGCGTTGGGTTCTAACTGAACCCGAGCGATTACATTGCAGGCTACGCATTACTGAACCCGAGTGATCGATCGATGGCTGTTAACTGAACCCAATTGAGCGATTCCTTCGCTACTGCTGCTAACTGAAGCCGATCGATGTTGCCTCTGGATGAACAGTGAGCGTTGCTGGGGGGTTTGGATGAACAGTTCCCGGTGGGGGGTGGATGAACAGGACCCCGTGGTGTTGCCTCTGGATGAACAGTGAGCGTTGCTGGGGGGGTTTGGATGAATAGTTCCCGGTGGGGGTGGATGAACAAGACCCCGTGGTGTTGCCTCTGGATGAACAGGACCCCGATCGATCGAGCCGGTTGGGGCTGGATGAACAGGACCCCGTGGAGGGCTGGATGAACAGGACCACCCCGTGGAGGGCAGGATGAACAGTAGACGGTGGAGGGCTGGATGAACAGTAGCCCGTGGAGGGGTGGTTGAACAGGAGCCCGTGGAGAGGGCTGGTTGAACAGTAGCCGGTGGAGTAGCGCGCGGTGGAGGCTGGATGAACAGGAGCCCGTGGATGAACAGTCGCAGGTGGAGGCTGGAGGAGGTCGACGGTGGATGAACAATAGCCTGTGGAGGCTGGAGGGGGTCGACGGTGGAGATGCACAGTATCCCGTGGAGTCCCTTTTTGCGGTACGCCATACCCCTCCCGATGAACAGGACCCTCGTTTCGACCGTAGCGCTCAAACACAAGTCTGTTTCCTCCGTTTTGCGGTACGCCACACCCCTCCCGATCAACAGGACCCCCGTTTCGACCGTAGGAGGTCCGTTTCCTCCGTTTTGTGGTACACCAGACCCCTCCCGATGAACAGGATCCCGTTTCGACCGTGGCCAGTCGAACACAAGGCCGTTTCCTCCGTTCTACGGTATGCCAGGCCTCGTTTCCATCGGCTGTTCCGTCCAAGCCGGTTGGCTCCCACGTGTTCCGTTGCCTCTTGATGAACACGACGCATTCCGTTGCCTCCCCATGAACACGACGACGACACAGTTTCTCCGTTCCGACCCAGCCATGTACACGAGCCCTAGCCGTAAGTATGCGCGAGTAGGCGTTCGAGACCCTGCCCGTATGTACGTACGTGGCCGTATTTTCTTTCTTGCACACTGGCCGCTGTACGTACATGTACATGCTACGTGCGCGCCTCTACTACGACACATGCGCGCCTCTACATCGACCAGTATGTACGTACACGTTCGCGACCAGAATGACAACGCTACGTACGCTTCGACCAGGTGGGTCCCGACTGTCAGGCACTTCCTTGCCTGCGAAGATGTAGCTGGTGGTTCCCAGCAGTCAGGGGGGCAAATCATTTTTTTTGCCGGGACGCACTTCTTTGCGTGCGAAGATGTAGCTGGTGGGTCCCAACAGTCAGGGGGAAACGTTTTTTCGTGAAATACGGTGGCCCCTCCGGTGGGTCCCTGCTGTCAGGTGCAGGAATAATTATTTTGCGCGTAATAAGGAGGCACTTCCTTGCTGCGGCCGTGGACCCAGCTGTCAGCCTCTCCACGTACAGTCCACGTCCGATGGAACCTTTCCTTGACCACGTTGACCACGCCGCGCCGAGAGCACCAGGGCGGTGGACGACGGCGAGGCCTAGGAAGGGGACGACGCAGAGCCGGGGAAGACGCGGCAGTGGAAGCCCGCGCGGAGAGGAGTACGAGGGTTCACTGGTTCGGCTGCAGTGTGAGGCTGTCGTCGCCGCAGAATAACAGGGGATATGGGTGAGTGGAGGGATGGCCTGGCCAGCGGTCGGAGTAGTAGGGGGCAGTGAGGCCTCCGCGGTAGCACAGCCGGCCACGGGAGGCAGGAGCATGAGGCACGACCGGCGCTGGTTTGGGCGGCTGGAGCAAGAAGACCAGAGGTTAAAGAAACACTACGGCCGTTGGATGGACATCGTACGGTCACTGGAGTTAGAATCGTGCATATTGACTAAGTTGACAAAGCCCTCCGTCCCCGTCAACTTAGTAGGCCCACAAGTCAGCCTGCCACTATACTGGGTCCCAGCTAACAGGGGGAGTATTCATTTTTTTGTCCGTAATAAGGAGGCACTTCCTTGCGTGCGAAGATATAGCTGGTGGGTCCGAGCTGTCAGCGGCGGTAACGTTTTTTTCGTGAAATACAGAGGCCATTTCGGTGGGTCCCAGATGTCAGGTGGAGGAATCATTATTTTGCACGTAATAAGGAGGCATTTCCTTGCGTGCGGCCGTGGACCCAACTGTCGGCCTCTCCACGTACAGTCCACTTCAGATGCATGTCGGTCGTTGACCACGTTGACTAGGCCGCGCTGAGAGCACCAGGGCGGTGGACGACGGCGAGGCCTAGGAAGGGAACGACACAGAGGCAGGGAAGACTCGGCAGTTGTTTCCCACGCGGAGGGGAGTACAACTGTACGAGGGTTTACTGGTTCGTCTGCTGTCGCCGGATAATAACAACAGGTGTGGGTGAGTAGAGGGATGGCTAGGCCAGCGATGGGAGTACGGTGGGGCGGTGAGGCCTGCGCGGCAGCACAGCCGGCCGCGGGGAGGAGAGAGCAGGCAGTCCCGCCGGCACTTGTTTGGGCAGCTGGAGCAGGAAGAGCAGAGATTGAAGAAGCATGACGGCCGTTGGATGGACATCCAATAGTCACTGCTTGTGCATCAACCTTTTTTTAGGAAAGCCTCAAATTTGTGGAAAACATCATACATCCCATCTGCCATTATTTCTAATAATTTACAGCCCATTTACTAATTCTTAGGCTGCGTTTGGTAGCAAAGTTTTTTAAAGTTTTTTGAGAATACTGTGGTTTCTGGAAAAAAAACCATGGTTTTGAATACTTTGCTGCATTTGGCATTAGAAAAAACTGAAGTTTTGTAAACCACAATATGCCAGAAACCATGGTATTTTTGCGGTTTCTGGAAAAGAGGTCCCGACCACTTTTTTTTAAAACAGAACGGAGAGAAATCGTCGGGAGATTGCAGTTGACCTTGCCGTCTACATCGAGATAAGAATACCAGCTGCGATCCGATCCTATTTTCCCTCTTTCTGTTATATGGAAACCCTTGGTTCTAGCCAATCCCATCCTATTTACGAGTAGTAGGTCTCTCAGGTTCTTCTTCCAGCTGGCATCCCATGCAAGTCCCGTCTCTTCTCTGCAGCGCCATGAGTGAATCAAGCGGGATATATGTAGGTGGCTTATTTGAAACCTTCAATGCCAGCAGCCCATGCATGTAGGTGCATTAGGGGTAGTCTACAGATCCTAGCATCTAGGTCCGGTGGATGTCTGCATGGCAGCTGCATGCAGCAGGCTGCTGTTTGTAGCCGCTAATTACTCTCAGTCAATCAATCATCCACGCTAAAATACTTGGTCAAAACTTTGGTAAAACAACACCAACCAAACGCATGTAAAAATGAGAAAAACATTGTTTTTAAAAAACTGTAGTATTCAATGCCCACCCAGGAGAATACTCTGGTTTTCAATTACCACAGTTTTAAAAATACTTTGCTGCCAAACTAAGCCTTAAGGTTTTTTTGGAGCCATATTCTTTTTGTTAGCATTACAGCCCATATTGTGGCCACGGTTAAAAAATTATACGAAATTTTGCATATTTCGGTGCAGTCCGAACTGTTTTTAATCCCAAAATTTCGAGTCACATTCAAACTGATTTTAAAAATAAATGTATATCAATATAAAATCCAAAAAATTGTCCATGCATAAAAATCAATGCAATTTAAAATCTCAAAATGAAAAAAATAAATTTGAAACTAATTGCCGGTTTGATGTGTTTTAAAAATGTACAACCCATTTCTCATTACTGATAGGCCATTTCTCGGCCAGCCGAATGAAGCTCTCCTCGTCTTGAAAGATTTGCAGCCCAACAGGCCTGACAAAGCGCCTTACTTGGCAAATCACAAAAAAACTGGGCTGTGGCCGTGGACCTAGCTACGGCCATGGACCCAGCTGTCAGCCTCTCCACGTACAGTACTCATCCGATGGAAGTCCGTCGTTGACCACATTGACCACGCCGCGCCGAGAGCACCAAGGCGGTGGACGACGGTGAGGCCTA
The DNA here is from genome assembly GCF_018294505.1 of Triticum aestivum. NCBI lineage: Eukaryota > Viridiplantae > Streptophyta > Magnoliopsida > Poales > Poaceae > Triticum > Triticum aestivum. The sequence goes on along the minus strand of NC_057802.1, from coordinate 416,283,588 downwards.
GGAAGGGGACGACGCGGAGCCGGGGAAGACGCGACAGTGGATGCCCACGCGGAGAGGAGTACGAGGGTTCACTGGTTCGGCTGCGGTGTGAGGCTGCCGTCACTGCAGAATAACAGGGGGTGTGGGTGAGTGGAGCGATGGCCTGGCCAGTGGTGGGAGTAGTATGGGGGCGGTGAGGCCTCCACGGCTGCACAGCCGGCCACAGGAGGCAAGAGCAGGCGGCACGACCGGCGCTGCTTTGGGCGGCTGGAGCAAGAAGACCAGAGGTTGAAGAAGCACTATGGCCGTTGGATGGACATCGTACGGTCACTGGAGCTAGAATCATTCATATTGACTAAGTTGACAAAGCCCTCTGTCCCCGTCAACTTAGTAGGCCCACAACTCAGCCACCCACTATGGTGGGTCCCAGCTAGCAGGGGGGTTTTCATTTTTTTGTGCGTCATAAGGAGGCACTTCCTTGCGTGCAAAGATATAGCTGGTGGGTCCGACCTGTCAGCGGGGGGAACGTTTTTTTCGCGAAATACAGAAGCCCTTCCCATGGGTCCTAGCTGTCAGGTGGAGGAATCATTATTTTGCGCGTAATAAGGAGGCATTTCCTTGCGTGCGGCCATGGACCCAGCTGTCAGCCTCTCCACGTACAGTCCACTTCCGGTGGATGTCGTTCATTGACCACATTGACCAGGCCACGCCGAGAGCACCAGGGCGGTGGACGACGGCGAGGCCTAGGAAGGGAACGACACGGAGCTAGGGAAGACTCGGCAATTGTTTCCCACACGGAGAGTACGAGGGTTTAGTGGTTCGTCTGCCGTCCCCGGAGAATAACAGCAGGTGTGGGTGAGTAGAGGGGTGGCTAGGCCAGCGATGGGAGTACGGTGGGGCGGTGAGGCCTGCGCGGCAGCATAGCCGGCCGCGGGAGGAGGGAGCAGGCAGTCCCGCCGGCGCTTGTTTGAGCGGGTGGAGCAGGAAAAGCAGAGAGTGAAGAAGCACGACAGCCGTTGGATGGACATCCAACAGTCACTGCTCTCTTGTGCATTATTTCTAATAATGTACAGCCCATTTGCTAATTCTTAAGAATTTTTTTGGAGCCCATCTTCTTTTTTTAGCATTACACCCCATATTGTGGCCACGGTTAAAACGTATACGATTTTTTTTGCATATTTCGGTGCGGTCAACTGTTTTTAATCCCGAAATATCGATTCACATTCAAACTATTTTGAAAAATAATTTATATAAATATAAAATCCAAATAATTGTCCACGCATAAAAATCAATGGAATTTAAAATCTTGTAATAACAAAAATTGAAACTAATTCCCGGTTTGATGTGTTTTAAAAATGTACAGCCCATTTCTGGGCAAACCGAATGAAACTCTCCTCGTCTTGAAAGATTTGCAGCCCAGCAGGGCTGATAAAGAAAGTAGGCCTCGTTTGGGTATTTCTTTTAAAAAATAGAACTGGGCTAGCCATTTTCAGCAAGAAAAAAACACAACTGGGCTCATGATGTGGTAAACATAAATAAAACCCTGGCTAGACGGGCCACAGCCCCCGCACAGCCCCGTTGTTACCCTGATCCGTCGCTAAAACTAGTATAAATAACAAATGCTTGTTCCTCAAAAAAAACTGCGCGACCTGCTGGGTCCCTGGTGTCAGCCGCTCATAGTGTAATTCTCTCATTTATTGACTACGTTGACAATGGCGTGAGCCCCAGATGTCCAACCATTAGGAGGAACCATATTTTTGGGCTTGTAATAAAGAGGCACTTGCTTGTGTACTGCCATGACGCTGGTGGGTCCCTACTGTCATCCTCTCCACGTACAGTCATCTCCTTGTTCCTCTCGGTTGTGGACAACGTTGACAACGCAAGAGGGCGGCACACCGCGCACGGCGAGCGAACCAAGGCCGCAAGGCGGAGGACGACAGCGAGGCCTCGGACGGAACGAACAGGAGCCGTGGAAGATGCGCCGGTCCAGTCATAGGCGGAGGGGAGTACGAGGGTTTACTGGTTCGGGTGCGGGTGCGTGTTGGGGCTGACGTCGCTGGAGAATAACAGGACGTGTGGGGGAATAGAGGGAGGGACTGGCCAACGTTGGAGGGTACGTATAGTAGGGCGGCGGAGGCGCAGCCAGCCATGGGAGGCGGGAGCAGGCGGAGCCGACGGGGTGGTTTTGTTTGGGTGGCTGGAGGAAGAAGAAGACAAGAGATAGAATATACACGACAGATGTTGGATGTCAATCCAACGGCTGGTAGGTAGAATCGTTTGTTGACTGGCTAGTAAGTCGACACCACCTTGGATAGGCTATTTCCTCGCGGGTCCCAAATGTCAGAATCCAAATCTGTCACGGTCATGCAGCCCTTCCTATGAAAATTTACAGCCCATTTGATGTGCTAGTTGGAAATAAGTTTGTGGGTGCTGGTGGGGGCTAATCACTTGGCTTCTATAATGCACAGTGAGCTCAAGCAGCCGGCGAGAGTGATGTTATTTCTCTTGGTTGGGATTTGTTAGTTGTTACAATATTTCACTCTAAATTAAATGACTGGCAAGCCATTTGCCTTGCTTCAAAGAAAATATGACAGTCACAGCCGAGTTGAAAAGGGCAAGAACATCTAACTCCAGCTTACAAACTGTACAAAAGCATGAGGGTTAATTGTTCATCAGGTTTACAAAAAATCCAGGTTGAAAAGGGCAACAACATCTAACTCCAGCACTGTTTTTGGCAGTCACAGTCAAATGGATCGGTCAGGTCCATAGAATGAACATCCTGGGTCGTAAAATTTACTGGATTATGACCACAATATGTTGTAAATAGAAGCTCGGCACGTTCAGAAGCTCTTTTGCCCACATGAAACTCCTTTTTTTGCTCTTCCACGTACACATCCATCAAAACCATGCTGCTGATAAACTTAAGCCTGATGGACAATAGTAACCTCGCATTCAGCAGGAAGAATGTGACAAATCTAGTGTTTGCACGGCTGGCTACATATCGTTCTAGCGTTATTGTCTTCAATCGAATCTCATGAGAAGTGAGAAAATCCCGATGCTTATGAATCCACCGATTGGTTATAACTTTCTTACCCCGTCCTGTTGCCTAAATAGACATGAAGATTGAAAACAGTTAAGGTCTAAAAAAAGAGTGTCGAAAGAGCAACATCTGAACGGTTAATTCTAGTACACTATATGCGGGCTTCCAATGTGCGTGAAATTATCACCTTTATATACAACTTCTCCAGACATGGAAAGCATTGCAGCAAGCCAATAATCTTGTTCAGATCAAAACTATTCATTTGGATATATAAGATCTTGACAGAATCCAGCACCATTGATAGGCCATCCATGGAGAAACTCTTCATTGAGCATAGAACATAATATTAGTAGAAAATGTGTACTCCAAGATGACATATAACTTATGCGTAGAAATTTAAAATGCAGCTTATGGTTACAAGTGTAGATAATAATGTAAAGTACCTGAAGAACTGTGGAGCCAAACACCATATTGAAATGAGCACAGAGATCATGCATTACACCCAAGTTCTCCAGTTTAGGCGCAGAGAGGACGATTATTTGCAACGGTGAATAACTAGAATCAAGGATCAACCTTTGAAGTGAAGGGGCATCTTGGATGATGAGCTGCCTTTCATCAAAACAAATTCCAATTCTTACAAGGTTAGGCTACTTTATTTGGAGACAACCGATTCTAACTGTGAAAACAAGCACCAAGCACTCCAGGGCAGGGCAACTGGAGTGGATGATGCTGTGCAATGAGGTCGCCGATATACGAACCCGCACAAGTGAAAGTTTCTTGAGAAATGGGAGTCGAAGGTTTAGTACCAGATTTTCTGGTAGGTCGCACATCACAAAGGTGGCGGTGTGGAGAGAGGAGGAAAACCGTGAGATGGACATCGGTGCTGAGGGCACAGGTAGATGGCGTTCGGTATGTGGTAGGTGATTTCCAGGGGAGTAGTAGAACTCAAGCAGCTGTAGTTCTGTGAATTTAGGGGATTTCAGCCAGACGTCCACCGTGAAGGGCATGGTATGCTTGCTCAGGTAGCATGACGGGATGCAGAGGCTTTGAACGGAGCCCTGGTGGGAGGAGATGAAGGCTCTAGGGATTTCGAAATCATTGAAGAGAGATAGCTGACGACAGTCGAGATTAAGGGGCATGGCGCGCCATAGAGGGCGCCACCGAATTGAGAGGACTTGGGTGCGGCAGCAATCCTTGGTGGGGAGAAGCGAGATGATCTCCCCAAGGACGGCGTCCGGGAGATCGTTGATGCGGTCCACCCGGGATTCTACGGGTTCCTGGGATCCGGTGGGGGCGGGGTCGCCGCTTCTCCCCGCGCTGCCGGGTGCGGGATCTACAACAGGCGTCGCCGCTGGCGGGAGCCTCATCTTCTTGGCGATGGGGTCAGCCGACTCCATTTTCCTTGAGGGCGTCGCGTTGCGCTCACGGATTTGAGCAGAGTAACGAATGACGAGCCTAGTTGTAGTGCGAGTGAAGAAGAAGGGGAGCTGGGGTTTTCTGTAGTAGTGAGGAAGAAGGGGAGCTGGGGTTTTCTGTAGGAGTGAGGTGAGCAATTTGGGGGTACGAGTGGAGCGGGCTGACGTGAGGTGGGTGGGAGTGAGGAGGAAGAAGAACACCCAGGTTTTTTTGGGAGGCGGTGTGCTGGGTGTGGGTAGCGCCTCTCATTCAGTAAATATATGGACTTTTGAATTGATTTTACTATTTACCAGGGTGGATGGGCTGTTTTGTCTTGGGCCTAGAGAAACAATTACTACTAGTACAGTGGAGACACTCTACAGCTACCCAGAAAAACAATTACTACTAGTACAGTGGATACAATACCGCTTCTGGCTCCTCCTAGGTCATCGAAACGTCTCCCTCTACTGAATGCTGTTATACTTTTGTTCACCGACATGCGGGCCATGCAGCGCGCGGGCCCAAATGCCATCCACCAAATTAGAAGGCAGTATGCAGGCGGAGAGTCACCCCGGTCGTAGCGCGGCAATAACGAGCTGTCGTATCACAAAACCCCACCTCCCCGCAGTCTAAGTTTGACGGACGAAGCAACCATCATTTCACTCTTCGCTGAATCCCTTTCTACCTCACCGTCTTCAAGAAAGGCAACACTCGCATCTGCCACTGTTCTTCTCTCCCAACGAAGGGAAGGTAAGCGGATCCGTGATGTTGGTATATTTTCGTTCAGAGAAGAAAAAAGAACTTTTGCAAAGCAGTAATAACCGATTGAAAGGATCGATATAGTTGACTAGAGGGGGGGGGTGAATAGGCAACTAACAATTTTTTTTGCTTTTCTTTACCAAATTAAACTTTGCATCAAAGTAGGTTGTCTAGATATGCAACTAGGTGGGCAACCTATATGATGCAACAACAACAAGCACACAAGCAAGTAAGGTATATAACACAAATAAGCTAGCACAAGTAAAGGGATGAAATAACCAAGAGTGGAGCCGGTGAAGACGAGGATGTGTTACCGAAGTTCCTTCCTTTTGAGGGGAAGTACGTCTCCGTTGGAGCGGTGTGGAGGCACAATGCCCCCCGGGAAGCCACTAGGGCCACCGTATTCTCCTCACGCCCTCACACAATGCGAGATACCGTGATTCCACTATTGGTGCCCTTGGAGGCGGCAACCGGACCTTTACAAACAAGGTTGGGGCTCTCTCCACAACTTAATTGGAGGCTCCCAACGAAACCACGGAGCTTCACCACAATGGAATGTGGCTCCGAGGTGACCTCAACCATCTAGGGTGCTCAAACACCTAAGAGTAACAAAATCCACACAAGAACATATGGGGGAAGCAAATATCCTTTGGTGGAAGTGTAGATCTAGGTCTCCTCCTTCAATCCCTAGCAAATCAACAAGTTTGAGTGGCTATAGAGAGAGATCGGGCAAGAGAGCTAGAGTAGCGTTAATGGTGGAGTGAGAGAGGTAAGAGGTAAGTGTGGTAGGTGGAAGAAGCACCCTTATATAGCAATCCTAAAAATCCAACCATTACTGCGTTTTCTGTACTACAGCGGTACAACCGCTCCTTGTCCTGGTACAACCGGGACTCACGGTTTCTGTGCAGAACCCTACCAGGCGGTACAACCGGGCGACTAGGCGGTAGTACCGTTTAAGAGAACAACCGGACCAACCGCCCAGCCACCGCTGAACCACCGCATAGAACCAGTAGGGAGTCACCCCTGAGTGCGGTAGTCGAGCGGTACATGACCGGTGCAACTGCTTGACCTTGAGCGCTTGGACGGCTAAGTCCTGAGTGGTAGAACCGCTCTGGGCACCGGTGGTACCGGTACGACCGGACCAACCGGGCCACCACCGCCTGAGTACCGCATCAAAACAGAAGTCTGACCGGTACTTGGGCGGTGCTTGGCCGGAACAACCACTGTAGTCTTTGCTGAGCATGGTGGCGGTACCACCGCCCGGAGGCAGCGGTACATCCGCTCGGTCAAGACTGGTAAGCGTCAAGAACCAACGGTACAACCGCTGGGAAGCCACAGCAAGCAGTAGGATCAGAAGGGAAGAGCTCTCTCTCACAATGAAGGAAGGCAAGAGAGGGGTGAGGCAAGTGTACGTGAAAAGATTCCCCCAACTCCTTCCAATGTGAATTCCCTCTTGATAGTACGGGTTCCCTACGACCAAAGAGATAAAAAGCATGGAAAACTCCGTCTTTGATCTTTTCCTTCCAGAGAGAATAGCTATCCGATGAAAGCCTACCCACAGAGAACCTGAAGCACTTAGCACAAGATTAGACCAACAAAGAGTAGTCATCATCATCCAAAACACAAAGTAGGGAAATGCCCTTACAATCTCCCCCTTTTTGGTGGATGATGACAACAACACGATTTGCACGAGGGAAGTCTAGAAAATGTAGACGGGACTCCCCTAGATGTGTGCCCCAATTTTGGCACCCATTAAGGGTGAGACTCCCCCTAGATTTTATAGAATCGCCACTCCTACTAGAGAGGATATGCGAAGATAAGCAGAGAAGCACATAATATGAAGGTAACGATAATAACGGAATAGAACAACAACATCACCGATAATAGAGATAGATAGCAAGATAGGCGCATGTCTTACACCATGCAAGATGAGATAAGCAACAAGGTTCACAAGCTAAAGTTCAAACACAACGCACGAAAAAGGGAAACACAAACCCAAGCGAGGCAAAAACCACCCATGCAAATCCCGAGCCCTATAGAACACTCTCCCCCTTTGGCATCAAGACACCAAAAAGGAAAAGAGCGAAGCTAGCGCCCCAAAGCTCAGTCGTCCTCCTATGACTCCTCGGTAGCATCTGGATCCTCATCATCAGCAGACTCGTCATCATCGTCGTGATCGGATTCCTCCATGAAATCATCAGTTGTAGCAAAGGAGGTGGAAGGCTGGCGAGGGACCTCGTCATCAGACCACGTGCTGTGTGAAGAGATCCATCGCTCCTCCGGTGTGATGCTCTTCTCAGAACCACTATGGATAGGCATGTTGAGGTGCTTCATCATCGCAATCTGACGACGCCGGGCATGCTTCTCATTGGCATGGGCTTCATACATCCTCTTCTGGATGTCAGACTGGAGGCAGAAAGTCTTCTTCACCTTGGCAGTGAGCTTGTCCACCCAAGAAGACTTGACCCCTAGCTCCATCTCAAAGTCCTCATCGTCCGGGGTGGCATAGACATCCCCAGGAGCATTAGCAGGGAAGCGAGGCTCGGCGTGCTTCTTCCTCTTGAGTAGCTTGACCTCATGAACAGTGAGATTATCGGGAGAAGCGAGAGCCTCTCCAGGACGACGAACCTCCCAAACCGAGTTCAGAAAGCACATGACAAACGGAACATAAATGGGGACCTTCCTATAGATTACCATGTTGTACATCTCGTGCCACAGCTAGTTGGACACATCAAACGTTTCCGCAGAACCCACCTTCGTCTTCATTGCAACCATCAAGTCAACAAGATAGCCATGGATTTCATCCTGATTCCCCACCTTGGGCAGAAGCACATTGCAAAACATGCGATGCATGATGTCTAGACCTTCAGCAAATCCTTAGATTCTCCAATAATACCACGGCCCGAATGTACAGAGGGGCAAGCTTCTCCTTAGGCATGGACTCAAGTTGGTCATGAGGACGAATGCCACCCCTTCCTTCCATACCGGTATCGTCATACCCAATAGCATTGCAGAAGGCCCTCCAGGGCACTTGAAAGAGCTCATCACGGCACATGAATGTGAGAGTGCGAGTGTCATCTTCTCCAAAGTGAACAGTGGCATATAACTGATGGGCAAGCTGAACATCAAAGTCACAGTTAACTGACATGAGCTTGACCAGATCGAACTCCTCACAGAGAGCCAAGGCCTCACCAAAGTACTCCAAGTTGTTCCTCCAATGGTCAAGATCGATGGTCCACTGCTTGGCATACCTGTTCTTGTTGTGCTCAAAGAGTTCATGAACAATCCAAACTTGCATCTCATTCCGGAACTGAACGGTGGTCTAACGAGGAGCAATGGGAACCTCATAAGGATTCTTCGAGCGGAAGGCTTCCCAATCCTTGGCTTTCCAACAGTTCAAAGGCAAAACCACACGTTGTTTGGCAGCGGCAGACTTTTCACGGCGAGTGGGCTTGGTGGGAATCACAACCTCTTCTTCGTCATCAGACGCAGTCGGGCGCAAGGTCCTTCGTGCCCTCTTCTTGGTCTTGCGAGGAGCAGAGCGAGAACTAGAGCCACCTGTACACACACACACACACACACACACGAGGAGAACACAAGAAATCCAGCAAAGATGAGAGGATTGCACAAACAAATAGACGAATAGATTGATTGCACAAAACATAGAAAACAGAACAGGGTTACGTGGTGCAGATATCCTGGCTGTACTGGTTCTCCTACCGGTAGAACCGCTGAACAGTGGTAATACCAGTAGGGAATAGATCTAACCGCGAAATATGAATCACACTAGCCATATTCTAATCTCTAAGAAGTGCAATCTAAGCAGGAGACAAATAGAGATCTCTTCCACCCAATAGTTTAAACAATAAACGCGGAATGTCAAGTAATGCCCTAGAAGTAGGGAACAAACCCTAGAACGAAGAACGAAGGACATGGGGCATTACCGGCATCCATGGGAAGAAATCGGGAAGGAGGAGGCCTCCTTGGAGAGGATCCACGGAGACCCCACGGATCCAAAGCGCGAGAAGTGATAACCCACAAGTATAGGGGATCGCAGCAGTTTTCGAGGGTAGAGTATTCAACCCAAATTTATTGATTCGACACAAGGAGAGCCAAAGAATATTCTCAAGTATTAGCAATTGAGTTGTCAATTCAACCACACCTGGATAACTCAGTATCTGCAGCAAAATATTTAGTAGCAAAGTAATATGGAAGTAACGGTAATGGTAGCAAAAGTAACATTTTTGGGTTTTGTAGTGATTGTAACAGTAGCAGCGGAAAAGTAAATAAGCGAAGAACAATATGTGAAAAGCTCGTAGGCATTGGATCGGTGATGGAGAATTATGCCGGATGTGGTTCATCATGTAACAGTCATAACATAGGGTGACACAGAACTAGCTCCAATTCATCAATGTAATGTAGGCATGTATTCCGAATATAGTCATACGTGCTTATGGAAAAGAACTTGCATGACATCTTTTGTCCTACCCTCCCGTGGCAGCGGGGTCCTAATGGAAACTAAGGGATATTAAGGCCTCCTTTTAATAGAGAACCAGACCAAAGCATTAACACATAGTGAATACATGAACTCCTCAAACTATGGTCATCACCGGGAGTGGTCCCGATTATTGTCACTTCGGGGTTGCCGGATCATAACACATAGTAGGTGACTATAGACTTGCAAGATAGGATCAAGAACTCACATATATTCATGAAAACATAATAGGTTCAGATCTGAAATCATGGCACTCGGGCCCTAGCAACAAGCATTAAGCATAGCAAAGTCATAGAAACATCAATCTCAGAACATAGTGGATACTAGGGATCAAACCCTAACAAATCTAACTCGATTACATGATAAATCTCATCCAACCCATCAGCGTCCAGCAAGCCTACGAGGAAATTACTCACGCACGGCGGTGAGCATCATGAAATTGGTGATGGAGGATGGTTGATGATGACGATGGCGACGGATTCCCCTCTCCGGAGCCCCGAACGGACTCCAGATCAGCCCTCCCAAGAGAGTTTAGGGCTTGGCGGCGGCTCCGTATCGTAAAACATGATGAATCTTTTTCTCTGATTTTTTTCTCCCCGAACACGAATATATGGAGTTGGAGTTGAGGTCGGTGGAGCACCAAGGGGCCCACGAGGCAGGGGCACGCCCAGGAGGGCAGGCGCGCCCCCACCCTCATGGACAGGGTGTGGGCCCCCTGGCCTTGATTCTTTCGCCAGTATTTTTTATTATTTCCAAAAATAATCTCCGTGGAGTTTCAAGTCATTCCGAGAACTTTTGTTTCTGCACATAAATAATACCATGGCAATTCTGCTGAAAACAGTGTCAGTCCGGGTTAGTTCCATTCAAATCATGCAAGTTAGAGTCCAAAACAAGGGCAAAAGTGTTTGGAAAAGTAGATACGACGGAGACGTATCAACTCCCCCAAGCTTACCTTTGCTTGTCCTCAGGCAATTCAGTTGATAAACTGAAAGTGATAAAGAAAAACTTTTACAAACTCTGTTTGCTCTTGTTGTTGTAAATATGTAAAGCCAGCATTCAAGTTTTCAGCAAAGATTATGACTAACCACATTCACAATAACTCTTAGGTCTCATGTTTACTCATATCAATGGCATAATCAACTAGCGAGCAATAATAATAAATCTCGGATGACAACACTTTCTCAAAACAATCATGATATGATATAACAAGATGGTATCTCGCTAGCCCTTTCTGAGACCGCAAAACATAAATGCAAAGCACCTTTAAAGATCAAGGACTTACTAAACATTGTAATTCATGGTAAAAGAGATCCAGTCATAGTCATACCCAATATAAATTAATAGTAATGTATGCAAATGACAGCGGTGCTCTCTAGCTAGTGCTTTTTAGTAAGAGGGTGATGACTCAACATAAAAGTAAATAGATAGGCCCTTCGCAGAGGGAAGCATGAGAGGTGCTAGAGCTCGATTTTGAAATAGAGATAAATAATATTTTGAGCGGCATACTTTCATTGTCAACATAACAACCGAGAGATGGCGATATCTTCCATGCTACACACATTATAGGCGGTTCCCAAACAGAATGGTAAAGTTTATACTTCCCCTCCACCAACAAGCATCAATCCAGGGCTTGCTCGAAACAACGAGCGCCTCCAACTAACAACAGTCCCGGGGGAGTTTTGTTCGCAATTATTTTGATTTGATTTGCATAAAGCATGGGACTGGGCATCCCAGTGAGCAGCCATTTTCTCGTGAGTGAGGAGCGGAGTCCACTCCTCTTGAGAATAACCCGCCTAGCATGGAAGATAAGGACATCCCTAGTTGATACATGAGCTATTCGAGTATACAAAACAGAATTTCATTTGAGATTTAGAGTTTGGCACATACAAATTTACTTGGAACGGCAGGTAGATACCGCATATAGGAAGGTATAGTGGACTCATATGGAATAACTTTGGGGTTTAAGGGATTGGATGCACAAGCAGTATTCCCGCTTAGTACAAGTGAAGGCTAGCAAAAGACTGGGAAGCGACCAACTAGAGAGCGACAACAGTCATGAACATGCATTAAAATTAATAAACATTGAGTGCAAGCATGAGTAGGATATAATCCACCATGAACATAAATATCATGAAGGCTATGTTGATTTGTTTCAACTACATGTGCGAACATGTGCCAAGTCAAGTCACTTGAATCATTCAAAGGAGGATACCACCCCATCATACCACATCACAACCATTTTAATAGCATGTTGGCACGTAAGGTAAACCATTATAAGCTCCTAGCTAATTAAGCATGGCATAAGTAACTATAATCTCTAATTGTCATTGCAAACATGTTTATTCATAATAGGATGAATCAGGAACGATGAACTAATCATATTTACAAAAACAAGAGTGGTCGAGTTCATACCAGCTTCTCTCATCTCAATCGGTCCATCATATATCGTCATAATTGCCTTTCACTTGCACGACCGAATGATGTGAATAATAATAGTGCACGTGCATTGGACTAAGCAGGAATCTACGAGCATTCAATAAACAGGAGAAGACAAGGCAATATGGGCTCTTGGTTAAATTAACAATAATGCATATAAGAGCCACTTCAACATTTTTATTATGGTCTTCTCCTATCGACCCCCAAAGAAAAGAAAATAAATTAAACTGTTTACACGGGAAAGCTCCCAACAAGCAAAAGAAGAACAAGAAATATTTTGGGGTTTTCTTCTAATTATTACTATAGCATGAAAGAAAACTAGCTAAAAGCTACAACTATTTTTTTGTTTTTCTTAAGGTTTATCAAACACACAAGAAGAAAGCTGTGAAGCCCCCGATTCAATCGTATACTAATCATACATGCAAACGTGTATGATCAAGATCAGGGACTCACGGGAAGATATCACAACACAACTCTAAAAATAAAATAAGTCATACAAGCATCATAATACAAGCCAGGGGCCTCGAGGGCTCGAATACAAGTGCTCGATCATAGACGAGTCAGCGGAAGCAACAATATCTGAGTACATAAATTAATAAACAAGTTGCCAAAAGATGGCTTGCACAAACTGGGATGCAGATTGAAAGAGGCGCATGCCTCCTACCTGGGATCCTCCTAAACTACTCCTGGCCGTCGTCAGCGGCCTGCACATAGTAGTAGGCACCTCCGGTGTAGTAGGAGTCGTTGTCGACGGTGGCGTCAAGCTCCTGGGCTCCAGCATCTGGTTGCGACAACCAGGTAGAATGGAAAGGGGGAAAAGAGGGAGAAAAGCAACCGTGAGTACTCATCCAAAGTACTCGCAAGCAAGGAGCCACACTACATATGCATGGGTATATGTGTAAAGGGTCATATCGGTGGACTGAACTGCAGAATGCCAGAATAAGAGGGGGATAGCTAATCCTGTCGAAGACTACGCTTCTGGCCACCTCCATCTTGCAGCATGTAGGAGAGAGTAGATGGTAAGTTCACCAAGTATCATCGCATAGCATAATCCTACCCGACGATCCTCTCCTCGTTGCCGCCCTGTTAGAGCGCGATCACCGGGTTATATCTGGCACTTGGAAGGGTGTGTTTTTATTAAGTATCCGGTTCTAGTTGTCATAAGGTCAAGGTACAACTCCGGGTCGTCCTTTTATCGAGGGACACGGCTATTCGAATAGATAAACTTCCCTGCAGGGGTGCACCACATAACCCAACACGCTCGATCCCATTTGGCCAGACACACTTTCCTGGGTCATGCCCGGCCTCGGAAGATCAACACGTCGCAGCCCCACCTAGGCACAATAGAGAGGTCAGCACGCCGGTCTAAATCCTATGGCACAGGGGTCTGGGCCCATCGCCCATTGCACACCTGCATGTTGCGTGGGCGGCCGAAAGCAGACCTAGCAACCTCCATTACAAAGGAAGTCACGTTACGCGGTCCAATCTGGCGCGCGCCGCTCAGTCGCTGACGTCACGAAGGCTTTGGCTGATACCACGACGCCGAGTACCCATAACTGTTCCCGCGTAGTTGGTTAGTGCGTATAGGCCAATGGCTAGACTCAGATCAAATACCAAGATTTTGTTAAGCGCATTAAGTATCCGCGAATTCCGACCAGGGCCAGGCCCACCTCTCTCCTAGGTGATCTCAACCTGCCCTGTCGCTCCACCACAAAGTAACAGTCGGGGGCCGTCGGGAACCCAGGCCCACCTCTACCGGGATGGAGCCACCTGCCCCTTCAGCCCCCATCTCCGAACAGTATCATAAGTAATGAAACAGTATCAAGTATATAGCATATGCCCGTGATCACCTCCTGAAGTGATCACGGCCCGGTAGTATAGCAAGTCAGACAGACAAGAGTGTAGGGCCACTGATGGAATACTAGCATCCTGTACTAAGCATTTAGGATTGCAGGTAAGGGTAACAACTGTAGCAACAATGACAGGCTATGCAGCAGAATAGGATTAATGGAACGCAGTAACATGCTACACTACTCTAATGCAAGCAGTATAGAGAAGAGTAGGCGATATCTGGTGATCAAGGGGGGGCTTGCCTGGTTGCTCTGGCAAGAAGGGTTCATCGTCGATGTAGTCGATCACAGGGGTACCGGCAGCGATCTCGGGGTCTACCGGAAAGAAGTAACGGAGGGGAACACAATAAATAACAGAGAAATCTAAGCATCACAAAGCATAACATGGCAATACGCGGTGCTAGAGGTGATCTAACGCAGGGATAGGTAATACCGGCGAAGGGGGGAAACATCCGGAAAAGTATTCCCGGTGTTTCGCGTTTTCGGACAGGTGAACCGGAGGGGGAAAGTTGTGTGTTCGCTATGCTAGGGATGGGTGGCGGTCGAACGGGCTGCGTATCCGGATTCGTCTCGTCGTTCTGAGCAACTTTCATGTACAAAGTTTTTCCATCCGAGCTACGGTTTATTTTATATTAATTTTAAAAGATTTATCATTTTTGGAGTTATCAGATTAATTTAATTCGAAAACGTTTATTGCGTCATCATGACGTCAGCGGTCAGCGTTGACCGGTCAAACAGGGTAGTGGGGCCCGTTTGTCATTGATTGTTTATCTAATCAGATAATTAAGGTTAATGAACAGGGTTATTTAGATTAATTAACAGGATTAATTAAGTTAATTAAACTAACTATTTAATTAATTAGTTAATTTAATTTTTTTATTAGAACGTTCTCTGGGCGGGGCCCATGTGTCATAGGCCCCAGGCGCCATACCGGGTGCCAGCGTTAGCGGGTGTGGGCGTCCGACTGGGCGGACCCGAGAGGAGGCTGTTGGGGCACCGCGGGCGGCTCACCGGAGCGCAGCCACGGCGAGCAGGCGAAGCAAGCCAGGCCGCGGATAGGCGGGTCGGCAAGCGGCGACAACAGGACGCAGCGCCGGAGTGGGGCCGCGCGGACGGGCGCCGGGCAGGGAGCGCTGGGCACAGCCAGGGGCGTCGTCGTGGGCGAGGCCGGCCGGCCGAGCGAATGCGGGGAAGGCGGGGGCCGCAGTAGCAGGGGAGCAGGGCGGCGACGGACACGGGCAGCGAGGCAGACGCGAGGGCGCGTGCGCTAGCGCGGGGAGGCGCAGTGGATGCGACGCATGGGCGCGCGCGGCCATGTGAGCGTGTGCACGGGTACGGGATGGCGTCGGCGCACGGTGACCGCGGGGACAGAGAAGGAAGAGGCCTGGGGCCTCACCGTCATTCGTAGGGATGGGGGCTGCGGGGGTCGGGGTGGTCGACGGGGACGACGACAGAGAGGAAGCAGGCTGGTGGGGAGGAGGAGGCAGGCCGGCGATGGCGTCCGGCGAGGTAGCGCCGGCGAGGTGTTCCTCCAGGCGACGGTGAGGGCGACGCAACGTCGAGCTTGGGGACCGTGGTTGAGGAGGAGGTCGAGGACGAGTGACAGAGAAGGGAAGGCGGCACCGACGACGGTGGGTGGCGGGGCGGCTCCGGCGGGGATTCCGGGCGGCGGCAGCGAACGCCCCCGATCCGATCTGGATCGGGGAGGGGGCAGAGGGGGAGTGGAGCGAGTGGGGGGAAGTGGGCGACTAGGAGAGGGGTTAGGGTTTCAGGGTGAGAGGGCCATATAGGCCGAGACTGGGCTGGCTCAGTGGCCTGCTGGCCGGCTGGACCGTTTGGCCCAGTTGGTCAGGGGGGTTCTTTCTCCTTATTTTCATATTTTTTTGTGTTCTTTTCTTTTCTGTTTTTCTTTTAGTTACACATTAGTTTTAGTTCAGGAAAATATAACAATAGCCCCTAAAATAATGTTCCAGAATAACCCACTGTCGTAAAAGGTTTTACCCCGAATTAAAATAGTTTAGCAATTTATAAAATACCAAAAGCATTTATATAATTGTTTTTGCTATGGTTTAAATCATTTTAGAGTATTTAAACATTTTATAAAAAGTGTGGTTTCTCCGCCATAATTACCTATGCATTATTTGGCTCACTCAGAACATTTTAGTTTTAATATTTGAATTTTTTTATTGTTTGCCTTTAATTAAATTTCAATTTGAATCGTTTTGAACTAATGCGAGATTATCAACAATAACCGAGGTGACGTGGCATCATTAGTAGAGGGTTACTGTAGCTTAATTATCCGGGCGGCACAATTCTCCTCCACTACAAGAAATCTCGTCCCGAGATTTAAGAGGGGAGTAAGGGGGAAGAATAGGTTACGAAATTCTAACGATTCTTCTCAGTCATAGTTGCTCCTCTCGAAGAGGTCGATCCATTACATTGATGTCTTCAGTCCTCTGCTTCAGGTCATCATGATGAAGTTTGTCGTCCTTCCTTCAGGATCTTCACCGTACTTACGAAAGGGTGAGAAGGGAAAACCCTATAAGGACAGATTCTAACAAGATCGAGCATCAGACGGTTAACTCAGGGGAAGAAGCATAAGTATCTCTCGAATTGAAACTTAAGAAGATGTCGAGAGCAAAGTAAGAAGGTACCATGAGAAGTTTCAAATCGATAGGTAAGCGTTCGATGCCTATCAGAAGGTGAAAGGGGTTCAGAGCAACGAGAATAAGCATTGCGTCTGATACCCAAATAGATCACTTGGCAGGTGGCTCGTGAGTTACCTAAGAAGTCAAGCGCGAGGAATAACTTTGGAAACCGAGGGTGTACAGGAGAGTCAGGTTTCGATCCTGTGGAACTGTGGTTTATGGGCCCACCATGTGGTTTAAAAGTAGGAAGGGCGATGACGTCTTGCACGATCATGTAAGTGAGGCATGTCAGAGGATAGCCCGTCTGTTATGTTGGCAACATCAGTACCAAGGGCGAGGGACGAAGAGAACCAATTCCTGCTCGTTGAACGAGGCGGACCAATAGGCAAAGTTCTTATCCATCGGTGGTTACCAGAATGTTTTCAACAATAGTAACAGTGTCTTACTGACAGAGTTGTACGTCGAGGTGTTTACATAAGCAGGAGAATATCACTGCTTAAATCATATAGATCACAAGCAACGTTAAACCAACCAATGGATAGGAAAATATGACTATCAGATTAAATAGATCAATGGAAAGGAAAATGTGTTTAAACACATATTTCAAGGGTATATCCTTCCGAAGGTCAAGCAGAGCATGATATCCATGTTAGGATATAATGTAGAAAACTCTTTAGGTAGGGGAGAGAAATTTCATGACATTACCCATACAGCGGTGTCGGATAATTAAGCAGGAAACATTTAGCATTGGGCTTCAAATGTTCTTGTTGAAAATCGGAGTACCATAGGCATGCTTCGAGATAGCATTGACATGGTCATCAGGTGAAGATCAGACTTTGGAAACACAAAGGATCCATCAAGAATAACTTGTAGAATAAGTCTTACAATTTCCTCATGGAAGAATGGATAACCTTGCTGAAAAGGAATTTGTAACAATAGGGCCTCCGGCCAGGTGTGCTAGGTACAACATCACCTTATCGGGTCACATAAAGACCAATGTTATAACTCTTGGAAATATGCTCCAACCATCATATCAGACCGAGATTCAGATCTGATTGGTGTTAGGATAACTCAGACTCATGATGTCTAAGAAGGAAGGGGTGCAACACAATTTGACGAGATGGCGTTGCAAGATCCTCGGGAAATGAATTATGGAAGCAAGTTCCGAATCATGAATTCATCATTAAACCAAGGAGAAGAAGAGGATGTGGCTGATGGACTCAGCGACAATACATCAAGATTTCCAAAGAGATGGATTTCCACAATCATGTGAACAAGTAGATAACATTAGTCAGATTAAATGATACAATGATGTATGCTCGAGGAAAACATACACAATTAAACATTGGTTGAAAAGGTGCACCCAAAATATGGGCCAAGTAGCACGATCAATGTAAGGATGGTGAATCAATAACCAAAAAGTCTTAGAATGAAACTATCGACCATTCACTTCAAGGCAAGAGGGTTGCTGGAAGTTTTGAATTCACACATCATAGTTCAATTGTCGGTATGTTGGGAATCGTAGCATAATTTTAAAATTTTCCTACGCTCACCAAGATGCATCTATGGAGTATACTAGCAACGAGGGGAAAGGAGTGCATCTACATACCCCTGTAGATCGCGAGCGGAAACGTTCCAATGAACGTGGATGACGGAGTCGTACTCGCCGTGATCCAAATCACCGATGACCGAGTGCCGAACGGACGGCACCTCCGCGTTCAACACACGTACGGTGCAGCGACGTCTCCTCCTTCTTGATCCAGCAAGGGGGAAGGAGAGGTTGATGGAGATCCAGCAGCACGACGACGTGGTGGTGGATGTAGCGGGATGTCGGCAGGGCTTCGCCGAGCTTCTGCGAGAGAAAGAGGTGTAGCAGGGGGAGAGGGAGGCGCCCAAGGCTGTGTTGTTGCTGCCCTCCCTCCCCCCTTTATATAGGCCCCCTGGGAAGGGGGGCGCTGGCCAAGACCCATCTAGGGTGGGGGGCGGCGGCCAAGGGGGGTGCCTTGCCCCCAAGGCAAGTGGGGCGCCCCCCCACCCTAGGGTTTCCAACCCTAGGCGCAGGGGGGAGGCCCATGGGGGGGCGACCAGCCCACTAGGGGCTGGTTCCCTTCCCACTTCAGCCCACGGGGCCCTCCGGGATAGGTGGCCCCACCCGGTGGACCCCCGGGACCCTTCCGGTGGTCCCGGTACAATACCGGTAACCCCCGAAACTTTCCCAGTGGCCGAAACTTGACTTCCTATATATAATTCTTTACCTCCGGACCATTCCGGAACTCCTCGTGACGTCCGGGATCTCATCCGGGACTCCGAACAACTTTCGGGTTTCCGCATACACATATCTCTACAACCCTAGCGTCACCGAACCTTAAGTGTGTAGACCCTACGGGTTCGGGAGACATGCAGACATGACCGAGACGCCTCTCCGGTCAATAACCAACAGCGGGATCTGGATACCCATGTTGGCTCCCACATGTTCCACGATGATCTCATCGGATGAACCATGATGCCGAGGATTCAATCAATCCCGTATGCAATTCCCTTTGTCAATCGGTATGTTACTTGCCCAAGATTCGATCGTCGGTATCCCAATACCTTGTTCAATCTCGTTACCGGCAAGTCTCTTTACTCGTACTGCAATGCATGATCCCGTGACTAACGCCTTAGTCACATAGAGCTCATTATGATGATGCATTACCGAGTGGGCCCAGAGATACCTCTCCGTCACACGGAGTGACAAATCCCAGTCTCGATCCGTGCCAACCCAACAGACACTTTCGGAGATACCCGTAGTGCACCTTTATAGTCACCCAGTTACGTGGTGACGTTTGTCACACCCAAAGCACTCCTACGGTATCCGGGAGTTGCACGATCTCATGGTCTAAGGAAAAGATGCTTGACATTGGAAAAGCTCTAGCAAACGAAACTACACGATCTTTTATACTATGCTTAGGACTGGGTCTTGTCCATCACATCATTCTCCCAATGATGTGATCCCGTTATCAATGACATCCAATGCCCATAGTCAGGAAACCATGACTATTAGTTGATCAACGAGCTAGTCAACTAGAGGCTTACTAGGGACACGTTGTGGTCTATGTATTCACACATGTATTACGATTTCCGGACAATACAATTATAGCATGAACAATAGACGATTACCATGAACAAAGAAATATAATAATAACCATTTATTATTGCCTCTAGGGCATATTTCCAACAGTCTCCCACTTGCACTAGAGTCAATAATCTAGTTACATTGTGATGAATCGAACACCCATTGTGTCCTGGTGTTGATCATGTTTTGCTCTAGGGAGAGGTTTAGTCAACGGATCTGCTACATTCAAGTCCGTATGTACTTTACAAATATCTATGTCTCCATTTTGAACACTTTCACGAATGGAGTTGAAGCGACGCTTGATATGCCTGGTCTTCCTGTGAAGCCTGGGCTCCTTCGCAAGTGCAATAGCTCCAGTGTTGTCACAGAAGAGAGTCATCGGGCCCGACGCATTGGGAATCACCCCTAGGTCGGTAATGAACTCCTTCATCCAGACTGCTTCTTGTGCTGCCTCCGAGGCCGCCATGTACTCCGCTTCACATGTAGATCCCGCCACGACGCTTTGCTTGCAACTGCACCAGCTTACTGCTCCTCCATTCAAAATATACACGTATCCGGTTTGTGACTTCGAGTCATCCAGATCTGTGTCGAAGCTAGCGTCGACGTAACCCTTTACGATGACCTCTTCGTCACCTCCATAAACGAGAAACATATCCTTAGTCCTTTTCAGGTACTTTAGGATATTCTTGACCGCTGTCCAGTGTTCCATGCCGGGATTACTTTGGTACCTTCCTACCAAACTTACGGCAAGGTTTACATCAGGTCTGGTACACAACATGGCATACATAATAGACCCTATGGCCGAGGCATAGGGGATGACACTCATCTTTTCTATATCTTCTGCCGTGGTCGGGCATTGAGCCGTGCTCAATTGCACACCTTGCAATACAGGCAAGAACCCCTTCTTGGACTGATCCATATTGAACTTCTTCAATATCTTGTCAAGGTATGTACTCTGTGAAAGACCAACGAGGCGTCTTGATCTATCTCTATAGATCTTGATGCCTAATATATAAGCAGCTTCTCCAAGGTCCTTCATTGAAAAACACTTATTCAAATAGGCCTTCATACTTTCCAAGAATTCTATATCATTTCCCATCAATAGTATGTCATCCACATATAATATGAGAAATGCTACAGAGCTCCCACTCACTTTCTTGTAAATACAGGCTTCTCCATAAGTCTGTGTAAACCCAAACGCTTTGATCATCTCATCAAAGCGAATGCTCCAACTCCGAGATGCTTGCACCAGCCCATAGATTGAGCGCTGGAGCTTGCATACTTTGTTAGCATTCTTAGGATCGACAAAACCTTCCGGCTGCATCATATACAACTCTTCCTTAAGGAAGCCGTTAAGGAATGCCGTTTTGACGTCCATCTGCCATATCTCATAATCATAGTATGCGGCAATTGCTAACATAATTCGGACGGACTTCAGCTTCGCTACGGGTGAGAAAGTCTCATCGTAGTCAACCCCTTGAACTTGTCGATAACCCTTAGCGACAAGTCGAGCTTTGTAGATGGTCACATTACCATCCGCGTCCGTCTTCTTCTTAAAGACCCATTTGTTTTCTATGGCTCGCCGATCATCGGGCAAGTCAGTCAAAGTCCATACTTCGTTTTCAGACATGGATCCTATCTCGGATTTCATGGCTTCTAGCCATTTGTCGGAATCCGGGCCCGCCATCGCTTCTTCATAGTTCGAAGGTTCACCGTTGTCTAACAACATGACTTCCAGGACAGGGTTGCCGTACCATTTTGGTGCGGAACGTGTCCTTGTGGACCTACGAAGTTCAGTAGTAACTTGATCCGAAGCTTAATGATCATCATCATTAACTTCCTCCCCAGTCGGTGTAGGCACCACAGGAACATCTTCCCGCGCTGCGCTACTTTCCGGTTCGGAAGGGGTGACTATCACTTCATCAAGTTCCACTTTCCTCCCACTCAATTCTTTCGAGAGAAACTCCTTCTCTAGAAAGGACCCGTTCTTGGCAACGAAGATCTTGCCTTCGGATCTGAGGTAGAAGGTATACCCAATAGTTTCCTTAGGGTATCCTATGAACACGCATTTTTCCGACTTGGGTTCGAGCTTTTCAGGTTGAAGTTTCTTGACATAAGCATCGCATCCCCAAAATTTTAGAAACGATAGCTTAGGTTTCTTCCCAAACCATAATTCATACGGTGTCGTCTCAACGGATTTCGACGGAGCCCTATTTAAAGTGAATGCGGCAGTCTCTAAAGCATAGCCCCAAAATGAGAGCGGTAAATCGGTAAGAGACATCATAGATCGCACCATATCCAATAGAGTGCGATTACGACGTTCAGACACACCGTTTCTCTGAGGTGTTCCAGGCGGCGTGAGTTGTGAAACTATTCCACATTTCCTTAAGTGTGTACCAAACTCGTGGCTTAAATATTCTCCACCACGATCTGATCGTAAGAATTTTATTTTCCTGTCACGTTGATTCTCAACCTCACTCTGAAATTCCTTGAACTTTTCAAAGGTTTCAGACTTGTGTTTCATTAGGTAGACATACCCATATCTACTTAAGTCATCAATGAGAGTGAGAACATAACGATATCCTCCGCGAGCCTCAACACTCATTGGACCGCACACATCGGTATGTATGATTTCCAATAAGTTGGTTGCTCGCTCCATTGTTCCGGAGAACGGAGTCTTGGTCATCTTACCCATGAGGCATGGTTCGCACGTGTCAAATGATTCGTAATCAAGAGACTCCAAAAGTCCATCTGCATGGAGCTTCTTCATGCGCTTGACACCAATGTGACCAAGGCGGCAGTGCCACAAGTATGTGGGACTATCGTTATCAACTTTACATCTTTTGGTATTCACACTATGAATATGTGTAACATCACGTTCGAGATTCATCAAAAATAAACCATTGACCAGCGGGGCATGACCATAATACATATCTCTCAAATAAATAGAACAACCATTATTCTCGGATTTAAATGAGTAGCCATCTCGAATTAAACGAGATCCAGATACAATGTTCATGCTCAAAGCTGGCACTAAATAACAATTGTTGAGGTTTAAAACTAATCCCGTAGGTAGATGCAGAGGTAGCGTGCCGACGGCGATCACATCGACCTTGGAACCATTCCCGACGCGCATCGTCACCTCGTCCTTCGCCAGTCTCCGTTTATTCCGTAGTTCCTGTTTTGAGTTACAAATATGTGCAACCGCACCGGTATCAAATACCCAGGAGCTACTACGAGTACTGGTAAGGTACACATCAATTACTTGTATATCACATATACCTTTGGTGTTGCCGGCCTTCTTGTCCGCTAAGTATTTGGGGCAGTTCCGCTTCCAGTGACCACCTCCCTTGCAATAAAAGCACTCAGTCTCGGGCTTGGGTCCATTCCTTGGCTTCTTCCCGACAACTGGCTTGCCGGGCGTGGCAACTCCCTTGCCGTCCTTCTTGAAGTTCTTCTTACCCTTGCCCTTCTTGAACTTAGTGGTTTTATTCACCATCAACACTTGATGTTCTTTTCTGATCTCCACCTCCGCTGATTTCAGCATTGAATATATCTCAGGAATGGTCTTTTCCATCCCCTGCATATTGAAGTTCATCACAAAGCTCTTGTAGCCTGGTGGAAGCGACTGGAGGATTCTGTCAATGACCGCGTCATCCGGGAGATTAACTCCCAGCTGAGTCAAGCGGTTGTGCAACCCAGACATTCTGAGTATGTGCTCACTTACAGAACTATTTTCCTCCATTTTACAGCTGAAGAACTTGTCGGAGACTTCATATCTCTCGACCCGGGCATGAGCTTGGAAAACTAATTTCAGCTCCTCGAACATCTCATATGCTCCATGTTTCTCAAAACGCTTTTGGAGACCCGGTTCTAAGCTGTAAAGCATGCCGCACTGAACGAGGGAGTAATCATCAGCATGCTGCTGCCAAGCATTCATCACGTCTTGGTTCTCTGGGATTGGTGCATCACCTAGCGGTGCTTCTAAGACATAATCTTTCTTGGCTACTATGAGGATGATCCTCAGGTTCCGGACCCAGTCTGTATAGTTGCTGCCATCATCTTTCAGCTTGGTTTTCTCTAGGAACGCGTTGAAATTGAGGACAACGTTGGCCATTTGATCTACAAGACATAGTGTAAAGATTTTAGACTAAGTTCATGATAATTAAGTTCATCTAATCAAATTACTCAATGAACTCCCACTCAGATAGACATCCCTCTAGTCATCTAAGTGAAACATGATCCGAGTTAACTAGGTCGTGTCCGATCATCACGTGAGACGGACTAGTCAAGATCGGTGAACATCTCCATGTTGATCGTATCTTCTATACGACTCATGCTCGACCTTTCGGTCCTCCGTGTTCCGAGGCCATGTCTGTACATGCTAGGCTCGTCAAGTCAACCTAAGTGTATTGCGTGTGTTCCGAGGCCATGTCTGTACATGCTAGGCTCGTCAACACCCGTTTTATTCGAATGTTAGAATCTATCACACCCGATCATCACGTGGTGCTTCGAAACAACGAACCTTCGCAACGGTGCACAGTTAGGGTGAACACTTTCTTGAAATTATCATAAGGGATCATCTTACTTACTACCGTCGTTCTAAGCAAATAAGATGCAAAAACATGATAAACATCACATGCAATCAAATAGTGACATGATATGGCCAATATCATCATGTTCCTTTGATCTCCATCTTCGGGGCACCATGATCATCTTCGTCACCGGCATGACACCATGATCTCCATCATTGTGTCTTCATGAAGTCGTCACGCCAACGATTACTTCTACTTCTATGGCTAACGCGTTTAGAAACAAAGTAAAGTAATTTACATGGCGTTATTCAATGACACGCAGGTCATGCAAAATAATAAAGACAACTCCTATGGCTCCTGCCGGTTGTCATACTCATCGACATGCAAGTCGTGATTCCTATTACAAGAATATGATCAATCTCATACATCACATCTTCTGGCCATATCACATCACATAGCACTTGCTGCAAAAACAAGTTAGACGTCCTCTAATTGTTGTTGCAAGTTTTTACGTGGTTTGTAGGTTTCTAGCAAGAACGTTTCTTACCTACGTATGACCACAATGAGATTTGCCAATTTCTATTTACCCTTCATAAGGACCCTTTTCATCGAATCCGTTCCGACTAAAGTAGGAGAGACAGACACCCGCTAGCCACCTTATGCAACTAGTGCATGTCATTCGGTGGAACCTGTCTCACGTAAGCGTACGTGTAAGGTCGGTCCGGGCCGCTTCATCCTACAATGCCGTCGAAACAAGAAACGACTAGTAGCGGCAAGAAGAATTGGCAACATCAACGCCCACAACTTCTTTGTGTTCTACTCGTGCATAGTAACTACGCATAGGCCTGAATCTGATACCACTGTTGGGAATCGTAGCATAATTTTAAAATTTTCCTACGCTCACCAAGATGCATCTATGGAGTATACTAGCAATGAGGGGAAAGGAGTGCATCTACATACCCCTGTAGATCGCGAGCGGAAGCGTTCCAACGAACGTGGATGACGGAGTCGTACTCGCCGTGATCCAAATCACCGATGACCGAGTGCCGAACGGACGGCACCTCCGCGTTCAACACACGTACGGTGCAGCGACGTCTCCTCCTTCTTGATCCAGCAAGGGGGAAGGAGAGGTTGATGGAGATCCAGCAGCACGACGGCGTGGTGGTGGATGTAGCGGGATGTCGGCAGGGCTTCGCCGAGCTTCTGCGAGAGAAAGAGGTGTAGCAGGGGGAGAGGGAGGCGCCCAAGGCTGTGTTGTTGCTGCCCTCCCTCCCCCCTTTATATAGGCCCCCTGGGAAGGGGGGCGCCGGCCAAGACCCATCTAGGGTGGGGGGCGGCGGCCAAGGGGGGTGCCTTGCCCCCCAAGGCAAGTGGGGCGCCCCCCCCACCCTAGGGTTTCCAACCCTAGGCGCAGGGGGAGGCCCATGGGGGGCGCCCAGCACACTAGGGGCTGGTTCCCTTCCCACTTCAGCCCACGGGGCCCTCCGGGATAGGTGGCCCCACCCGGTGGACCCCCGGGACCCTTCCGGTGGTCCCAATACAATACCGGTAACCCCCGAAACTTTCCCGGTGGCCGAAACTTGACTTCCTATATATAATTCTTTACCTCCGGACCATTCCGGAACTCCTCGTGACGTCCGGGATCTCATCCGGGACTGCGAACAACTTTCGGGTTTCCGCATACACATATCTCTACAACCCTAGCGTCACCGAACCTTAAGTGTGTAGACCCTACGGGTTCGGGAGACATGCAGACATGACCGAGACGCCTCTCCGGTCAATAACCAACAGCGGGATCTGGATACCCATGTTGGCTCCCACATGTTCCACGATGATCTCATCGGATGAACCATGATGCCGAGGATTCAATCAATCCAGTATGCAATTCCCTTTGTCAATCGGTATGTTACTTGCCCGAGATTCGATCGTCGGTATCCCAATACCTTGTTCAATCTCGTTACCGGCAAGTCTCTTTACTCGTACCGCAATGCATGATCCCGTGACTAACGCCTTAGTCACATAGAGCTCATTATGATGATGCATTACCGAGTGGGCCCAGAGATACCTCTCCGTCACACGGAGTGACAAATCCCAGTCTCGATCCGTGCCAACCCAACAGACACTTTCGGAGATACCCGTAGTGCACCTTTATAGTCACCCAGTTACGTTGTGACGTTTGGCACACCAAAGCACTCCTACGGTATCCGGGAGTTGCACGATCTCATGGTCTAAGGAAAAGATGCTTGACATTGGAAAAGCTCTAGCAAACGAAACTACACGATCTTTTATGCTATGCTTAGGATTGGGTCTTGTCCATCACATCATTCTCCCAATGATGTGATCCCGTTATCAATGACATCCAATGCCCATAGTCAGGAAACCATGACTATCAGTTGATCAACGAGCTAGTCAACTAGAGGCTTACTAGGGACACGTTGTGGTCTGTGTATTCACACATGTATTACGATTTCCGGACAATACAATTATAGCATGAACAACAGACGATTACCATGAACAAAGAAATATAATAATAACCATTTATTATTGCCTCTAGGGCATATTTCCAACACGGTATTCCCGTTAGAAACAACACGGGGAACAAGAAATAATGGTGGTGGGGAGAAGTATCACTATGTATCAAGGATTCTCAAGACATGGTGAAGTTCCCACGACATTCTTGACATAGAAGATGGTAATATTCCAAGGTATGGAAGAACAATTGTTGGATAGCAATGAACTCAAGGTATAACACCAAACACTGACAAGTTTGTGTTGAACTGAAGGCAATAAAGTGGTCGATGATAACACAAATCATCGAGAGGAAAATGTGGTATTTCTCATCAAGAATTCGATAGATATCTTGGAAGAGCTGAGGAGGTTGATGATGTTCACGACACATTTGTCGCGAGATTTCATGAAGATGTAATCGATCGGCGATGACATCAAGTGAAAGGAATGATGAAGTGAAAGGTTATTGGAACCACGGTTATGACACAAACTCAAAATTAAGCTTGCTGTTCAAGGCGAAATGATACGACGAGGAAGAATGGCGTAAGGTTATCTCATCGTCGAAAATTATGCTCTGGGAAGAAGGACCAGGTAGCACAGTTAAAATTTAGCACAATGATATAGCCGATCAGGCTAGGAATGACTTGAAGGATTATTAAAATCGTAAGCAATGAAAATTACTTAGAGTTATTGAATCAGAGTGCGGAATCGATTCACTTATCGGTGTTCTCGAGTGAAATAACTCAGAACCCGGGGGAAATCTGAAATCGGTGAGAAGCAATAATAGATGAAGACTCGTAGGAAGCAACACAGTTCGTTGATATTCTCGAGATACTGGAGGGTATTACTCGAAGGAAGATTGACATAGGGGTTGCGGAGATGTATTGATCCGCAGAAGACAAGTGTTTTCACATGCTTGAGAAATGGGGTCAAGTAGAAAATATGGTCGGAACCACGATTACAATGGATCAATTCACAGATACCAAATGATATTATATCAAGGCAATAGTTATTATTACAAGAAGCTTCCATGATAAGATCTACATCGTGTCCATGGGCATGAACACAAGTTCAAGGTCGACTCCCACTTCTTCAATGTATAACCTTCCATTCACCTCTCGCTTTTCGAAAATGACATTAGTTGTTGAAAGTTTTACCTGGTGCAATACCAGATAAGTATGACCCGTGAAATCTTTTGGGTTCACACAGATAAGGGAAGGCATTGGTTCAACCCATCGGGGCATCTTAGGAACCTATACCAGAAATTTTGGAGTAAATAATACAAGCTCAAAAGTAGAGCATGGTTGACAAAGCAGAGGATACAATTTACCAAAGGCATTTTATACCCACGGAAAGGCTCACAAGGTTAATGAATATGAAGGACGATGTCGAATGAAATCCAACAATGAATCTGGTGATCCACAACGGAGCTGATGTGAGTATCGGTACTCAATCAGAGGAAGAAAGAATGCAAGGGCATCAGATTATAGAACATCTGAATAATTCGATGCTTAGATAACAAAGGAATTATGATTTCCAAAACGAAGGATCAGAAGCAGACGCTCTTAATCAAGGATGGATAAGTTGAATAGACCAGAGGCACAATCGACGACAAATAGTTTGGTCAAGAACCAGCTCATGTTCAAAATGACGTTTGAGCCGAAAAGATATTTAGAAGGGTCAATTGATGATTGTGTGCATTCGCACACATGTTGAATCACTAGGATCGAAATGACGGTATCAAAAGATACTAATGAATATTGCTAGTCATATGGGAGCATCCATAATGTAAGCATACAAATATTTGCAGAGCAATAGTTTGAAGAGGATCCTCAGAAGGTCGGACAATATTTCAGAGTATCTTATGAACCATACGAACAACTGGGGATGAATGGATACTCGATAAGTGCAAGGAATTATCCATATGGTATTTCGATGGTACGAGATTGCAAAGCGACGGGCACAGAGTCTAGAGAGAACTTCGGAGAGTATCTTTGAAATCTTCTGGTGAAGCAGTCGATCATCTGGAATGAAGCGGCTCTCCGGCGGGAAGTGGGTACGAGAACCTAGAGTTAGAGTTAGCAAAATCGTTTAACCCGAATGGAAGAGAGATCAGAGTCCCGGAGTATAGACAAGGAATAAAAGATCCTAATACCAGCCAATGGCGACGTGGGCCCATAGGCCACACAACCATGTTAGTAAAGGTTTTGCACTGACTAGACTCAACTTTGGCCAATGAGTTGGAAAGGGGATTCCTACAGGCAGTCGGCTCTGATACCAACTTGTGGCGCCCCCGATTCAATCGTACACTAATCATACACGCAAACGTGTACGATCAAGATCAGGGACTCACGGGAAGATATCAGAACACAACTCTAAAAATAAAATAAGTCATACAAGCATCATAATACAAGCCAGGGGCCTCGAGGGCTCGAATACAAGTGCTCGATCATAGACGAGTCAGCGGAAGCAACAATATTTGAGTATAGACATTAATAAACAAGTTGCCATAAGATGGCTAGCACAAACTGGGATGCAGATCGAAAGAGGCGCAGGCCTCCTGCCTGGGATCCTCCTAAACTACTCCTGGCCGTCGTCAGCGGCCTGCACATAGTAGTAGGCACCTCCGGTGTAGTAGGAGTCGTTGTCGACGATGGCTTCAAGCTCCTGGGCTCCAGCATCTGGTTGCGACAACCAGGTAGAATGGAAAGGGGGAAAAAGGGAGAAAAGCAACCGTGAGTACTCATCCAAAGTACTCGCAAGCAAGGAGCTACACTACATATGCATGGGTATATGTGTAAAGGGTCATATCGGTGGACTGAACTGCAGAATGCCAGAATAAGAGGGGGATAGCTAATCCTGTCGAAGACTACGCTTCTGGCCACCTCCATCTTGCAGCATGTAGGAGAGAGTAGATGGTAAGTTCACCAAGTATCATCGCATAGCATAATCCTACCCGACGATCCTCTCCTCGTTGCCGCCCTGATAGAGAGCGATCACCGGGTTATATCTGGCACTTGGAAGGGTGTGTTTTATTAAGTATCCGGTTCTAGTTGTCATAAGGTCAAGGTACAACTCCGGGTCGTCCTTTTACCGAGCGACACGGCTATTCGAATAGATAAACTTCCCTGCAGGGGTGCACCACATAACCCAACACGCTCGATCCCATTTGGCCGGACACACTTTCCTGGGTCATGCCTGGCCTCGGAAGATCAACACGTCGCAACCCCACCTAGGCACAACAGAGAGGTCAGCACGCCGGTCTAAATCCTATGGCACAGGGGTCTGGGCCCATCACCCATTGCACACCTGCACGTTGCATGGGCGGCCGGAAGCAGACCTAGCAACCTCCATTACAAAGGAAGTCACGTTACGCGGTCCAATTTGGCGCGCGCCGCTCAGTCGCTGACGTCACGAAGGCTTTGGCTGATACCACGACGCCGAGTGCCCATAACTGTTCCCGCGTAGTTGGTTAGTGCGTATAGGCCAGTGGCCAGACTCAGATCAAATACCAAGATCTCGTTAAGCGTGTTAAGTTCCCGCGAATGCCGACCAGGGCCAGGCCCACCTCTCTCCTAGGTGGTCTCAACCTGCCCTGTCGCTCCGCCATAAAGTAACAGTCGGGGGCCGTCGGGAACCCAGGCCCACCTCTACCGGGATGGAGCCACCTGCCCCTTCAGCCCCCATCTCCGACCAGTATCATAAGTAATGAAACAGTATCAAGTATATAGCATATGCCCGTGATCACCTCCCGAAGTGATCACGGCCCGGTAGTATAGCAAGGCAGACGGACAAGAGTGTAGGGCCACTGATGGAATACTAGCATCCTATACTAAGCATTTAGGATTGCCGGTAAGGGTAACAACTGTAGCAACAATGACAGGCTATGCAGCAGAATAGGATTAACGGAATGCAGTAACATGCTACACTACTCTAATGCAAGCAGTATAGAGAAGAGTAGGCGATATCTGGTGATCAGGGGGGGGGGCTTGCCTGGTTGCTCTGGCAAGAAGGGTTCATCGTCGATGTAGTCGATCACAGGGGTACCGACAGCGGTTTCGGGGTCTACCGGAAAGAAGTAACGGAGGGGAACACAATAAATAACAGAGCAATCTAAGCATCACAAAGCATAACATGGCAATACGCGGTGCTAGAGGTGATCTAACGCAGGGATAGGTAATACCGGCGAAGGGGGAAAACATCCGGAAAAGTATTCCCGGTGTTTCGCGTTTTCGGACAAGTGAACCGGAGGGGAAAGTTGTGTGTTCGCTATGCTAGGGATGCGTGGTGGACGAACGGGCTGAGTATCCGGATTCGTCTCGTCGTTCTGAGCAACTTTCATGTACAAAGTTTTTCCATCCGAGCTA
This sequence comes from Triticum aestivum, assembly GCF_018294505.1. Classification (NCBI taxonomy): domain Eukaryota; kingdom Viridiplantae; phylum Streptophyta; class Magnoliopsida; order Poales; family Poaceae; genus Triticum; species Triticum aestivum. The sequence continues at coordinate 416,252,461 of NC_057802.1, read as the reverse complement.
TGGTTTATTTTATATTAATTTTAAAAGATTTATCATTTTTGGAATTATCAGATTAATTTAATTTGAAAACGTTTATTGCGTCATCATGACGTCAGCGGTCAGCGTTGACCGGTCAAACAGGGTAGTGGGGCCCGTCTGTCATTGGCTGTTTATCTAATCAGATAATTAAGGTTAATTAACAGGGTTATTTAGATTAATTAACAGGATTAATTAAGTTAATTAAACTAACTATTTAATTAAATACTTAATTTAATTATTATTATTATTATTTTATTTTTTATTAAAACGTTCTCTGGGCAGGGCCCATGTGTCATAGGCCCCAGGGGCCATAGCGGGTGCCAGCGTTAGCGGGTGTGCGCGAGCGTGGGCGTCCGACGGGGCGGACCCGAGCGGAGGCCGTTGGGGCACTGTGGGCGGCTCGCCGGAGCGCAGCCACGACGAGCAGGCGTGGCGAGCCAGGCCGCGGATGCCGCCGGCGAAGGGAGGCGGGTCGGCAAGCGGCGACAACAGGAGGCGGCGCCGGAGTGGGGTCGCGCAGACGGGCGCCGGGCAGGGAGCGCTGGGCACAACCAGGGGCGTCGTCGTGGGCGAGGCCGGCCGGCCGAGCGAATGCGGTGGCCGCAGTAGCAGGGGAGCAGGGCAGCGACGGGCGCGGGCAGTGAGGCGGACGCGAGGGCGTGTGCGCTAGCGTGGGGAGGCGCGGTGGATGTGACGCACTGGCACGCGCGGCCACGTGAGCGCGTGCACGGGCATGGGATGGCGCGGGCGCACGGTGACCGCGGGGACAGAGAAGGAAGAGGCCTGGGGCCTCACCGTGATTCGTAGGGACGGGGGCAGCGGGGGTCGGGGTGGTCGACGGGGACGACGACGGAGAGAAAGCAGGCCGGTGGGGAGGAGGAGGCAGGCCGGCGATGGCGTCCGGCGAGGTAGCGCCGGCGAGGTGTTCCTCCAGGCGACAGTGAGGGCGACGCGACATCGAGCTTGGGGACCGTGGTTGAGGAGGAGGTCGAGGACAAGTGACACAGAAGGGAAGGCGGCACCGACGACGGTGGGTGGCGGGGCGGCTCCGGCGGGGATTCCGGGCGGGGCGGTGAACGCCCCGATCCGATCTGGATCGGGGAGGGGCAGAGGGGGAGTGGAGCGAGTGGGGGGAAGTGGGCGACTGGGAGAGGGGTTAGGGTTTCAGGGTGAGAGGGCCATATAGGCCGAGGCTGGGCTGGCTCAGTGGCCTGCTGGCCGGCTGGGCCGTTTGGCCCAGTTGGCCAGGGGGTTCTTTCTCCTTATTTTCATATTTTTTTGTGTTCTTTTCTTTTCTGTTTTTTTAGTTACACATTAATTTTAGTTCAGGAAAATATAACAATAGCCCCTAAAATAATGTTCCAGAATAACCCACTGTCGTAAAAGGTTTTACCCCGAATTAAAATAGTTTAGCAATTTATAAAATACCAAAGCATTTTTATAATTGATTTTGCTACGGTTTAAATCATTTTAGAGTATTTAAACATTTTATAAAAAGTGTGGTTTCTCCGCCATAATTACCTATGCATTATTTGTCTCACTCCGAACATTTTAGTTTTAATACTTGAATTTTTTTTATTGTTTGCCTTTAATGAAAATTTGAATTTGAATCGTTTTGAACTAATGCGAGATTATCAACAATAACCGAGGTGACGTGGCATCATTAGTAGAGGGTTACTGTAGCTTAATTATCCAGGCGTCACAAAAGCATAAAAAAGAAAATGAACTGGCATGGATATTACAGCGAAAAAGTATGAGCACCGACAACTAGCAATGAGTGTTCAAACATAAATGTAATGTCGGTGGGAAATACGTACTCCCCGAAGCTTAGGCTTTTGGCCTAAGTTGGTCTATTGCCACAGATGGCCTGGCGGATATCCAAAGTTGTAGTTGGGGTCGTATTGAGATGCAACAGTCATTGCATCGTGGGCTGCAGCTTGGAGGCGAGCTATCTCAGCCCTCCTCTTATACTCTTCCGCCTCCTCTCTGGTTATAAAATACCTCCCTTTTGCCTGAAAGTCAAAGAAAGTAGAAGCAGGGAGAGCGACGTGATAGGTGCGTCGTCTGTCAAAGATTAGTCGGTACTGGAGGAACTGATCGTTCCTCTCAACAAAATGATGACGAACCATAGCCTCATAATCCAAATAAGCAGGAGGCAACTCAATATCATCCTCACGTATGGTTACAACAAGAAAATTAGCTAGACGGGTTGCATAAATTCCACCAAAGAAATGTCCATTAAATCTATTATGATGCAACCTACGTGCAACAATAGCTCCCAAATTATAAGATTCATCTCCTAACACAGCACTCCTAAGAATACTGAGGTCAGGGACACACATGTGACATGCTTCATCCTTACCATTTATGCACCTACCTATGAAGAGGGAAAAATAGTGAATAGCAGGAAAATGAATGCTCCCTATGGTAGCTTGTGCTATGTCTCTAGATTCCCCCACAGTTATACTAGCAAGAAAATCTCTAAACTCAGATTTGCAAGGTTCACTAGCACTACCCCATTGTGCAAGTTTGCAAGCAGTGGTAAAATCCTCTAAGTCCATAGTATAAGAATTTTCATAAAGATCAAACAGGACAGTTTGAGAATTGCGTGAAGATGAAAATTCAAACCTCCTCACAAAGGAACTAGTGAGATAGTGGTACTGACGGCACTTTTCTGCCTCGAAGCTCACAAGATCAGCGTTACGCAAATATGCGTTAAATTGTTCCTTAATTCCTGCTCGATCCATGAAGTCCTCTGAAGGCCATTCACAAGGCCGCACTGGGGCGTTCCTTGGTGGTTCATCATCAGCATCACGCATTGCAAGCCTGGGTCCTTGCTTCCTTGAAGGACCACCTTGGTACATTTTCCTAAACATATTTCTTCCTCTGCAAAATTTCTGAAATTTTTAGTAACTTCAAATAAAAGTGAACCAAGCTCAACAAAATTGATAGCAACTACTCCTACAAGTGCCGAGAGCCTATATCATGCATTAGAACTACTTGGAACCATATAAATTTGACATGCAAGCTCAAGAACATGGTCACCTAGGCAGCACAAATTTGCAATGAATAAAGCAATAGAACAAAAACTAATTGGACCAATGGAGGAGTCACATACCAAGGAACAATCCCCCAGAGCAGTTTTGTGAGCGGTGCTTTGAGCAAGGAGATCGAAAATCGCAGCAAAATGAGCTAGAACTCGTGCTTGAGCTGGATGGTGATTTTTTTGGGAGGAATAAGAAGTGTATGGGTGCAGGAATAAGTGGAGGGGAGTCACCATGGGCCGACGAGGCAGGGGGCGCGCCCTGGACCCTCGTGGCCAGGTGCTTGCTCCCCTGCTGTGTTCTCAGTGCCAGATATTCTCAAATATTCCAGAAAAAATCATATTAAATTGGCAGGGCATTTGGAGAACTTTTATTTTCGGGGTATTTTTATATTGCACGATAATTCAGAAAACTGACAGAAAATACTATTTTTACTTTATTTCAACTAAATAACAGAAAGTAAAAGGAGGGTACAGAAGGTTGTGCTTTCTAACTTCATCCATCTCATGCTCATCAAAAGGAATCCACTAACAAGGTTGATCAAGTCTTGTTAACAATCTCATTTCGAGTAACGTGAAACTGGAGAAAATTCGAATAACACTATGTTACCTCAACGGGGATATGCACATCCCCAATAAGAAGAATATCATATTTCTTCTTGACAGTAGGAAGAGGAAATTCAAAACCTCCAAAAATAATCGATGAAATTTTTCCAATAGAATTGATACTGTGGACTTGAGATTGTTTCCTCGGAAAGTGCACCGTATGCTCATTACCATTAACATGAAAAGTGACATTGCCTTTGTTGCAATCAATAACAGCCCCTGCAGTATTCAAGAAGGGTCTTCCGAGAATAATAGACATACTATCGACCACGGGAATATCAAGAATAACAAAGTCCGTTAAAATAGTAACATTTGCAACCACAACAGGCACATCCTCACAAAAACTGACAGGTATAGCAGTTGATTTATCAGCCATTTGCAAGGATATTTCAGTAGGTGTCAGCTTATTCAGGTCAAGTCTACGATATAAAGAGAGAGGCATGACACTAACACCGGCTCTAAGATCACATAAAGAAGTTCTAACATAATTTCTTTTAATGGAGCATGGTATAGTAAGTACTCCTAGATCTCCAAGTTTCTTTGGTATTCCACCCTTGAAAGTATAATTAGCAAGCATGGTGGAAATTTCAGCTTCCGGTATCTTTCTTTTATTAGTGACAATTTCTTTCACATATTTAGCACAAGGATTCATTTTGAGCATATCAGTCAATCGCATATGCAAGAAGATAGGTCTAATCATTTCAGCAAAGCGCTCAAAATCCTCATCATCCTTTTTCTTGGATGGTTTGGGAGCAAAAGGCATGGGTTTCTGAACCCATGGTTCTCTTTCTTTACCGTGTTTCCTAGAAACAAAGTCTCTCTTATCATAACGTTGATTCTTTGATTGTGGGTTATCAAGATCAACAGCAGGTTCAATTTCTACTTCATTGTCATTGCTAGGTTGAGCATCATCATGACCATCATCATTAACATTATCACTAGGTTCATGTTCATTACCAGATTGTGTTTCAGCATCAGAAATATAAATATCATTGGGATTCTCAGGTGTGTCTACAACAGGTTCACTGGAAGCATGCAAAGTCCTATCATTTTTCTTTTTCTTCTTTTTAGAAGGACTAGGTGCATCTATATTATTTCTCTGAGAATCCTGCTCAATTCTCTTAGGATGGCCTTCAGGATACAAAGGTTCCTGAGTCATTTTACCAGTTCTAGTAGCCACTCTAATAGCAAAATCATTATTCTTACTATTCAATTCATTGAGCAAATCATTTTGAGCTTTAAGTACTTGTTCTACTTGAGTGGTAACCATAGAAGCATGTTTACTAATGAGTTTAAGTTCACCTTTAACTCTAGACATATAATCACCCAAGTGTTCAATCATATAAGCATTGCGTTTTAATTCTCTACCAAAATAAGCATTGAAGTTTTCTTATTTAACAATAAAATTGTCAAACTCATCTAAGCACTGTCTAGCAGACTTAGTAGGAGGGATTTCAGCTTTATCATATCTATAGAGAGAATTTACCTTTACTACCTGTGTCGGGTTATCAAGACCATGAGCTTCTTCAATAGGTAACGGATTAGAATCATATATTTCTTCAACAGGCGATAAATTAAGACCATGCATTTCTTCAATAGGAGGTAAATTCTTAACATCTTCAGCTTTTATACCTTTTTCTTTCATAGATTTCTTTGCCTCTTGCATATCTTCAGGACTGAGAAATAGAACACCTCTTTTCTTCGGAGTTGGTTTAGGAATAGGTTCAGGAGTTGGCTCAGGAAGTGTCCAATTATTTTCATTTGTCAACTTATTATTCAATAGAATTTCAGCTTTATCCGGTGTTCTTTCCCTGAAAACAGAACCAGCACAACTCTTCAGGTGGTCTCTGGAAGCATCGGTTAGTCCATTATAAAAGATATCAAGTATTTCATTTTTCTTAAGAGGATGATCAGGCAAAGCATTAAGTAATTGGAGAAGCCTCCCCCAAGTTTGCGGGAGACTCTCTTCTCCAATTTGCACAAAATTATATATTTCCCTCAAAGCAGCTTGTTTCTTATGAGCAGGAATATATTTAGCAGAGAAGTAATAAATCATATCCTGGGGACTACGCACACAACCAGGATCAAGAGAATTAAACCATATCTTAGCATCAACCTTTAATGAGAACGAAAATATTTTAAGGATATAAAAGTAGCGAGTTCTCTCATCATTAGTGAACAGGGTGGCTATATCATTTAATTTAGTAAGGTGTGCCACAACAGTTTCAGATTTATAGCCATAAAAAGGATCAGATTAAACCAAAGTAATTATATCAGGATCAATAGAGAATTCATAATTCTTATCAGTAACAAAGATAGGTGAAGTAGCATAAGTAGGATCATATTTCATTCCAGCATTCAGAGTTTTTTGTTTAAGCTTAGCTAATAATTTCTTAAGATCACTTCTACCATTGCAAGCAAGAAAGTCTCTAGTAGTTTCTTCATCCATAACATAGCCCTCAGGCACAACAGGCAATTCATATTTATTGTGGAGAGCCTTCATCATCACTTTCATCAATATTATCAGTTTCAATAATTTCATTCTCTCTAGCCCTAGCAAGTTGTTCATCAAGAAATTCACCAAGTGGCACATAGTATCAAGCATAGAAGTAGTTTCATCATAAGTATCATGCATAGCAGAAGTGGCATCATCAATAACGTGCGACATATCAGAATTAATAGCAGAAGCAAGTTTAGGTGTCGCAAGCTTACTCAAAACAGAAGGTGAATCAAGTGCAGAGCTAGATGGCAGTTCCTTACCTCCCCTCGTAGTTGAGGGATAAATTTTTGTTTTCTCGTCTTTCAAGTTCTTCATAGTGACCAGCAGATATAAATCCCAAGTGACTCAAAGAATAGAGCTATGCTCCCCTGCAACGGCGCCAGAAAATAGTCTTGATAACCCACAAGTATAGGGGATCGCAACAGTTTTCGAGGGTAGAGTATTCAACCAAAATTTATTGATTCGACACAAGGGGAGCCAAAGAATATTCTCAAGTATTAGCAGTTGAGTTGTCAATTCAACCACACCTGGATAACTTAGTATCTGCATCAAACTATTTAGTAGCAAAGTAATATGGAAGTAACGGTAACGGTAGCAAAAGTAATATTTTTGGGTTTTGTAGTGATTGTAACAGTAGCAGCGGAAAAGTAAATAAGCGAAGAACAATATGTGAAAAGCTCGAAGGCATTGGATCGGTGATGGAGAATTATGCTGGATGTGGTTCATCATGTAACAGTCATAACATAGGGTGACACAGAACTAGCTCCAAATCATCAATGTAATGTAGGCATGTATTCCGAATATAGTCATACGTGCTTATGGAAAAGAACTTGCATGACATCTTTTGTCCTTCCCTCCCGTGGCAGCGGGGTCCTAATGGAAACTAAGGGATATTAAGGCCTCCTTTTAATAGAGAACCGGACCAAAGCATTAACACATAGTGAATACATGAACTCCTCAAACTATGGTCATCACCGGGAGTGGTCCCGATTATTGGCACTTCGGGGTTGCCGGATCATAACACATAGTAGGTGACTATAGACTTGCAAGATAGGATCAAGAACTCACATATATTCATGAAAACATAATAGGTTCAGATCTGAAATCATGGCACTCGGGCTCTAGTGACAAGCATTAAGCATAGCAAAGTCATAGCAACATCAATCTCAGAACATAGTGGATACTAGGGATCAAACCCTAACAAATCTAACTCGATTACATGATAAATCTCATCCAACCCATCACCGTCCAGCAAGCCTACGATGAAATTACTCATGCACGGTGGTGAGCATCATGAAATTGGTGATGGAGGATGGTTGATGATGACGATGGCGATGGATTCCCCTCTCCGGAGCCCCGAACGGACTCCAGATCAGCCCTCCCGAGAGAGTTTAGGGCTTGGCGGCGGCTCCGTATCGTAAAACGCGATGAATCTTTTTCTCTGGTTTTTTCTCCCCGAACACGAATATATGGAGTTGGAGTTGAGGTCGGTGGAGCACCAGGGGGCCCACGAGGCAGGGGGCGCGCCCAGGGGGTGCAGTCGCGCCCCCACCCTCATGGACAGGGTGTGGCCCCCCTGGCCTTGATTCTTTCGCCAGTATTTTTTATTATTTCGAAAATAATCTCCATGGAGTTTCAGGTCATTCCGAGAACTTTTGTTTGTGCACATAAATAACACCATGGCAATTCTGCTGAAAACAGCGTCAGTCCGGGTTAGTTCCATTCAAATCATGCAAGTTAGAGTCCAAAACAAGGGCAAAAGTGTTTGGAAAAGTAGATACGACGGAGACGTATCAAGAAGCACTCCGGGCAGAGGCAATGGCGACCGGCGGCTAGGACACAAGATGGGAAGGGCTGGGGAAGAAGGGAAAAAGAAATCCCCTCCAGCCCCGACGGGTATATATAGGCCCAAAGTCGTGCGGCGGTTGTACCGCTCAAGCAAGCGGTTGTACCGCTGCCTGGTACAAGCCAGTGGTTGCGGGCGGTACTTCTGTCGCCAAGAGGCAGCGGTAGTACCACCGTAACCAACCGATAGTACCAGCCAGATGGGCACCCTAGTGGTTGAGCGATGGAACCGCTCAAGCACCGCTGGGAGACCGCGTGGGACGGGACAGCCCGAGTGCACCCACGGTAGAACCGCCAGTAACACCGGTTGTACCACCCGGTCGCCATCACCTAAGCCAAGATCAAGTATGTGCAATTGGACTAGATGGTTTAGGAAAGGGAAGGCTCGGGATAGAGAGGACACTGGAAGAGAGTGTGAGGATCTCCAAGAGCCTAAAAGAAAGACAACGAAGGAAAACCACACTTGGAGACCCCAACACCTAGAGCCTAAGGCAAGGACAAAAAGAAAGACAAACACAAAGCACAAACTCTTCCAAGGGGGTCGGTGGCCGGAGCCACCTATGTATGAGTCGATTGGTATGGCACCGTGAACAATTATCCTTAGGCCCATGACCAAGACTCGTCTTTGAAGCAGACGTACCATCAACAATGGCTAATGTGAAAGAGTTGATCAATTTATGCATAATGGGTGGAGGAAGAGTTCATTGAGAGAACAACACTCCCCCTATGTGCATGCCTACACCTAAACAAGATAACAAGATGAGTATGAAGAGGTGTGCAAGGGTTCAAGCAACATTGCTCGAATCAATGATATTTAGCTCATGACTTAACTCGCGAAATCTTGCTTCATCCAAGGGCTTCGTGAAGATATCTGCAAGGTTATCATGAGTGTTGACGTAGTTGAGCTCGATCTCCCCTCGCCTAATGTGATCCCGGATGAAGTGATACCGAATCTCAATATGCTTCGTCTTGAAGTGTTGCACCGAGTTGAGAGAAATCTTGATGGCACTTTCATTGTCACACCAAAGAGGCACTTTGTCACAAATGACACCATAATCCTTTAAAGTTTGCCTCATCCATAGAAGTTGTGCACAACAACTACCGGCCGCCACATACTCCGCTTTGGTGGACGAGAGAGACACACAACTTTGCTTCTTAGAAGACCAACTTACCAAAGAGCAACCAAGGAAGTGGACTTCCTATCCACTTTGTCTCCCGCCCAATCCGAGTCCGAATAACCTACAAGCTTGAAGTTTGCTCCTCTTGTGTACCATAAGCCAAAGTTTGGGGTATGAGCCAAATATCGGAAGATTCGCTTGACCGCCACAAAGTGACTTTCCTTAGGTGTGGCTTGAAACCATGCACAAATTCCCACACTCAACATGATATCCGGTCTAGATTCACAAAGGTAAAGAAAGGAGCCAATCATGGAGCGATATACCTTTTGATCCACCGCTCTACCATTGGGATCAATGTCAAGTTGGCACTTGGTGGGCATTTGAGTGGAAGCCAGCTTGACATCACTTAGCTTGAATCTCTTGAGCATGTCTTGAGTGTATTTGGCTTGGTTGATGAAGGTTCCTTCTCTTCTTTGCTTCACTTCGAACCCAAGAAAGAACTTCAACTCTCCCATGGAATACATCTTGAACTTTGAGGTCATGAGTGCGGCAAATTCCTCATTGAAAGCTTTGTTAGGGGAACCAAAGATAATATCATCAACATATAGTTGGCACACAAACAACTCCCCTTTGACCTTCTTAGTAAAAAGAGTGGGGTTGATTAGCCCAACTTCAAACCCACGGTCATGTAATAACTCGGTAAGGTGGTCATACCATGCACGTGGGGCTTGTTTAAGGCCATAGAGTGCCTTATCGAGTTGATACACATGATCGGAAAAGTAGGGATCCTCGAACCCGAGGGGTTGCTTGACATATACCAACTCATTAATAGGACCATTAAGAAAAGCACTCTTCACATCCATTTGTTGCAACTTAAAGTTGTGATGAGAAGCATAAGCAATCAACAAACAAATGGATTCAAGGCGAGCAACGGGAGCAAAGGTTTCACCGTAGTCGATACCCTCGACTTGGGAGTAGCCTTGTGCCACCAATCTTTCCTTGTTGCGAACGATGGTCCCATGAGCATCTTGCTTGTTCTTGAATATCCACTTGGTTTCAATGACATTGTGGTTCCCGTTTGGCCTTGGCACCAATCTCCACACCTTATTGTACTCGAATTTGTTGAGTTCTTCATGCATGGCATTAAGCCAATCCCGATCTTCGAGCGCCTCATATACCTTTTGGGGTTCAACACAAGAGACAAACACATGATGTTCACAATAGTTTTCCAATTGTCTATGAGTGCATACCCCCTTTTGAATGCTTCCAAGCACATTTTTCATGAGATGACCCTTGGTGGAGAGCTTGGATGCAATCTTGGCGGCACGACGCTCCAATTCCTCCTCGGGGGTGAGTCGAGGAGCGGTCACTTGATCATCTTGAGCGTCGTCTTGAGCTTGTTCTTGATCTTGCTCGGAGGAGAGAACTTGACCTTGGGCATCACTTGGTGTTTCAACACCGTCTTGAGCTTGATCTTGCCCTTGGTCTTGTTCATGAGGTTGAGGGCCTTCACTTTGTTCTTTGGAAGCGTGTGGGCCTTGGGTTGGTGATGGCTCCACTTGAGTGGAGCATTGTCCTTCTCCTTCGGCCACAAGGGGTTCCTCAATGGGTAGGATAAAACCAACACCCATTCTTCTTATCGCTTGAGGAGGAATTTCATCACCTACATCACAAGTGCCACTTTGCTCCACTTGGGAGCCGTTATTCTCATCAAACTCCACGCTACATGTCTCCTCAATAAGCCCTGTGGACTTATTGAGGACACGGTAAGCATGAGAGTTTGTAGCATAACCAACAAATATGCCCTCATAAGCTCTAGCCTCAAATTTAGACAAACAAACACCTTTCTTGAGAATGAAACACTTACACCCGAACACCCGGAAGTACTTGAGGTTGGGCTTGTTACCAGTGAGTATCTCATATGGAGTCTTGTTCAAGCCTTTGCGGAGATAGAGACGATTTGAAGCATGACACGCGGTGTTGATGGCTTCGGCCCAAAAGTTGTATGGAGACTTGAACTCCGCCATCATGGTCCTTGCCGCATCCATCAACGTCCAGTTCTTCCTCTCCGCTACACCATTTTGTTGAGGGGTGTAAGGTGCGGAATATTGATGCTTGATCCCCTCATCACTAAGAAACTCATCCAAGGTGTAGTTCTTGAACTCGGTGCCGTTGTCACTTCTTATTGTCAAGATCTTTGCATTGTGTTGACGTTGGGCTTCATTTGCAAAGTCAATGACGGTTTGTTGGGTCTCGCTCTTCCTCTTGAAGAAATATACCCAAGTGTATCTTGAATAGTCATCCACAATCACCAAGCAATACTTTCTACCCCCAAGACTATCAAAGGATGGAGGCCCAAAGAGATCCAAGTGAAGGAGCTCCAAAGGCCTCTTCGAGTAGATGATAGTCATGGGAGGGTGAGCCTTTTCATGAAGCTTTCCTTCGATACAAGCACTGCAAGCACGATCTTTAACAAAACTAACATTTTTTTAGTCCACGGACATGGTCCCCCTTGAGAAGACTTTGCAAAGATCTCATATTGACATGGGCTAAACGGCGATGCCAAAGCCATCCCACGTCAACTTTAGCCATTAGGCATGTCGCAGTCTTAGTGGGTCACTCCGAAAAGTTAATCACATAGAGACCGTTCTCGACATGCCCAACAAAGGCTACTTTAAGAGTCTTGCTCCACAAGAGGGCCACGGTATGAACATCAAAGAAAGTGGCAAAGCCCATGTAACGCCCGGATAATTATGCTACAGTAATCTCATGCTAATGGTGCCACGTCACCATTGTTACTGTTGCTAATCTTCGCTTGGTCCAAATCGCAACTCAAAATCAAAACTGAGTTTAAAGTCAAAATTCAAATTTTGTCAAACGTGCTAACTAAAATGTCCAAGTTGCTACAATTAATCTTTTGGTAATATTGGTGGAGAAACCAAAAGTTTATAGGATTTTTCGATGCTCTAAAGTCAATAAAAGCAAAAAGGAATACACTAAATAAAAGAAATAAAATAAAAAGGGCCACAACCCCCTGCCCATCTGGGCCTCGGCCAACCGGCCCAACCCAGCTGGCCGGCCCAGCCGCCCCCTCACTCCCTTAACCCCCCACCGTGGGAACCCTAGCCCACCGACAGATCCCCCACTCCCCCACGTCTTCCTCTTGCTCCCCTCCTCTCTATTGGATCGGGATCGAGCCCGATCCCGTCCTCGGCGCCCTCACCCCGGTGCCCCGCCGCCTCCCTTCCACCAGCGCCACCTCGCCCCAGAACCGCCCCCGTCGCACCGGACCGCGCCGTCCCTGCCTCTGCCTCACGCTACTTCCTCCCCGAGCTGGACGTCGTCGCCTCGCCGTCCCCGTCGCCGGCGCGCACCGTCGCCCCGCGACTACGGCCCTCCCCGAGCACGCGTTTGCACCACTACAGGGCTGGTGAGCCCCTCCGTTGATCCCCCTCCTCCTTCGCGTGGATCCGTCGCCGTTGACGTCGTATGTCGCCGTGGCCGAGCTCACTGGAGCTCGCGCTCACCGCATCCGCCTCGACGCCGCTCGTAGCCAAGCCCGCAGCTCCTCCCCACGCCACGCCCGCCTCGCCTCTGGCCGCCATCCATCGGCGCCGCCCGGCGGCGTTGCCGGCCCCGCGCCGTCCCGTCTCCTCCTCCCGGCCGTGGACCCCTGGCCGCGCCGCGTCGGCGCCCCCGCTGGCCTCCCCCGCGCCCGGGCGTAGCGCCCCTCGGGTACGGGCGCCCGCCCGTTACGCCCGTCGCCCGCTAAAGCCTTCTGGGCAGCTGACTATAAGGACCCACACCCCTGTCCAAAAAAAGATTAAAAATATATATAAGTTTTAAAAATAATAATATTTAATTAATTAGTTAATTAATCAATTAATTAACTTAATTAAATTGGTTTAGTTAAACTAACTAATTAGTTAGCCCGCTAAATCATCTAATTAGCTAGATGTGTCAATGACAGGTGGACCCCAGTCAACCTTTTGACCGGTCAACAGTTGACTGTTGACCATGTTGACTCAGCACCCCCCCTGGACCCCACTGCCAGCTGCATGTGCATGTTGCTGGGTACACTTCTGTGTACCCATAACAATTTAGCTATTTAATGTTTTCGAATTAATTTAAATCAGCAAATTCAGAAAATGTTTTAATCTTTGAAAATCCATATAAAATAAACCGTAGCTCGGATGAAAATACTTTGTACATCAAAGTTGCTCAGAAGGACGAGACGAATCCGAATACGGGATCCGTTCGTCTGCCACATGCCCCTAACTACTAGAACATGCAAATTTTCCCCTCCGTTTCATCTGTCCGAAAATGCTAAACCTGGGGAAACATTCCCGGATGTTATCCCCCTTCGCCGGTAACATTTAGCACCGCGTTAGAACACGTCTAGCTCTGCCTGTTGTCCTGTTATGCTCTTGCTTGCTATGTATTTACTGTTTCTCCCCCCTCTTCTCTCCGGTAGACCCCGAGACTGCCGCTGTGATCAACTACGTCGACGACGACCCCTTCTTGTCTGAGCAACTAGGCAAGCCCCCCCTTTGATCATCCCGATATCGCCAATTCCATCCTCTCATGCTTGCATTAGATTTTGCTACTGTATTTGATTGCTCCTATTCTGATGCATAGCCTGCTTTTGTACCTATTGTTGTACATTACCTGCTTATCCTAAACTTCTTAGTATAGGTTGGTTAGTAATCCATCAGTGACCCCCACTTGTCCTTGTTGCCCCTGCTTCATCATCGACGACTCGATCAACGTGATCGACGACCAGAGCCCGACACCTCACATCACATCACGCCCCTTTTGTTGCTCGACTCTACAGAGCTACTATCGAGTGCCGAGGGTGATCCCTCATAACGCACTCCTAATGATAATTCTGTAGTGTAGCTATTCGGTCGTGGTCATCGAGGGTGATTTCCTCTTTCACCATTCCGGATATGGCTCTATCGTTCAACACCTCAAGTGTGGACCTCGAGGGTGGTCCCTCATACGTTCACCTTGATAATTACATTGAGTGGAATCCTCCGGGGATGATTCCTCGGGTTTTCCCCTTGATGTTTGGACACACGGTTAGCTTGACATTACTTGAGACCCTTGGGAAAGTTGGGCGGGCCCGGAGAGCAACCGCAAGATGGTTACGAGGCACGGCCGGGAAGTCAGGCAGCCCTCGAGTGTGCTGGGCTTGCCCTTGCCGTATTTCCTCGAGACGAGGCGACGGGGTCACATTATCGTGAGTCTCTACACGTCTCCGCAAGCTAATAATACACTATGGTTTGGGTATTTGTTCTGAGTTGGCCTTTGGCCTTTACGCACTAACCACCACGCGAGAATAGTTATGGGCCTCGACGTCGCAGTATCAGCCGAAGCTTTGTCAAACGTCTAGTTCAGCATTGCGGCATGGCTGGGCCGGCACCCCAGAGGTGGTGCCTAGGTCCGCCCTGCACGTAACGACCCGGAGTGCTATGGGCGATGGTCCCAGACCCCGGAGTGCTTAGGATGTAGACCGGCGGGGACCTCTCTACTGAGCCTAGGTAGGGCTACGACGTGTTGATCTTCCGAGGCCGGGCATTGACCCCGGAAAGGTATGTCCGGCCAGAGTGATCGAGTGTGTTGGAAAACGTGGTCCACCCCTGCAGGGAAGTTATCTATTCGAGTACCGTGTCCACGGTAATGGACGTTCAGACTTATATCCTGATCTTTTACAACTAGAAATGGATACCTAAGATATGTGGCTCCGAGATTGCTTTCTCGCAGGGAGTCGAGGAGGGATCTCTGGGCATTAATGTTACAACATGTTTGTTAATTATAAACTGCTATTCTTTACTCTTCTACATGCTGCAAGATGCTTGGAGCTGCTTGAAGATGCTAGTCTTCAATAGGCTAGGCCTTCCCCTCAATTCTGGCATTCTGCAGTTTAGTCCATAGATACAGTCCTTCCTTTTGATACCAATGCATACTTAGTATAGACCTGATGCTTGCGAGTACTTTGGATGAGTACTCATGGTTGCTTTGCTACCCCTTTCCCCCTTCCTTCTTCTTTCCGGTTGATGCAACCAGATGGTGGATTCCTGGAGCCAGATGCAACCGCCGACGGATGCTACTACATGGAGACCGCCGACGACCAGGAGTAGTTAGGAGGTCCCAGGCAGGAGGCCTTGTCTCTTCGATCATTGATTTTTGTGCTAGCGTTCTTAAGGCATCCTTGTCTAACTTATGTCTGTACTCAGATATTGTTGCTTCCGCTGACTCTTGTGTATCGAGCTTGTATTCGAGCCCTCGAGGCCCCTGGCTTGTAATATAAAGCTTGTATTATTTTATTTGTGTCTAGAGTTGTGTTGTGATATCTTCCCGTGAGTCCCTGATCTTGGTCGTAAATATTTGCGTGCATGATTAGTGTACGGTCGAATCGGGGGCGTCACAAGTTGGTATCAGAGTCGACTGCCTGTAGGAACCCCCCTTTCCAACTCCTTGGCCGAAGTTGAGTCTAGTCTTTGAAAAACTGATTTACTAACATGGCTGTGTGGCTTACGGGCCCACGTCGCCAATTGGGTGGTATTAGGATCTTGTATTCCTCGTCTATACTCTGGGACTCTGATCTCTCTTCTATTCGGGTTAAATGATTTTGCTAACTCTATCATAGGTTCTCGTGATCACATCCATCCGGAGATTTGTATTACGCCTTTCTTGAATTGGGAGCCAGGATCTGCTTCACATTGTTCACGGGCCGCAGGATCCTTTTATCGAGGGCACCCTGCGTCGTCCCCTGCAGATTCCTCGCTCTAGTGGTTTTCTCCGACGTTGATGTAGCCTTTGCTATGTCCCGTTGTTGTATCCCTCCATCGCGTGCAAGCGTGCTGCCTAGTATGTCTAGGATGATTCTCTTGTCCGAACTCATACTAACAACGTGTAAATGGCTCTGTATATGTATATGTATGTCTTTAATGACTACTGCTTTGTACATACTGCGCCTTTGCTCATTGTTCAAGTTACATCATGAATGACTCCATACACCTGCTCCACCCCTTGTTAAACTGCTCCCTGATGTTTCTAGCAGGATGGCTGACGATCCTCCACCTCCACCCTATATTGCCGCAATGATGCAGCAGTTTGAGCTGAATCGTCAGTTTATGACTGGGGTAATGGCCCAGTTCCCGAACCAGAATGCTCATCAACAGCCTGCCCCCAATAACACTGCCAGAATTTGTGCGCCTCAACCCGTCCATTTTCCGCAACTCCACCAATCCTATGGATGCTGATGATTGGCTTCGTGACATCCTGTTTGAGATGGAGTCAGCTAATGTTGCCCCTGCCAGTTACGTCACCTTTGCGACATTCCACTTGAAGGGTCCAGCTGCTCAATGGTGGGAAAGCCACAGGGGTATGCTGCCTGCAGAGACTGTAACCACTTGGCAGGAATTTCAGTTAGCCTTCCGTGCACGGCACATTCCTCAAGGTCAGATGGACCAGAAGAAGAAGGAGTTTCGCAAACTCTCACAGGGCACAATGACTGTGGATGAATATCAGAGGAAATTCCTTGAATTATCTCACTATGCTGCGGATGACGTCTGCACTGACGCTCGCAAGCAGGAGAAATTCCGTGAAGGACTGCGTCCCGATATAAAGCTCACACTTGTTGCTCATGATTGCGCGGACTTTGCGACGCTTGTCAGCCAAGCTTTCCGAACTGAAACTGGTCTGACTGAGTACCAGGAGTCGCTCAAGCGTACTCGAGATGTTGGCCCATCCTCGAGTCAGCCTGCTCAGAAACGTCGAGTCTGGATCCCACACAATGTTCATCACCGACCTGCTCCAACACCAAGGCCGTCTTATGTTGCACCTCGTCTGCCTCCACCACCGAGACAACTAACAATTCAGGGTGGACAGTCCAATGCTGTAGGTCCTCCTCATAATGATGGTTTATGCCGCAAGTGTGGACAGCCAGGGCACCTTGCTATCAACTGCCGCCAGGGTCAACCCCAAAATGCTTCACATCCTCTTGTTGGCCATGGGAAGGGCCATCGAAACCACCCTATCAGAAATTGTAGTGCCAGACCGCCTGCTATGACTGGTGGTCAAGTCACCCATGTCAAAATTGAAGAAGCTCATGAGTCCCCAACAATCGTGATGGGTACCCTTCGCGTTAATTCGGTGCCAGCTTCCGTTCTCTTTGATTCAGGAGCATCGCATGCTTTTGTGTCCCAACAATTTGCTCAGTCACATGATTTATATATGGAAAAATTACCAACTCCTTTAGCGGTTCAATCTCAGGGATCCAAGTGGCAAACCACAATGATAAGCCCTTGCAACCAAATCAAGATTGGAGGTCTACTTTTTCCGGCTTCTCTCATTGTACTCGGACCTTCCAACATAGACATCATTCTTGGTATGGACTGGTTGACACCCCATAATGCTAAGATCAATTGTGCCGCCAAGACAGTCCAACTCACTCACCCTTCTGGTCAGTTGATCAACTACTCAACTCAGATGATCCAAGATGCCGAGAATCAGATATATGTTTTGAATGCATTGAATGCTTCACCTCTTGAGGGAATAGAGAACATTCCAGTCGTTCGTGAATTTGAAGATGTCTTTCCAGAAGAACTTCCAGGAATACCCCCTGCTAGAGCTGTCGAATTCGTCATAGACTTGAAGCCGGACACAACTCCTATTGCCAAGCGACCCTACAAGATGCCGCCACATGAACTCCTTGAACTTAAGGAGGAAATCGACAAATCTCTTCACAAGGGATTCATTCGTCCTAGTTCCTCTTCTTGGGGAGCACCTTCTCTCTTTGTCAAGAAGAAGGATGGTACAAATCGTTTGGTCCAAGATTACCGACCTATCAACCAGGCAACAATTCAGAACAAGTATCCGCTTCCCAGAATCAATGGTGTGTATGAGCAACTTGCTGGTTCCTCAGTATTCTCTAAACTTGATTTGAGGTTGGGTTACCACCAGATTCGGGTTCGTGAAGAGGATATTCCCAAGACCGCCTTCGTTACTCGCTATGGTTCATACGAGTACACCGTCATGTCCTTTGGCTTGACCAATGCTCCAGCGACATTCTCTCGTCTGATGAACTATATATTCATGGAATACCTCGACAAGTTCAGCGTGGTTTATCTGGATGATATCCTTGTATATTCCAAGAACAAAGAAGAACATGCTGAACATCTTCAACTTGTTCTGGAAAAGCTTCGAGAACATCAACTATATGCTAAGTATTCCAAGTGTGAATTCTGGCTACCCGAAGTGACCTACCTTGGGCATGTCATCTCCAAGGATGGT
The DNA here is from genome assembly GCF_018294505.1 of Triticum aestivum. Lineage (NCBI taxonomy): Eukaryota > Viridiplantae > Streptophyta > Magnoliopsida > Poales > Poaceae > Triticum > Triticum aestivum. The sequence goes on along the minus strand of NC_057802.1, from coordinate 416,234,031 downwards.
ATTGCCGTCAACCCCGAAGCGAGTTCAGGCTATTCTCGATGGACTCCTCCGAAGAATGTCAAACAAGTCAGAAGTTTTCTCGGACTCGCCAGCTATTGCCGTCGATTTGTCGAGAACTTCTCCAAGATCGCCAAGCCCCTGACTGGTTTTCTTCACAAGGGCGTCAAGTTCGAGTGGACAGAAAAGTGTCAGGAAAGTTTCCAAGCACTCAAAGACAAGCTGACTTCTGCCCCAGTGCTTGCTCCGCCGGATACTAAGAAGGATTTCGTCATTTACTGCGATGCTTCACGACAAGGATTAGGCTGTGTCCTAATGCAAGAGCGCAGAGTGATTGCTTATGCCTCTCGTCAGTTGCGCCCTCACGAAGAGAACTACCAGTTCATGACCTCGAGCTTGCTGCTGTCATACATGCACTAAACAGTGGCGACATTACCTTCTTGGTAATCGTTGCGAGATCTTCACCGACCACCAAAGTCTGAAGTACCTGTTTACTCAGCCAGATTTGAACCTCCGTCAGCAGAGATGGATGGAGATCGTAGCAGACTTTGACATGGGTATTTCCTATACACCAGGCAAGGCTAATGTAATGGTTGATGCCTTGAGCCGCAAGTCATATTGCAACCATCTCGAGGTTTGCAAAGTTCAGCCCTCGCCAGTTGAAGAATTCAGAAAGCTGAACCTCCATATTGTTCCTCCGGGTGCACTCGCTCCCCTCCTAAGGAGTTTCGCAAGATGAACTTCCGTGTTGTTTCCTAGGGTTCCCTCAATACCCTAGCTGTCGAACCAGATCTCTTGGACTCCATCAAGAGAATGCAGGGATATTACTCTCAAGTTGAGAAGATTAAACGCTACCTCGCAGAAGGAAGGCCCTCATTCTTCACTATTGAAGATGATGGCACCTTGTACTTTAAAGGTCACCTAGTGGTTCCTTCAAAAGAAAACCTGGATATGACTCGAGAAGTTATGAAAGAAGCTCATGACACTCCTTTGTCTATTCATCCCGGTAGTAACAAGATGTACCAAGACATTCGACAGAGATTCTGGTGGTCAAATATGAAGCAAGACATTGCTTGTTATGTTCCTGAATGTGACGTTTGCCGTCGTATCAAAGCAGAACATCAAAGGCCTGCTGGAACTCTGCAACCTATCTCTATTCCTGAATGGAAATGGGACCATGTTGAAATGGACTTTGTCACTGGTTTTCCCAAATCGCAGAAAGGTAATGATGCTATACTTGTCGTCATTGACCGGCTTTCCAAAGTTGCACACTTTCTGGCCGTCAAAGAAACGATCACTGCTAGTCAGCTGGCAACTCTCTATATGTCCAGAATTGTTTCACTCCACGGTATTCCACTGGTAATCAGCTCAGACCGTGGCAGCTTATTCACTTCAAGATTCTGGGCAAGTTTCCAAGAAGCTATGGGAACTCATCTGTCTTTTAGCACTGCTTTTCACCCTCAGTCGCAGGGACAAGTTGAACGCGTCAATCAAGTTCTCGAAGACATGCTTCGAGCTTGTGTCATTTCCTTCGGCAAGAAATGGGAGGAATCTCTCCCGTATGCTGAGTTCTCTACAACAATAGCTATCAAGCTAGTCTGAAGATGGCCCCATTCAAAGTGTTATATGGACGAAAGTGCCGAACCCCTCTGAACTGGTCAGAAACTGGGGAACGTCCACTCTTCGGTCCGGATATTATCCAACACGCCGAAGAACAAGTCCGCGTCATTCGCGAGAATCTCAAGACTGCTCAGTCACGTCAAAAGAGTAATTATGACCATCATCATAAAGACATGGTCTATCAACCTGGCGAAAAGGCTTACCTTCGAGTCACACCAATGAAGGGTGCACACTGCTTCGGGATCAAGGGCAAGCTAGCTCCTCGCTATATTGGTCCTTTCACTATTCTCGAAAGGCGTGGAAAAGTGGCATACCAGTTGGAACTACCGCCGAACCTTTCTCAGGTTCACGATGTGTTCCACGTGTCACAGCTCCGCCGCTGCTTCAAGGACCCAATCCAAGCAGTGGATCATGAAGTGCTTGAATTTCAACAAGATCTCTCCTATAAAGAGCTTCCAGTCCGCATTCTCGACCAAGCTGAACGCCGCACACGTCAGAAGGCGATCAAGTTCCTCAAGGTCCAGTGGTCGCATCACTCTGAAGACGAAGCCACTTGGGAACGCGAGGATCGCCTGCGTGATGAATACCCCAAACTTTTTCCTTCTACCTCCTAAATCTCGGGACGAGATTTCTTGTAGTGGAGGAGAATTGTAACGCCCGGATAATTATGCTACAGTAATCTCATGCTAATGGTGCCGCGTCACCACTGTTACTGTTGCTAATCTTCGCTTGGTCCAAATCGCAATTCAAATTCCAAATTGAGTTTAAAGTCAAAATTCAAATTTTGTCAAACCTGCTAACTAAAATGTCCAAGTTGTTACAATTAATCATTTAGTAATATTAGTGGAGAACCAAAATTTATATAGGATGTTTAGATGCTCTAAAGTCAATAAAAGCAAAAAGGAATAAATAAAAAAATAAAAAAAGGGGCCACAACCCACCCTTCCCCAGTGGGCCTCGTGGCCCAGCTGGCCATTCCACTAGACCGACCCCAGGCCGGCCCAACCCTCGGCCTACATACCCCACGCCTCCCCGAACCCTAACCGCACCTGCCCGCCATATCCCCCCACTCCCCCTCATTCCCCACTCCCCACTCCTCTCCCCCGATTCGGGATCTGGATCGGGCCAGGCCCCGACCCCAACACCGTCGCCCCACACCACCCCGCCGGACCTCCTCGACTCCATCGCGCCGCTGCTCGCCTCCCGGACTCCTCCTTTCCTTCGCGCGACGCCTGCCTGACGCCTCAGCCTCGCCTCGACGCCGCCCCGTTGCCTGCTCCGTCCCACCGCCGCCTCGACGCGCCAAACCCTGTCACGGGATCGCCGCCGCCTGGAGTTGCCCTCTCCAGACAGCCCCACCCCGCCTCTCCTTTGACGGTCGTCGTCGAGCCTCGACGGCCCCCGATCCCCTGCAAACGCGGGTGAGCCGCCATTCTCCACTCCTCTCCTCTCCCTGTAGATCGAACGCGCTCGCGCCGTCCCCGATCCGCCGCGGTCACCCCGCCCATCGCCATCGCCGCCCGCGCACGCGTGCTCCCCTGCCGCCCGCTGCTGTTGCGCGCCTCCTTGTCCTCCCGCCTCCACACCGGCGGCCGCCCTCGCCTGGCTCGGGCCGCGACCCGCTCTCCCCTCCGCTCGCTGGCCGGCCTCCTTGCCGCGGCCGGCGCCCTCCCTGGCCTCGCCGCAGTTCGCCGTCGCGGCGCCCTGCTCCTCGCCTGCGCCACTGGTTGTGGCCGCCGGCGCCTAGCGCGCCCGTGCGCGCCAACCCTCCTCTGTTGGCCTGGGCCAATGACCGCAGGGCCCCTTTTTCTTTAATAAAAAAATGAAGTAAAAATGTAAAAATAGTTAATTTATTAACTGAAGAATTAATCTAGCTTAATTAGCTGATTAACTTCTAAATGGGCTAATGTGTCAATGGCAGTAGGGCCCCACTACTAATTAAACTGTTTTAAACAATTGTTAAACACATGTGACATTGACAGATGGGCCCTTTGACCCTGTTGACTGGTCAAATTTGACCCAGTCAACGCTGACTGGCACTGACCGATCCCACCTGTCTGTTTGACCCAGTCAACTAGATGGTTGACTGTTGACGTCAGGATGACGTCATGCTGATGCAGTATTATCTTTTTAGTTAATATTAATTTCGGAATAATGTTTAAATCTTTGAAAAATCATATAAATTAATCCGTAACTCGGATGAAATAGTTTTATACATGAAAGTTGCTCAGAATGATGAGACGAATTCGAATACGCTCTTCGTTCATCTGTCACATGACCCTAGCATAGCGAACATGCAACTTTCCCCCTCCATTCATCTATCCAAAAATGCCAAACTTCGGGAAAGCTTCCCGGATGTTATCCCCCTTCGCCGGTATGTGTAGCACCGCGTTAGAACACGTCTAGCTCTGCCTGTTGTCCTGTTATGCTCTTGCTTGCTATGTATTTACTGTTTCTTCCCCCTCTTCTCTCCGGTAGACCCCGAGACCGCTGCTGATGCCGCTGTGATCGACTACGTCGACGACGACCCCTTCTTCCTTTCAGCGAGCTTCCAGGCAAGCCCCCCTTTGATCATCCCGATATCGCCCATTCCATTCTCTCATGCTTGCATTAGATTTTGCTACTGTATTGATTGCTCCTATTCTGATGCATAGCCTGCTTTTGTACCTGCTGTTGTACCTTACCTGCTTATCCTAAACTGCTTAGTATAGGTTGGATAGTGATCCATCAGTGACCCCCACCTTGTCCTTGTTGCCCCTGCTTCATCATCGACGACTCGATCAACGTGATCGACGACCAGAGCCCGACACCTCACATCACATCACGCCCCTTTTGTTGCTCGACTCTACAGAGCTACTATCGAGTGCCGAGGGTGATCCCTCATAACACACTCCTGATGATAATTCTGTAGTGTAGCTATTCGGTCGTGGTCATCGCAGGGTGATTTCCTCTTTCACCATTCCCGATACGGCTCTGTCGTTCAACACCTCAAGTGTGAACCTCGAGGGTGGTCCCTCTTACGTTCACCTTGATGATTACATTGAGTGGAATCCTCCGGGGGTGATTCCTTGGGTTTTCCCCTTGATGTCTGGACACACGGTTACCTTGACTTTACTTGAGACCCTTGGGAAAGTCGGGCGGGCCCGGAGAGCACCCGCAAGATGGTTACGAGGCACGGCCGGGAGCAGGCCCCCCCCCCCGAGTGGGCTGGGCTAGCCCTTGCCGTATTTCCTCGAGACGGGGCGACGGGGTCACATTATCGTGAGTCTCTGCTCGTCTCCGCAAGCTAATAATACACTATGGTTTGGGTATTTCTTCTGAATTGGCCTTTGGCCTTTACGCACTAACCACCATGCGAGAATAGTTATGGGCCTCGACGTCGCAGTATCAGCCGAAGCTTTGTCAGACGTCTAGTTCAGCATTGCGGCACGGCTGGGCCGGCACCCCAGAGGTGGTGCCTAGGTCCGTGATACGTCTCCAACGTATCTATAATTTTTTGTTGCTCCATGCTATATTATCTACTGTTTTGGAAATTATTGGGCTTTATTATTCACTTTTATATTATTTTTGGGACTAATCTATTAACCGGAGGCCCAGCCCAGAATTGCTGTTTTTTGCCTATTTCAGAGTTTCGCAGAAAAAGAATATCAAATGGAGTCCAAACGGAATGAAACCTTCAGGAGCGTGATTTTTGGAACGAACGTGATCTAGGAGACTTGGACCCTATGTAAGAGAAGCTTTGAGGAAGCCACGAGGTAGGGGGGCGCGCCTACCCCCCCAGGCACGCCCTCCACCCTCGTGTGCCCCATGTTGCTGCACCGACATACTTCTTCCTCCTATATATACCTATGTACCCCCAAACAATCAGAGACGGAGCCAAAAAACCTAATTCCACCGCCGCAACCTTCTGTACCCACGAGATCCCATCTTGGGGCCTGTTCCGGAGCTCCGCCAAAGGGGGCATCCATCACGGAGGGCTTCTACATCAACACCATAGACCCTCCGATGAAGTGTGAGTAGTTTACCTCAGACCTTCGGGTCCATAGTTATTAGCTAGATGGCTTCCTCTCTCTTTTTGGATCTCAATACAATGTTCTCCCCCTCTCTCGTGGAGATCTATTCGATGTAATCTTCTTTTTGCGGTGTGTTTGTTGAGACCGATGAATTGTGGGTTTATGATCAAGATTATCTATGAACAATATTTGAATCTTCTCTGAATTCTTTTATGTATGGTTGGTTATCTTTGCAAGTCTCTTCGAATTATCAGTTTGGTTTGGCCTACTAGATTGATCTTTCTTGCAATGGGAGAAGTTCTTAGCTTTGGGTTCAATCTTGCGGTGTCCTTTCCCAGTGACAGTAGGGGCAGGAAGGCACGTATTGTATTGTTGCCATCGAGGATAACAAGATGGGTTTTTTTTATCATATTGCATGAATTTATCCCTCTACATCATATCATCTTGCTTAAGGCGTTACTCTGTTTTCATGAACTTAATAATCTAGATGCATGCTGGATAGCGGTCGATGAGTGGAGTAATAGTAGTAGATGCAGGCAGGAGTCGGTCTACTTGTCTTGGACGTGATGCCTATATACATGATCATACCTAGATATTCTCATAACTATGCTCAATTCTGTCAATTGCTCAACAGTAATTTGTTCACCCACCGTAAAATACTTATGCTCTTGAGAGAAGCCACTAGTGAAACCTATGGCCCCCGGGTCTATCTTCATCATATTAATCTTCCAACACTTAGTTATTTCCTTTGCTTTTTTACTTTGCTTTTATTTTACTTTGCATCTTTATCACAAAAAATACCAAAAATATTATCCTATCATATCTATCAGATCTCACTCTCGTAAGTGACCGTGAAGGGATTGACAACCCCTTATCGCGTTGGTTGCGAGGATTTATTTTTTTTGTGTAGGTGCGAGGGACTCGCGCGTAGCCTCCTACTGGATTGATACCTTGGTTCTCAGAAACTGAGAGAAATAATTACGCTACTTTGCTGCATCACCCTTTCCTCTTCAAGGGAAAACCAACGCAGTGCTCAAGAGGTAGCAAGAAGGATTTCTAGCGCCGTTGCCGGGGAGGTCTACGCAAAAGTCAACATACCAAGTACCCATCACAAACCCTTATCTCCCGCATTACATTATTTGCCATTTGCCTCTCGTTTTCCTCTCCCCCACTTCACCCTTGCCATTTTATTTGCCCTCTCTTTTCCGTTCGTCCTTTTGTTTGCTCGTGTTTCCATGTGTCTTCTATATGCTTGCATCTTCGCTTGCTGAAAAGCTATTGATATGGATCCACTTAAAGTGTTCTACTTGGATCATCTTTGATCCTTATGCGCTCGTGCTGAAACCCCAACTAGCCTAGTTGATGGGAAATCTTTAGATGAGCATGCTCATTTTGTGCGTCATCGTTTGTCTGAAAAAGGGAAGCTCTTATGGTATCATATAAATAGTTTGCTATGCTATGCTTGGAATCTTTGTGAAATATGTGATTTTACTTGTTGCTCTAAGAACCCTAAAAACACCTTCCCTACCTATGTGAGTTAATGATAATGAAATCTTATCTTCTTATGCAAAGGGTGTTTATAGTTACTATGATATCGAACAAATTGAAGAATTTGTTGCTTTTAAGGGTGCTTATGAAGTTGCTTCTTTGATTGAAAAGTATGATATTACTCTCTACGAATCTAAATTTTTTGACATACTTAAATATTGCTATGAACTATGCTCATAATGTCTATGTCAAAGAATTTATTGAGAGAATGACTGTTGCTTTGGAAGAAAATAATGATATGCATGAATCTATAGATAATGATGATTCCGATGATTTGATTGAAATATCCCTTGATGAATATGATGCTTGCTATTCTTGTGGCCATGATGCCAATATTTATGAAGATGAATTTGCTATAGTTCCTTATGTTAAACATGAGATCGTTGCTATTGCATCCATACTTGATAGTTTCTTCAATGAAAAGCATGATTGCAATGATTTTACTATAAATTCTCTTGATGTCAATTGTGCTAATAATATGCAAAACCCTAAGCTTGGGGATGCTAGTTTTGCTATGTCTACTACTTGTTGCAATGATCATGATTGGGGTGATTCTTCTTATGATCTTGAAAATTCATTTGAACTCCATGATGAATATGAGATTGATAATAATGTTTGCAATATTATTGAAAGTGGGTTTGGAAGAGTGTCAACTTTAGATCCCACATATTTGGAGAATATTCAATCTTATATTTTTTTTGATAAAAGTGGGTTTGGAGAGGTCATGACTTTAGTTAATGTTAATCCCACTATTTTGGAAGAGTGTCAACTTTGCATGCATCTGGATCGTGTTGAAAATATTATATGTGATAGCTATATTGTTGAATTTGCTTACGATCTCACATATAATTATTATGAGAGAGGAAAATATGGTTGTAGAAATTTTCACGATAATAAATTACCTGTCGTTATGTTGAGATTGCTATTGTTTCTTTCCACTTCCTTGCATATGCTAGTTTTTGCTTGCTATGATCATTTGTTTGCCTATAAGATGCCTATGCATAGGAAGTATGTTAGACTTAGATGTGTTTATCACGTGTTCTATGATGCTCTCTTTGTGCTTCAATTCTTGTCTCTCATGCGAGCATCATTAAAATTATCTATGCCTAGCTAGGGGCGTTAAACGATAGCGCTTGTTGGGAGGCAACCCAATTTTATTTTTAGTTTTTTGCGTTTTGCTTCTGTTTAGGAATAAATCTTTGTTCTGGCCTCTGGTTATATGTATTTTTATGTTTTAGTTAGTGTTTGTGCCAAGTTAAACCTATAGGATCTTCTTGGATGATAGTTATTTCATATTGCAGAAATTTCCAGAAACTTTCTGTTCACGAAAATAATTGTTAAAAATCACCAGAACGTGATAAAATATTGATTCCAATTTCTGCTGACCAATAAACAAATTTTCTAGGTCTTCCTATTTTTGCTGATTTTTTGGAGCTCCAGAAGTTTGTGTTAGTTACAGATTACTACAGCCTGTTCTGTTTTTGACAGATTCTGTTTTTCGTGTGTTGTTTGCTTATTTTGATGAATCTATGCCTAGTAAAGTAGTTTATTAACCATAGAGAAGTTGGAATACAGTAGGTTTAACACCAATATAAATAAATAATGAGTTCATTACAGTACCCAGAAGTGGTCTTTTGTTTTCTTTCGCTAACGGAGCTCACGAGATTTTCTGTTGAGTTTTGTGTTGTGAAGTTTTCAAGTTTTGGGTGAAAGATTTGATGGATTATGGAACAAGGAATGGCAAGAGCCTAAGCTTGGGGATGCCCATGGCACCCCCAAGATAATCTAAGGACACCATAAAGCCAAAGCTTGGGGATGCCCCAGAAGGCATCCCCTCTTTCGTCTACTTCCATCGGTAACTTTACTTGGAGCTATATTTTTATTCACCACATGATATATGTTTTGCTTGGAGCGTCTTGTATGATTTGAGTCTTTTCTTTTTAGTTTACCACAATCATCCTTGCTGTACACACCTTTTGAGAGAGCCATACATGATTTGGAATTTGTTAGAATACTCTATGTGCTTCACTTATATCATTTGAGTTATATAGTTTTGCTCTAGTACTTCACTTATATCTTTTAGAGCACGGTGGTGGATTTGTTTTATAGAAACTATTGATCTCTCATGCTTCACTTAGATTAGTTTGAGAGTCTTAAATATCATGGTAATTTGCTTAAATAATCCTAATATGCTAGGTATTCAAGAATAGTAAAAACTTTCTTATGAGTGTGTTGAATACTAAGAGAAGTTTGATACTTGATGATTGTTTTGAGATATGGAGGTAATAATATCAAAGTCGTGCTAGTTGAGTAGTTGGTGAATTTGAGAAATGCTTGTGTTGAAGTTTGCAAGTCCCGTAGCATGCACGTATGGTAAACGTTATGTAACAAATTTGAAACATGAGGTGTTCTTTGATTGTCCTCCTTATGAGTGGCGGTCGGGGACGAGCGATGGTCTTTTCCTACCAATCTATACCCCTAGGAGCATGCGCGCAGTGCTTGGTTTTTGATGACTTCTAGATTTTTGCAATAAGTATGTGAGTTCTTTATGACTAATGTTGAGTCCATGGATTATACGCACTCTCACCTTTCCATCATTGCTAGCCTCTTCGGTACCGTGCATTGCCCTTTCTCACATTGAGAGTTGGTGCAAACTTCGCCGGTGCATCCAAACCCCGTGATATGATAAGCTCTTTCACACATAAACCTCGTTATATCTTCCTCAAAACAGCCACCATACCTACCTATTATGGCATTTCCATAGCCATTCCGAGATATATTGCCATGCAACTTTCCACCATTCTGTTTATCATGACACGTTCATCATTGTCATATTGCTTAGTATGACCATGTAGTTGACATAGGATTTGTGGCAAAGCCACCGTTCATAATTCTTTCATACATGTCACTCTTGGTTCATTGCATATCCCAGTACACCGCCGGAGGCATTCATATCGAGTCATACTTTGTTCTAGTATCGAGTTGTAATCTTTGAGTTGTAAATAAATAGAAGTGTGATGATCATCATTAATAGAGCATTGTCCCAAAAAAATGCCAAATAAAAAAAGGGAAGGCCAAAAAAAGAAAAGAAATGAAAAGGGACAATGCTACTATCCTTTTTTTCCTCACTTGTGCTTCAAAGTAGCACCATGATCTTCATGATAGAGAGTCTCTTGTTTTGTCACTTTCATATACTAGTGGGAATTTTTCATTATAGAACTTGGCTTATATATTCCAACAATGGGCCTCCTCAAGTGCCCTAGGTCTTCGTGAGCAAGCAAGTTGGATGCACACCCACTTAGTTTCTTTTGTTGAGCATTCATATATTTATAGCTCTAGTGCATCCATTGTATGGCAATCCCTACTCCTTGCATTAACATCAATCGATGGGCATCTCCATAGCTCATTGATTAGCCTCGTTGATGTGAGACTTTCTCCCTTTTTGTATTCTCCACATAACCCCCATCATTATATTCTATTCCACCCATAGTGCTATATCCATGGCTCACGCTCATGTATTGCGTGAAAGTTGAAAAAGTTTGAGATTACTAAAGTATGAAACAATTGCTTGGCTTGTCATCGGGGTTGTGCATGATGAGAGCATTCTTGTGTGACAAAAATGGAGCATGACTAAACTATATGATTTTGTAGGGATGAACTTTCTTTGGCCATGTTATTTTGAGAAGACATAATTGCTTAGTTCGTATGCTTGAAGTATTATTATTTTTATGTCAACATTGAACTTTTATCTTGAATCTTTCGGATCTGAATATTCATACCACAATTAAGAAGAATTACATTGAAATTATGCCAAGTAGCATTCCACATCAAAAATTCTGTTTTTATCATTTACCTACTCGAGGACGAGCAGGAATTAAGCTTGGGGATGCTTAATACGTCTCCAACGTATCTATAATTTTTTGATTGTTCCATGCTATATTATATTCTGTTTTGGACATTATTGGGCTTTATTATACACTTTTATATTATTTTTGGGACTAACCTATTAACCGGAGGCCCAGCCCAGAATTGCTGTTTTTTGCCTATTTCAGAGTTTCGCAGAAAAAGAATATCAAACGGAGTCCAAACGGAATGAAACCTTCAGGAACGTGATTTTCGGAACGAACGTGATCCAGATGACTTGGACCCTACATCAAGGCATCAACCAGGAAGCCACGAGGTAGGGGGCGCGCCCTCCACCCTCGTGGGCCCAACGTTGCTCCACCGACGTACTTCTTCCTCCTATATATACCTACGTACCCCAAACTACAAGATACTGAGCCAAAAACCTAATTCCACCGCTGCAACCTTCTGTACCCGTGAGATCCCATCTTGGGGCCTGTTCCGGAGCTCCGCCGGAGGGGGCATCGATCATGGAGGGCTTCTACATCAACACCATAGCCTCTCCGATGAAGTGTGAGTAGTTTACCTCAGACCTTCGGGTCCATAGTTCTTAGCTAGATGGCTTCTTCTCTCTTTTTGGATCTCAATACAATGTTCTCCCCCTCTCTCGTGGAGATCTATTCGATGTAATCTTCTTTTGCGGTGTGTTTGTTGAGACCGATGAATTGTGGGTTTATGATCAAGTTTATCTATGAACAATATTTGAATCTTCTCTGAATTCTTTTATGTATGATTGGTTATCTTTGCAAGTCTCTTCGAATTATCAGTTTGGTTTGGCCTACTAGATTGATCTTTCTTGCAATGGGAGAAGTGCTTAGCTTTGGGTTCAATCTTGCGGTGTCCTTTCCCAGTGACAGTAGGGGCAGCAAGGCACGTATTGTATTGTTGCCATTGAGGATAACAAGATGGGGTTTTTATCATATTGCATGAATTCATCCCTCTACATCATGTCATCTTGCTTAAGGCGTTACTCTGTTTTCATGAACTTAATACTCTAGATGCATGCTGGATAGCGGTCGATGAGTGGAGTAATAGTAGTAGATGCAGGAAGGAGTCGGTCTACTTGCCTTGGATGTGATGCCTATATACATGATCATACCTAGATACTCTCATAACTATGCTCAATTCTGTCAATTGCTCAACAGTAATTTGTTCACCCACCGTAAAATACTTATGCTCTTGAGAGAAGCCACTAGTGAAACCTATGGCCCCCGGGTCTATCTTCATCATATTAAGCTTCCAACACTTAGTTATTTCCTTTGCTTTTTACTTTGCTTTTATTTTACTTTGCATCTTTCTCACAAAAAATACCAAAAATATTATCCTATCATATCTATCAGATCTCACTCTCGTAAGTGACTGTGAAGGGATTGACAACCCCTTATCGCATTGGTTGCGAGGATTTATTTGTTTTGTGTAGGTGCGAGGGACTCGCGCGTAGCCTCCTACTGGATTGATACCTTGGTTCTCAAAAACTAAGGGAAATACTTACGCTACTCTGCTCCATCACCCTTTCCTCTTCAAGGGAAAACCAACGCAGTGCTCAAGAGGTAGCAGTCCGCCCTGCACGTAACGACCTGGAGTGCTACGGGCGATGGGCCCATACCCCGGAGTGCTTAGGATGTAGACCGGCGGGGACCTCTCTGCTGAGCCTAGGTAGGGCTACGATGTATTGATCTTTCGAGGCCGGGCATTGACCCCAGAAAGGTGTGTCCGGCCAGAGTGATCGAGCGTGTTGGAAAATGTGGTGCACCCCTGCAGGGAAGTTATCTATTCGAATACCGTGTCCAGGTAATGGACGTTCAGACTTATATCCTGATCTTTTACAACTAGAAATTGATACTTAAGATATGTGGCTCCGAGATTGCTTTCTCGCATCGAGGAGGGATCTCTGGGCATTAATGTTACAACATGTTTGTTAATTATAAACTGCTATTCTTTACTCTTCTACATGCTGCAAGATGCTTGGAGCTACTTGAAGATGCTAGTCTTCGATAGGCTAGGCCTTCCCCTCTATTCTGGCATTCTACAGTTTAGTCCACAGATACAGTCCTTCCTTTTGATACCAATGCATACTTAGTATAGATCTGATGCTTGCGAGTACTTTGGATGAGTACTCATGGTTGCTTTGCTACCCCTTTCCCCCTTCCTTCTTCTTTCCGGTTGATGCAACCAGATGGTGGATTCCTGGAGCCAGATGCCACCGCCAACGGATGCTACTACATGGAGACCGCCGACGACCAGGAGTAGTTAGGAGGTCCCAGGAAGGAGGCCTTGCCTCTTCGATCGTTGATTTTTGTGCTAGCCTTCTTAAGGCATCCTTGTCTAACTTATGTCTGTACTCAGATATTGTTGCTTCCGCTGACTCTTGTGTATCGAGCTTGTATTCGAGCCCTCGAGGCCCCTAGCTTGTAATATAAAGCTTGTATTATTTTATTTGTGTCTAGAGTTGTGTTGTGATATCTTCCCGTGAGTCCCTGATCTTGTTCGTACATATTTGCGTGCATGATTAGTGTATGGTCGAATCGGGGGCGTCACAGCCTATGAGTGCAAGTTGACGAACGGAAAGTAAATTGTATGCAAGGGACTCAACAAGCATGACCTTCTCGATCGTGAGATCATGAGAAATGATGACCTTGCCAAGCCCCAATACCTTAGAGGATGAGGCATCACCCCACTCAACATTGGTGGGCATAGATGGAATCTTGTGAACGTCCACCACCAAGTCCTTGCTTCCGGTCATATGATTAGTGGCTCCACTATCTAGCAACCATGATCCCCCACCAGAAGCAAACACCTACAAGAGATCAATGCTTGGTTTTAGGTACCCATTTTGTAATGGGTCCTTTGATGTTAGTGACAAGGGTCTTAGGAACCCAAATAGACCATTCAATGTACTCATAAGGAGAACCAACAAATTTGGCATAAACATGCCCATCACTAGCACGACACAACACATAAGAAGGGTTAAAGTTGCCGGCTTTGTTGGAAGGGGTGGCATTGCCTTTCTTGACACCACCACCCTTCACATTATTCTTCTTCTCCTTGGAAGCACCCTATCCCTCCTTCACAAAGGTTTTGTTGAGAGGGGGAGGTCGTTTGGTCTTGTCATTCTTCTTCTTGTTCTTGGGCATGGGTGCGAACCCAATCCCTTCCTTGGCCACAACTTCCTTTTGATAGCTCAAAAGGTCGTTGAGGTTCTTCTCACCTCGTATGCACGACACAAGGCCTTTCTCAAGTTGCTCCTTCAACCTAGCATTCTCCTCAACAAGATGCACATGCTCAAAACACGGGTTAGTAGCATTTGCATTATCAATTAACACCATATGAGGAAAGGTGGCTTTCTCCTTGGTTAGCTTCATTTGGAGTTGATCATGAGACTCCTTGAGGCTAGCATGAGCACCTTTCAAGGCCTTGTGAGCCTTGTCAAGTATATCAAATTCCTCCTTGAGTCTAGCAAGATCAACCCCAAGTTTGGCTTTTTCGGAATTTAGCGCACGAGATACAACAAGAGCATGATCAAGATCTTTCTTTAATTTAGCATGACCATCGTTGTGTGACTCCTCAAGAGCCAAACGAAGACCACGCTCTTCCTCAAGAGCATTGGAAAGATCCGAGATCTCATCGGCATAGTCATGACTATGCCCCTCCATCTTAGAGATGGTATCTTCGTGAGCCTCGATCATGTCATTGGCTTCACCAAGTTGTTCCAAGAGAGCAACGAAGTGATTCTTGGATTTACCCTTGAGTTTACTCATAAAAGACTCAAACTCATTCTTCTCCACATTGGAACCCTCATGTTCATCAATGCAATCCGTCAAGGAAGGATTATTAATGATGGTAGTTTTGATGTTGGGGGTTACCTTGTTGGTGGCTTTAGCCATGAGGCACTTGGCGGTGATGCTCTCATTGGGTGAGTCGAAGAGAGACACCCGTGGAGTTGTTGCAATGGCAACGGAGGCCATGGCAACCGACTCACCATCTTCATCATCATCATCCTCATTATATTCTTCTTGGACCACCAACGCCTTGGGAGGAGTCTTCTTGGTGAAGTTGCTCTTGTTGGGGAAGGACTTGGCCTTGTCTTTTCGGATGAGCTTGCCACCATTGTCCTCCCTCTTCACGTATGGACATTCCGCAACAAAATGGCTCACATTGCCACAATTGTAGCAAGTCCTCACTCGATGCTTGACCTTCGCACCACTTTAGTTGCTCTTGTTGAAGTTGGGCCTTGTGTTCTTCTTGCTCCAAAATTGCCTTGAAGCAAGAGCCATGTGTTCATGATAGGCATACTTTGTATCTTCGGGGTTGCTTTCCTCTTCTTCCTCTTCTTCTTCTTCTTCAACACTAACCTTGGCCTTCAATGCAAGGTTGGGCTTCTTTGCCCTTTGAGAACGTAGTACCGCATTGTCGGCGGTCTTGTCCAAGATGCTCATGGCCACAAACTCATCCAACACTTCACTTGAGGACAAGGTGTGGAAGTTCGGCCTTTGTCGAATGACGGAGGACATGGCCTTGTGGTAAGGCGTCATTGCCTTGAGAAATTTGCGCTTGATCCAATTGTCATCCGTGTCCTTGCTCCCATGATCTCGGAGTGAGATCGCGAGTTTGGTTCCTCTCCGATAAAGCTCACGAGGTTCTTCATCTTCTTTCATAGCAAACTCATCGGCTTCATCTTGCACCACTTCATAGTTGGAGTGTTGAATTCTTGCGCTTCTCCAGTAGAGGGAGACAACACAATGCCATGCTCTTTGGCCATGGCGAAGGGCCGTAGATGAGGGAGATCTTCGGGTGGAATAGCATCTTGGATGATGAAGAGAGCATTCTCATTGAATTGATTATCCGCGGCTTCTCTAGGGGTGAAGTTGCTTCGGTCATGCGGATAAAAACCTTCTTCAATGATTCTCCAAAGATTAGTATTCACATGATTTAAATGACGCTTAAAGCGATAAACCCAAGAATCAAAGTCCTCATTTTTCACAATCTTAGGGGGAGGACCGGCATGATTCAAATGAGTAGAAGGAATCGGTCCACCATAAACAAGTGGAGGTTCCACATGGGAAAAGATGCCGGTGCCATTCTTACCACTAGAAGAAGGAGCTTTTTCACTAGTAGCTTCCCCCTTGTCGGAGTTAGCATCCGTCACCTTGTTAGTGGGATCACCCACTTTCAACGGTGCGGTGGATAGTTTAAGCCCTTCAATGAATTTATTAAACATGCTTTCAACCTCGGCCCTCATGGAGGTTTTCAATGTATCCAAAGCCACATTGAATTCCTCACGAGAGACGGTGGTTCCCCCGTCGGCCGTAGACGAGAACGGATTCACACCGGAGTGCTCCTCCCCACCGTCTACGGTGTCAACCATACTCCTCCGACGGCAAAGTCCTTAATAAAGATACGAGGCTCTGATACCAATTGAAAGGATCGATATAGTTGACTAGAGGGGTGGGTGAATAGGCAACTAACAATTTTTTTGCTTTTCTTTACCAAATTAAACTTTGCATCAAAGTAGGTTGTCTAGATATGCAACTAGGTGGGCAACCTATATGATGCAACAACAACAAGCACATACGCAAGTAAGGTATATAACACAAATAAGCTAGCACAAGTAAAGGGATGAAATAACCAAGAGTGGAGCCGGTGAAGACGCGGATGTGTTACCGAAGTTCCTTCCTTTTAAGGGGAAGTACGTCTCCGTTGGAGCGGTGTGGAGGCACAGTGCTCCCCAAGAAGCCACGAGGGCCACCGTATTCTCCTCACGCCCTCACACAATGCGAGATGCCATGATTCCACTGTTGGTGCCCTTGGAGGCGGCAACCGGACCTTTACAAACAAGGTTGGGGCTCTCTCCACAACTTAATTGGAGGCTCCCAACGAAACCGCGGAGCTTCACCACAATGGAATGTGGCTCCGAGGTGACCTCAACCGTCTAGGGTGCTCAAACACCCAAGCGTAACAAAATCCACACAAGAACGTATGGGGGAAGCAAATATCCTTTGGTGGAAGTGTAGATCTAGGTCTCCTCCTTCAATCCCTAGCAAATCAACAAGTTTGAGTGGCTAGAGAGAGAGAGATCGAGCAAGAGATCTTGAGTACCATTAATGGTGGAGTGAGAGAGGTAAGAGGTAAGTGTGGTAGGTGGAAGAAGCACCCTTATATAGCAACCCTAAAAATCCAACCGTTACTGCGTTTTCTGTACTGCAGGTCTGCAGCGGTACAACCGCTCCTTGTCCCGGTACAACCGGGACTCACGGTTTTCATGCAGAACCCTACCAGGCGGTACAACCGGGCGACTAGGCGGTAGTACCGGTTTAAGAGAACAACCGGACCAACCGCCCAGCGACCGCTCAACCACCGCTCAACCACCGCATAGAACCAGTAGGGAGTCACCCCTGAGTGCGGTAGTCGAGCGGTACAGGACCGGTGCAACCGCTTGGCCTTGAGCGCTTGGACGGCTAAGTCCTGAGCGGTAGAACCGCTCTGGGCACCGGTGGTACCGGTACGACCGGACCAACCGGGCCACCACCGCCCAAGTACCGCATCAAAACAGAAGTCCGACCGGTACTTGGGCGGTGCTTGGCCGGAACAACCGTCGTAGTCTTTGCTGAGCATGGTGGCGGTACCACCGCCCGGTTAAGACTGGTAAGCGTCAAGAACCAGCGGCATGATACGTCTCCAGCGTATCTATAATTTTTTATTGTTCCATGCTATATTATATTCTGTTTTGGACATTATTGGGCTTTATTATACACTTTTATATTAGTTTTGGGACTAACCTATTAACCGGAGGCCCAGCCCAGAATTGCTGTTTTTTCCGTATTTCAGAGTTTCGCAGAAAAAGAATATCAAACGGAGTCCAAACGGAATGAAACCTTCGGGAACGTGATTTTTGGAACAAACGTGATCCAGAGGACTTGGACCCTACGTCAAGGCATCAACCAGGAAGCCACGAGGTAGGGGGCGCGCCTACCCCCCTCCCCAGGCGTTCCCTCCACCCTCGTGGGTCCCATGTTGCTCCACCGATGTACTTCTTCCTCCTATATATACCTACGTAGCACCAAACTACCAGATATGGAGCCAAAAACATAATTCCACCACCGCAACCTTCTGTACCCGTGAGATCCCATCTCGGGGCCTGTTCCGGAGCTCCGCCGGAGGGGGCATCGATCACGGAGGGCTTCTACATCAACACCATAGCCTCTCCGATGAAGTATGACTAGTTTACCTCAGACCTTCGGGTCCATAGTTATTAGCTAGATGGCTTCTTCTCTCTTTTTGGATCTCAATACAATGTTTTCCCCCTCTCTCGTGGAGATCTATTCGATGTAATCTTCTTTTGCAGTGTGTTTGTTGAGACCGATGAATTGCGGGTTTATGGTCAAGTTTATCTATGAACAATATTTGAATCTTCTCTGAATTGTTTTATGTATGATTGGTTATCTTTGCAAGTCTCTTCGAATTATCAGTTTGGTTTGGCCTACTAGATTGATCTTTCCTGCAATGGGAGAAGTGCTTAGCTTTGGGTTCAGTCTTGCGGTGTCCTTTCCCAGTGACAGTAGGGGCAGCAAGGCACGTATTGTATTGTTGCCATCGAGGATAACAGGATGGGGTTTATATCATATTGCATGAATTTATCCCTCTACATCATGTCATCTTGCTTAAAGCGTTACTCTGTTCTTATGAACTTAATACTCTAGATGCATGCTGGATAGCGGTCTATGTGTGGAGTAGTAGTAGTAGATGTAGGCATGAGTCGGTCTACTTGTCTCGGATGTGATGCCTATATACATGATCATACCTATTCTCATAACTATACTCAATTCTGTCAATTGCTCAACAGTAATGTGTTCACCCACCGTAAATACTTATGCTCTTGAGAGAAGCCACTAGTGAAACCTATGGCCCCTGGGTCGATTTTCCATCATATTAATCTCCCGACAAGAAGCTATTTCCATTGCCGTTTTTATTTTGTTTACTTTACTTTGCATCTTTATCATAAAAATTACCAAAAATATTATCCTATCATATCTATCAGATCTCACTCTCGTAAGTGACCGTGTAGGGATTGCCAACCCCTTATCGCGTTGGTTGCGAGGATTTGTTTGTTTGTGTAGGTGCGAGGGACTCGTGCGTGGCCTCCTACTGGAATTATACCTTGGTTCTCAAAAACTGAGGGAAATACTTACGCTACTTTGGTGCATCACCCTTTCCTCTTCAAGGTAAAACCAACGCAGTGCTCAAGAGGTAGCACGGTACAACCGCTCCATGGAGCGGTACGTACGCGCGTGTGTGCGAGGCGTTGGCTCGAACTGAACCCGAGCGTGGCGTTGGGCTCTAACTGAACCCGAGCGATTGCACTGCAGGCTACGCGTTACTGAACCCGAGCGCTCGATCAATGGCTGTTAACTGAACCCGATCGAGCGATTCCTTCGCTACTGCTGCTAACTGAAGCCGATCGATGCTGCCTCTGGGATGAACAGTGAGCGTTGCGGGGGGGGTTGGATGAACAGTGAGCGGTGGCGTTGCCTCTAGATGAACAGGACCCCGTGGTGTGGTGGAGGGCTGGATGAACAGTAGACGGTGGTGGGGTGCCCGTGGAGGGGTGGTTGAACAGGACCCCGTGGTGTGGAGGGCTGGATGAATAGTAGACGGTGGAGGGGTGCCCGTGGAGGGGTGGTTGAACAGTAGCCGGCGGAGTAGCGCGCGGTGGAGGCTGGATGAACAGGAGCCCGTGGAGGCTGGAGGAGGTCGACGGTGGAGATGAACAGTATCCCGTGGAGTCCCGTTTTGCGGTACGCCACACCCCTCCCGATGAACAAGA